>NW_026880686.1:0-324662 GCF_032173495.1 Musca vetustissima | reverse complement strand
CTAATTTAGTCATAAATCTTTTTCTGACACTGTCAACAATTGAATACGAAAATGTGAAAATGTATATTGTGTACTATGTGAAGTGGTGACATTGTGCACATTTCAAGGTGTCGGAGAATTGTTTAAAATTAAATTCTTCTCGATTCTCGATTCTCGAAAGTAAAAATATAGCTTTAAGTAGAATTTGCGGAAAAGGGAAAATGTGCGATGACTCCCAAGATTCCACAAATTGTTAAATCTTTATATATTTACCAAGCGATCCAAAAGGTATATTTTATCAATCAATGGAAAACTTATACGGGAGTTTTTTACTCTACACAACTATGTTGTAAGGGTGTTGCCTGTTGTGATAAAGATGGATAATATAGATAAAAATTTTAGGATGAAGTGGGCCGAAAACTTAATTTTTTATTTTTTTTTCGAGTCGATCTATAGGCCACAACCATTGCAACACAACCTACGGTGAAGGGAATATGGGTGCAACTATCACGAAATATTACCCTGGCTCGGAATAAAAATCCACAGAAATTTAGAGTTCCATAGTAATTTTTGTTCACTGTTCACTAGTTATATAAATAGGGTCTGTTCCGTTCTGTAAATTTTTTTCGTCTTAAATAATAGGAGGCACTAAATCTGAACCGATTTTTGCGAAACTTAGCACACATCGTTCCGGACCTAATTAAGTACCATATGCCAAATTTCGTCCAAATCGAAAGATATATAGGGTCCTTGCAGCCCAATTAAGTACACCATTCAAAATTTCCGGCATATCGAAAAATATATAGGGACTTTGGTGCAACATATACATAAAATCGGACAGAACTATGCATGGGAGCTATATCTAAATCTGAACCGATTTTCACGAAACTTTGCACACGTAATTCTAAACTCAATTAAGTCCACCGTGCCAAATTTCGTGCAAATCGGAAGATTTATAGGGGCTTGGGAGTCCCATTTACCCTAAATCGGACAAAAATATATATAGGAGCAATATCTAAACCTGAACCGATTTTCTCGAAACTTAGCACAAATCATTCTGGACACAATTCAGTATACTATGCAAAATTTCGTGCAAATCGAAAGATATGTAGGGACATTCGTGCTCCATGTACATAAAATCGGACAAACCTATATATGGGAGTTAAAATCTGAACCGATTTCCACGAACCGATTTTCGGACGAAAATATATATGTGAGCTATATCTAAATCTGAACCGATCTTCTCGAAACTTGACACACATCTTTCTGAACATAATTATGTACTCTATGCCAAATTTCGTACACATCGAAAGATATATAGGGACTTTGGAGTCCATTTACCTTAAATCGGACGAAAATATATATGGGAGCTATATCTAATCTGAACCGATTTTTCCCAATTTCAATAGGGTTCGTCCTTGGGCCAAATAAGTGACTTGTGCGGAATATCATGTGACTATCTCGTTTCCTTTTTCCTGTTACAAACATATGCACAAAGACATAATACCCTGTACCACAGTGTGGTGAAGGGTATAAAAATCTGTGAATCTATGAAGACTTACATTCATTTTAAATATATTTTTCGACCTTGTGAATACCAAGTCTCTACAGTCTCTTTTGTTTGAAAATGAAGTAAAAACGTACAGATACAGGAAACTGGCCGATACCGTTACATACATCTAAACATTGTCCCATTTTCCATATCAAACATCCTGGAAGTAGTAGGAAACCATGTTCGTTCTAATATATGGTTGAGTATATAAGCCCAAAAATTCGGAAGTTGACAGATCTCAAATTATAAATCCTGACTCAACATTATAAACAATCTGATGGTACGGTTATATAGAGCATAACTTTACTGGCCACTGCGGTACTTGAATCAAAATATGATGGCATAGGACCTGAAATGCTAAATTACATCCTCTTCGATAGAAAAATGCGGTCAAATTTTCTAAAGTGCCTTTTCAACCCAAATGAGTTAAAAGTGTGGATTTAACTTTCAAAATATCGAAAATAGGATGGAGCCGTTTCAATACAAATGAATGTTTTAAATTTTTAGCTCTATATTAAATACTGAGAGCTCTACCCAGTTTTGCTGAATCTACCTAAAGCCTTAGTAAACGAAATTAAATCATACCGTGGAGGTTATAAAAATGACTTTACATTATAGTAGTTAACGTATGATTGAAAGTGAGAAAACCTTTATTATCGGTTTCAGAGAATATCTGATTTGTATTCAATTGTATGAATTGTCATTTATCTAATGTCCTTATCAATGCTTCTTTGATGCGATATAAACAAATTGTCCACAAACATTTCAAGTCATTCAACCTCCAAAGCCGGTTAGTTGACTACAAAAATTATTCACATAATTCACATAGCTTTGGAATTCTTTCACAAAAAAAAACTCCGAATCTAGTTCTGTAACTCAAACGTTCTTGACCGGGTGCGTATGTCTTAACAGTCGATCTACATAAGATTAAGGTTTGATATGTTTGTTTCTTACATATTGTGTGTGTGTGTGTCATTTTTGTCCCCAAGGCTGTTATTGCCGCTTCCACTGCTTTTGCTGCCGTTGTGTCATGCATTCCACTAAGTATTGATGCCTAGCCGTAGATAACGGTTGACAATTGTCTCAGCATCAATTAGTAAAATTTGTTGTTTTCTGGTTTTTTCTTAGGCTAGGTCTGTCTGTCTGGCTGGCTGCCCTGTTTATAGAACACTTTTTAAAATCACACAAAATCTACAAAAAAAAAAAAAAAACGAAAAACAAAACATACTTTATGGGTCTCTTGGGTACGAAGTTGTCGTTTGTCCTCGTGTTGTTGTTCTTGTTATTGTATTTTGTGGCAGCAAAGAAAATGTTAATATTCAATAAACATATTTTTTGTTTCGTTATCGCTAAATCTAATATCAATGTTCTTTTTTTGAAGTGGCAGCAGCAGCAGATTCCTTTTTAGCCACATACACACACCACAACAATAATTGTGGCAACGACCACCACTACACACACACAAATGGCTGGATTCTGGAGATGTTTAAAAGATATGTTCATATTGTAGAATATTGAACGTTGCTGAATATGCGACACACCTCTCTCTGCTGATTTTTTTTTTCAACTTTTTGTCTTGAGATATTTATTTTTCGATTGTGGAAGTCGTTGTGGAATTAAAAGAAAAAAACAAAAACTCTGCTGGCAAAACAGTCATTGGTGGCTGGCTGACTGGCCATCATCGGCTGCCTGTCTTCATGCTGTTTAGTTCGGGTCACCGTTACGCCTTCTTGCTACTGCTGCTGCGGCTGCGCATTAACTCTCCCCATATTAAAACCATACAGACAAAAGAATCTATAATAAAAATGAAGATGATTTCAAGCCTGCCACCAAAACTCAACAAAAAGAGGCACAAAATTAAATGGGAATCTTGTTTTAAGGGGCAGTCGTCATCATCACACAACAACTACCACAAAAGATTATCATATCGAAAATAAGATCATAAATTAGAAGATTTTAGTTTGTTTTATGATATCTTGACGTTTGATATTCATTTGTTGTTTGGTGTTGTTGTAAAGACATACATACATACATGAAAAGACTCAGAAAACAAAGTCAATTTTATTTTCTCAGCTTAGTTTTATAGGTTTTATTTTTGTGGAGTTTTTAAGGTTTATATTTCCCGTACCTACCTTTTCAAACCACGAACATGAAAAGTTTTCAAAAATTCTGTTTCTTTTTTGTTTTAAGAAATTCATAAATTTTTACAACGTCCTCTTTATTATTTATGTATGTATAAATGTACGCAATTTTAAAGCTCCGGTATCAGTTTACAGTTTTTCTTCGTTTTTGTTGTTGTTTTTTGGATTTTAATTTTTCTTCTGTAGTCTTACGAATCGGGGGGTTTTCAACTAGGGTTTTTATTACTCACTTTCAGTTGGTAGGTTTTCATTTCAAACTCATAAATATTGATTTAAGTTTTATGACTTTATTCCTTTCAAGCCGAACTGTCATCTGTCCATCATGTCGGCACATTTTGGGTTACAAATGTCATATATACATATAAACATTTTATGGCAAATAATGATAACTATAATCTGAATATTTTTTCTAAATGATCCAAATTTCATCATGTCGGGATTTAAATACCCACGTAAACTTAATAGAAACTGCTCTAAATTCCACTGGATTTCATCATAACCATTTGTGGCATGTAACAATGATCATAAAAAAATAGATCAACTTATTTTCGTATTGAATATTTTATATTTTCACCATCTTGAAATTGGGATAGGTTTTAAAATTAATACGCTTTACATCTATTTCAGTTGGACAGTTGAAGCCACAAACATATTGCCAGAGATCGCCGTCATCTATATCTACCCCTTGTGGCCGCTTACAATCGAAAATTAGTACCGTATCGGATCAGACTTGGGATTTTCGCCTGTGTTTAGATATAATCCTCCATTCCAATTTAAAGTATTTTGGAAACATATTGTAATTAGATTTTATATAGTATAATATGTATACCCTACACGACTATGTTGTCAGAGTATTATAGCTTTGTGTAGCCCCATGAGTTCTTAACGCCGCGAAATATTGGTTCTAGACCCACCTTTAAGTATACCAATCGTCATATCTCGACTAGCTGAGTCGATCTAGCCATGTGTGTCCTTCCGTCTGTCCACTGTAATTTGTAAACACAATACATGCCACAGTTATGGACCAATCGTCACGGGTTCTGGCCGAAGAAGGGTTCTGGCCCTTGTTTTTTAGGAATGATCGGTTAATATTTAGGTGATGAAATGGACAAAAAACTTTATTTTGTCGTTTTCTGGACGTTTTACTGGACGCCACCATTATGGCCAGAACATCACGAAATTTGTACATAGAAAAGGGGGTCTGATCATGGAATAAGCATGAGAGTTTTGATGTAGGTCGGTCAATATTTAGCGGGTCAAATGTACTCTTAATTCGTGTCAAAAATGGCAAAATTTGCATTCTATGGCGTATATATTCGTATGTACTCGGAGTTACACTTAAATATTTACAGGTGCTTACATATTCAAATATTATTTAGTAAACCATTCCCACACTGGAGAGCGGAAATATAGCGCTGATCGCTTTGAAATGTTCCATGAGGTTCCAGTGGGTCAGGGAAAACGCCTATAATTTTCAGTGATGATCAGTTAATAAATATGGGATGAAGTGTACCGAAAATTGTTATATAGGCTACATCTATAAGTAGAACATCACACCACAATCTACAGTGAAGGGAATTTGGACAAGAAATTAGAAGGGCTGTACTGAATATTAATAATATTCGGAAAATATGTCAGTGTAAGGAATAGGTGCATTTGACCTCTTATCGGGCAAGAGGGTGCAACTATCACGAAATAGTGCCCAGGCTCGGAATAACAATCCGCAGAAACTTTGAGTTCCGTGGTAGTTGTGTAGGGAATCGTATGGTAGGTCCCGTCCGACTATACTGCTCCGCTCACCGTTTTTTTATCTAGTTAATTTTATTCTCATTTGATTCTCATTCTATATTTTGATCCTCATTTGACCCCTCGGTTAATGTTCTTCTAATTGCATGCAATGAATGTTATTGACCGATTTTCAGAAGTTTAAGTTCCCATTTTAATTTTGATTGGATATAAGTTGTCATTTTAGGTTCCTAGTGGGAAAAAACGTTAATGTAAGGCATAGGTTCGGTACTTAGATATTAATCATTCATAATGGGTAAGAACACATTTGTTCTAAAGGGTCTATTTTCCTACCAATCACGATGTATATTGATCTACATTGTAGGGCATTCTCAATAAATATCTTATGTCGAAAATGTCTTATGTCTTAGCTGTAGATTTCTATTATGGATCCTCATTGCGTAGAAAATTTCCGTTCAATTTGGGTTCTAATTGGTTGACAAATCTTTCTACCAAAAAAGTTACTCACATAAAGCTATCGATCGATTTTAGGCATTTTGAATGTCCACCTCATGGTAGAGGGTATTAAAACTTCAACCGGGTCAGACTTAACTGTGATTTTGCGTTTTAAAGTGTAATCGATTAATTTCTAAATTAATAAAGACCAAATTTTTGTCCATAGAAATTTATCGACGTTTTTAAAACTATATAAGTATTTGAACGGCGATACGAAGAGATAATTATAGCTTTCTGTAAAATCTATAATTTTCTGTAACAACCGACTATTTTATTGAATATCCCAAATTCGTAGGACTTCTATGGTCACAGGGCCTTTCGAATAGTATAAGAAACCAGTAAGGAGAGTTCAAAAGTCGGACGAGGCTGACTATATGATACCCTTCGCCACTTTGTGTAGATACAAGAAATGCTCAAATCAAGCAAAATTATGTATGGGCGCTATATGTAAATCTGGATCTAATTGAGCAACCGTGGCATATACCATTTGGTATGCTGCAGCACAATGCGATGTCCAAAATGTCATCTCGTGTATATGGAACAGACGTAGGATCCACTGTGCAGCATTTACATAAAATCGGCCAAAAATATATGGGATCTATATATATAAATTTTGTATGTAATTTTGAGTATATGTGTATGAGTACACACATACGTACACATAGTAGCGGAAATTTGTAGTCATTGTGGTGGTGGCAGTAGTAATAGTTTGGTGTGCCAAATGTCAAGTCATGCAGGCGTAAAGGAATTCAAGGCTTGTGCTTCACTATATATATCTGAACCGATTTCAACAAAACCGGGCATCAACCTGGACATTATTTATACAAAATTTGGTGTCAATCAGACAGATATTGGAAGTTAAGTATACCATTTAAAAATAATCGGATGGATATATTATATATTGGAGCTATATCTAAATCTGAACTGATTTCAACCAAACTTCACAGACAGCTTGGTGGACTTAATTCAGTATGATGTGCAAAATTTTGGCCCAATTGGGCGAATATTGGGAGTTTGGTGCACCATTTAAATAAAATCGGATGCAACAAATATATATTGGAGCTATATCTAAATCTGAACAGATTTCAACAAAACTTGGCATACATCAATCTAGAATTCAATTCAGAACTCTGTGCAAAATTTTGTCTCAATCGGACCAATAATGGGAGTTTGGTACACCATTTACATAAAATCGGACGAAATCTGAACCGACTTTCTCTAATTTCAATAGGGTAATTGGGTTAAATTAGTGACATGGCCCTAAATTTAAAAAAATCGAATCATAAATGCGGCTTGTACCTATTCACATGGATTCAGAAAGTGATTCTATGAATATTCTCAAAAGGAACCATGGGTCTACCTTTGATTCCCTTTGCCTGTTACAAACTATGCGCAAAGACATAACACCCTGTACCACAATGTGGCGAATAATCATTATATGCATATTCTTAAAAGGAACCACGTGTCTATCTGCATAAATGTGTTCTTCGCTACAAGAACCCGGAATGCCATATTACAGCCAGGGGAGTATAAAATATATATGGGAGCTATATCTAAATCTGAACCGATCTTCTCCAATTTCAATAGGGTTCGTTGTATGGGACAGTGGGGCGGCCCGGGCCAACCCCCCCGAAATTATTTTTTTTCAAAGTAAATAATGTTTGCAACAGCGAATTTTTTCATTTTGTACTACCGGGCCCCCCGAAATGAAATCCTGTGTACGTTGCTGAATAGTGATATATAAATATAAACTAATAGTGATAATTTTGGGTAGGGAGATTTTGTACTCCATGAGAGTCCGAAATATCAAATTATAATTGATAAGGTTGTTGAAGTTTCTAAAGGTTCAAAATACCGATATATCCATATTCAATACCAAACATCCTAGGAGAAGTTGCAATGTATTTGCAATATTTGAAAACTCTTTTTTCAATATTGAGACCACTATAGTGTACTACATACGGGCATTGTTAAATCGACATCGAATTTTATTCTGATTAAGAATATTTGGGATTTCAGAATCTACAAAAATAATTGCTGCCTTTAGTAACATTTAATTTTAAATAACCAACAAGTATAAATAATTCGAAGCCGATTATATATTCATAACAAACACTACACCTTATTTAAATTTTTCTCATAAAGTTTTGTAAACCTAAATATCATCCATAACAAAAAAATATTTCTTAATTTAAATTTGCAATTCCTTAACATTCATTTACGTGCCGTTTTTCCTACAGCTTTTATTGTTTTCGGATTATCAGTCTTTTGGCATCAGTTAAGGTTTTCGTTTTTTATTATGTATTCTTCACTTCATTTTGTGTTAACGGTGTTGTTGTAAATATTTTTTAATTTTTATTATTTACTCAGAATATGTTGAATATACAAAACTAAGTCATAAAATTACTAAAATATTACCCCTCTTTAAAAGAAGAAGAAGAAGCAGCAGTTGAATCATAATTCGGTAGGATCTTTTAAAAATCACTACAAGCGCCTGATGCCCTGTCCTGATGTTGCACAAAAAATACGAAAAGAGTGCGAAAATATATGTTTCAACACGCACTTAATTTATATGCAGAGGAGGAGGTGTGTTTCTTTATTATTATTATTATTTTTTTGCAAAATGTAAGGTACGTTGGAAACGTGCAAGGTTAAAGGGGGGCCTTTGCCAAATACTGACGCATGCAAAGCAATGTAATGGCCAATGTCGTTGCAAAATAATGTCCAGCTTAAAACACACAGCAGATTGCATTAATGTTAGCACATTTCGGTTCTCTTCTTCGCTTTTTCAATCATCACATCACACACCCTTTAAAAATAAACCGTTTTTGAAAAAAATAAAATGTTTATCTCCCCGTTGTAATCTAAACTTAAATGCCGCACTTCTTCAGATCGAACTGGGAACAGTTGTAATGAAGTCGCCGTTGACGGTGATTGATAAAGAAAATAAAATATCATAAGTTATGTTATATCATTTGTTTTGGTACTCTGTGAAACAATGTGTTGAATATTAAATTTTTGTGATGACAAGGATTATAGTTTTAAGGGGAATTATGTATTTCACAAAGGCGTCATGGTTTAGGGTACATTGGAAAGTAGTGGAGTTTTAAAGAAATGGAATTTGTAATCATTTCATTGTAATAAAGGTTACTCATATTTGTCATTTTATTAAATAGCCGCTACTGGAGTTGAGACGGCTGTCAGAAAAACTCAGGATTTATTAGGTCGATTTTGTGAGTACATTTTAAGTCTTCGATTTCTTCACAGATAAAAGACTTCGTCGAAGAATATAGGTCCGCATAAATAAGGCTAGCCAATTTGGAGTCCATAATGGACCCAATATTATTTTTTAAGACATTTCGGATTCGTGAATGTTAAAACATTTCATATAGACTTTTTAATAAAGGTTTTGACAAAACTCAAATATAAAGGCCCCATTTAACCTACAAAACTATATTGAAAGGGTATAATAGATTTGTGTGGCCCAAGAGCTTGTAACGCATACAGATCGTCATATGTCAATTAGCTGAGTCGATCTAAACAAGTGTGTCCGTCCATCCCTCTGTACATTACATTTTCAAAACAATGTACAAGTCACATTTAATAACTTGTACAAGTTACTATGTTCGGGCCCAATTGGTAATGACCGGTTAATATTTAGGAGATGAAATTAAATTTGTCCGTTTTTCTGGTCGCTCTAGTGGTCACAATTATCATTCGAGCATCACGGATATGGGGATTTGGCCATCAAATAAGCATGTCTGCTCTCATGACGATCATTCGGGTTAAATGGGCCGAGACTTTGGTGTGAAAAATGACAATGCGTTCTTAGGCATATATATTTTCCTTAGAAGGATATAGACCGGAGAAGTTTATAGTATATCCATGAGGAGTGGTTGGAATGTAAGAGTTATACGTAAACATTTACGAGGGTCTACCTATTCTGATATTATTTATTATTAACATTACCACACTAGAGGACAGAAATGTCGCGCTGATTGCTATAAAGTTATGGAACGACGCCTTTAATTGTTGATGATTATTGACCGATAATGGTCGCTGTAGCAAGTCAAATGGGCCCAAATTGTAATCTTATGGCGTGAATGTTCCCTCCTAGAAATAATGATTCGGAAAGGATGCCCGGGGTAAGAAAGAGGAATTATTGACATCTTATTGACCAAGAGGTTGGAAATATCGCGAGATATTACCGAGCATCGGAATATAGATCCGCAGAAAGTTATAGTTAGAGATCATACGGTCCGCCATCTCCGATTATAATGTTTCGTCCATTGGTCGTGTATATAAAAGGTCCTAGTCGCGTTCCTTAACAGACGTGTTTTAAGGATGAAATATCTGAAGAAATTTAACATAGGTTCATGCTTGAGGAATACCCTAAAAAGGAACCAGTATTGATCACTTTTAATAGGAAGATTTTCTACCCAGTGAGGAAACAAAATACCAAATTTCAGCATATTACGCTGAAACGCACAGCACATTCCCATTCATTCGCACGTCATGGCCTAGCCAACGTAGTCGCTGCAGCTCAATACCGCCAGACCCACTGTTTAATTTAGATTTGTATAAAAATAATACTTTTTATTGACCACTGTTGTGGTCTTCAATTATTCGTTAAAATGTATGCGCTACGGTTTATTGCAACCTTGAGTTAGCGCTTTTGACGTTTTAACGAATAACTATTGTCACTTGCTTTGCCGCCTCCTTTAAGCATCGAGGAGTACCTTACTGGACAGACAACACGCATATCGTTGCGAGCACATATCGTTGTGCATAGTAAGGTAATTTCGTTACCAACAACCAAACAATCAATAAACCATTGAATATCACTAAGAAAACATTTGTGTTTTTATTCTTTTCGTTCTACTTTCACGCCACACTGCGCTATTTATACACCCTCCCTTACGGTCCACTGCTCCACGCATTCGGCGTACTGACTCCCTTCGGCGGAGCCCCTCTGAGCTAAACACCCACTTTAGCAGACTCCTTCTCACTTTGTTCAAAGTTGGCTGTTACCGCTCGCATTGTCGGGCCCATTATATCGATGCCATCGTGGTAGGCGATTAACATATGTTGTTTGGTGTACAGAGTGCTATTTCTGTTTACCTTTGCGTCTCATATGAGCTTTTCCAGCAGGATGTTCAAAAGATCACACGACACACTGTTTGATCTTGTGTCACCTAAAGTTATCCTGCATAGCCGTATTAATTTTGCGGGAATGCCGAACACAGACATGGCTTTAAACACCTCTGAACGGATAGGGCTGTCAAATGCGGCTTTATAGTTGACGAATATGTGGAATGTGTCGATGTGTTTTTCGTGGGTCTTTTCCAGGATTTGGTGTAGAGTGAAAATATGGTCAATGGTGGATTTGCCAAATCTGAAGTCGCATTGGTATGGTCCAATAATGTCATTGACCATTGGCTTCAGTCGTTCTCACAGTACGCTGGGTAGTACTTTATATACGATGGAAAGGAGACTTATTCCTCTATAGCTGGCTCATATCGTCTACTCTCCGTTTTTGTGCACGGGACATAGGATGCTGAGGTTCCAATCATTGGGTATGTATTCCTGTACTAATCAGCTGTTGCATGCTCCTTACCACCATCTGAACAACAGTCTTGAATAGTTTGGCTTGTAACTCTGCTTTATTATTCTTCAGCCGATTGATTGCTATTCTGATACCGCTAGCCGATACCGTCATCTATATTATTGGTTCTGGCGTATCCTCTTCGCCGTTACTATTTGATACCAGAAGTTTTTCAAAATGATCCTTCTAGAGTCTGTATCTGTCACCAGGTTTCCTTCTTCATCTCTACAGGGAGATGTGCCGCACCAAAGCCGTGTTTTACTCGTTTATAAAATTTCCGGACTTCATTCTGACTCCTGTACATCTCGATTTGCTCCTCTCTTCTTTTCTTACGATAATTCTCCATCGCATTACGTATAAAACATATTTTTAATAAATCCACGCCTCTTATAGACCATGAAAAACATATTTTTAATAAATCCACGCCTCTTATAGACCATGAAAAACATATTTTTAATAAATCCACGCCTCTTATAGACCATGAAAAAACATATTTTTAATAAATCCACGCCTCTTATAGACCATGAAAAACATATTTTTAATAAATCCACGCCTCTTATAGACCATGAAAAACATATTTTTAATAAATCCACGCCTCTTATAGACCATGAAAAACATATTTTTAATAAATCCACGCCTCTTATAGACCATGAAAAACATATTTTTAATAAATCCACGCCTCTTATAGACCATGAAAAACATATTTTTAATAAATCCACGCCTCTTATAGACCATGAAAAACATATTTTTAATAAATCCACGCCTCTTATAGACCATGAAAAACATATTTTTAATAAATCCACGCCTCTTATAGCCTCTTATAGACCATGAAAAACATATTTTTAATAAATCCACGCCTCTTATAGACCATGAAAAACATATTTTTAATAAATCCACGCCTCTTATAGACCATGAAAAACATATTTTTAATAAATCCACGCCTCTTATAGACCATGAAAAACATATTTTTAATAAATCCACGCCCACGCCTCTTATAGACCATGAAAAACATATTTTTAATAAATCCACGCCTCTTATAGACCATGAAAAACATATTTTTAATAAATCCACGCCTCTTATAGACCATGAAAAACATATTTTTAATAAATCCACGCCTCTTATAGACCATGAAAAACATATTTTTAATAAATCCACGCCTCTTATAGACCATGAAAAACATATTTTTAATAAATCCACGCCTCTTATAGACCATGAAAAACATATTTTTAATAAATCCATATATAGACCATAAAAACATAAATAAATCCACGCCTCTTATAGACCATGAAAAACATATTTTTAATAAATCCACGCCTCTTATAGACCATGAAAAACATATTTTTAATAAATCCACGCCTCTTATAGACCATGAAAAACATATTCTTATATAGATCCTTGAAAAGATATTTTTAATAAATCCACGCCTTATATAGATCCTTGAAAAGATATTTTTAATAAATCCACGCCCTATATAGATCCTTGAAAAGATATTTTTAATAAATCCACGCCTTATATAGATCCTTGAAAAGATATTTTTAATAAATCCGCGCCTTATATAGATCCTTGAAAAGATATTTTTAATAAATCCACGCCTTATATAGATCCTTGAAAAGATATTTTTAATAAATCCACGCCATATATAGATCATTGAAAAGATATTTTTAATAAATCCACGCCTTATATAGATCCTTGAAAAGATATTTTTAATAAATCCACGCCTTATATAGATCCTTGAAAAGATATTTTTAATAAATCCACGCCTTATATAGATCCTTGAAAAGATATTTTTAATAAATCCACGCCTTATATAGATCCTTGAAAAGATATTTTTAATAAATCCACGCCTTATATAGATCCTTGAAAAGATATTTTTAATAAATCCACGCCCTATATAGATCCTTGAAAAGATATTTTTAATAAATCCACGCCTTATATAGATCCTTGAAAAGATATTTTTAATAAATCCTCGCCTTATATAGATCCTTGAAAAGATATTTTTAATAAATCCACGCCTTATATAGATCCTTGAAAACATATTTTTAATAAATCCACGCGTTGTGTAGATCCTTGAAAACATATTTTTAATAAATCCACGCCTTATATAGATCCTTGAAAACATATTTTTAATAAATCCACGCCTTATATAGATCCTTGAAAACATATTTTTAATAAATCCACGCCTTATATAGATCCTTGAAAACATATTTTTAATAAATCCACGCCTTATATAGATCCTTGAAAACATATTTTTAATAAATCCACGCCTTATAAAGATCCTTGAAAACATATTTTTAATAAATCCACGCTTTATAAAGATCCTTGAAAATATATTTTTAATAAATCCACGCCTTATATAGATCCTTGAAAACATATTTTTAATAAATCCACGCCTTATATAGATCCTTGAAAAAAATATTTTTATTAAATTAATCCATCTAAATTTCGGGGCCTGGATCTCTTCCAGTTAGCAATTCATGATTTTGGCAAACTTTAACGAATAATTTAAATTTGGGCCTTGAAAATTTCTGTGTAAATTATTTGAAACCACATTGTAACGCCAGTTCATTGGTTGGTGTTACTGCTGACGACTATGGCGTGGTTTTATTAGCCGCCTCTATTTCTGATACAGTTTATATAAATTTTTTGATTCAATTGAGTGTTGCTTGTTTTGTGCTGCTGCCGCTTTTACTGCTCTTGGGTGTCGCCCCAGTCGCTCCAGTTGATGCTGGTGTTGTTTTTGTTGCCATTTTGGTATCTGTATATCAATAGCATATGCTAATAACAGCTTTTAAACATGCAGTTGCCAATGCTTGGTTTGGGTTGTTCTTGCTGTTGCTGCTACTGTTGTTGTTTTTGTTGTTCGTGTGCATATTCATATTTATTGCATATCATTGTGTGAGAGAGTGTGTTTTTGCAACATTTTTATTGATAACTACGACAAGATAACACTCTTCAAAAAAACAAACTGCTCGCAATTTTTATATGCAGTAACAAGCCTTCATCGTCAATCCACCAACGAGCGAACGTTAGGTTTTATTCGTGTTGTTGTTGTTGCTGTTATTATTTTTTCGCTTCTTAATTGAATATTTAAATGCAATTTAACAATATTTTGCACCTGAATATTGACAAGCTCAATATATATATATATATATATATATGTGCAGCAAAATTCAGTGAGTTGCATTACATGTTGTTGTTATTCTTCTCTATGAATTTTTTGACTTTTCGCAGAGTCCAAAGATTTTTTTTCAGTTTTAATGGAGTTAAAGAACTTGTTTAGTAGCTCGAAATGCGCGAAAACAAATCGTGTACAATGTTGAGTGTTGAAATCTATATATTTTTGCATATCAGTTTGTTAGCAAACACAATTTTTTTTTTTCTGTGCGGCTTGTCAGTGTTCATCGATAAGCGTTTGGAATTTTTGATTGAATTGTTGATGTCAAGATTTTTATTTGAAATATTTCATTTTTTTTTTTGTCCGATGGTTAATAACAAGTTGGATCGTTTGGAGATTTGTAGGTCAGTGCACAGATAATTTAATTAGAAAGATACGAGAAATGGACTATTATAGCCCATACTATTATAGCTCATATTTAGCTTAATTATCTAGATTTAAATATTTGGACAATTATGAATGAAGATTTCCATTTTCATACCCTATATAGGAATATTAACAGGAGACCCCATGAAGTGCATATATTCTTGGTCAGAATAAACTTCTATGTTAATTTATGAGTGTCCGTCTGTCTGTTCAAATCACGATGGCTGAAATCATAAGGATGGTTTGTGTTGCAAATGAGGTATATCGGTCCATGTTTTGGTATAGCCCACATATAACGGTAGAGCCAAATGTTAGGCATAATGGGGATTTTTTACAAGTTTTTATACCCTACACAATTATATTGTCAGGGTATTATAGCTTTGAGCAGCCCTGAAAGTTTGTAACGCCGCGAAATATTGGTCCTAGACCCACCTTTAAGTATACCGATCGTCATATCTCGACTAGCTGAGTCGATCTAGACATGTGTGTCCGTCCGTCCATCTGTCCATTATAATTTGTAAACACGATACAGGCCACAGTTATGGACCAATATTCACGAGATTTTGCATGCCCAATGAAGACCCCTATTGGTTTTGGTAAAGATCGGTTGATAGGGGATAAAATGGACCAAATATTTAATTTTTGCTGGTTTTTCTGGTCGCTCCAGAGGCCGCAATTATCACTCAAACATCTCGAATTTTTACATGGAGTAGGGGATCGGGCCAAAGTATGAGCATGCCTGTTTTGATAAAGATCGGTCAATATTTAGTGAGTCAAATGGAATCTGACTTTTGTGTGAAAAATTACTAAATTTTTATTCTATGGCGTATATATTTTCTCCTGAAGGACATAGAGCCGAGAAATTGATAGTATATCCAACAGGAGTTACACTTAGATATTTACAGGAGATTACGTATTCCGATATTATTTAATAAACCATTAGCACACTAGAGGGCGGAAATATATCGCTGATCGCTTCGAAATGTTTCAAGAGGTTCCAGTTATGGTCAAGTACAACGCCTATAATTTTCAGTAATGATCACATAATAATTTTGGGATGAAGTGGACCGAAAACTTATTCGTTTGTGTTTTTTTCGAGTCGATCTATAGGCCACATTGAAAGCCCAACCGACGGTAAAGAGAATCTGGACAAGTAATTAGAAGTGCTGTACTGAGGGTAAAAATATCGCGAAATATTGCCCAAGTTCAGAATATAGAACCACACAAAGTTAGTGTTCCATGGTAGTTGTGTTGGGTATCGTACGGACGGCCCGTCCGACTCACTGGTTAAACGAATTGGATTATTTCAATACATTTGGTTCTTAATTTGTATACAATTTTCTTAACGGATGTGATCAACATTGGTCCAATTTTTGAAAAACGGTAGCACGTTTTTCAACAGAATCAGTTACAGGATTCACTTTGGCTATCAGATCTGCTTACAAACAATTATAAATATTGGCTCATGTTTCGGGGTATAACGGAACCCTCTCTCATGCGGTAGCTTGATGGTTTTGGGCGCATGCTTCTACTTAATTTGTTGTACTTTGTTATTTTGGGTTATGGTATGGTAGTAAATCTTCCTACTAAAAATTATCAATATTGGTCCACATTTTACGGAAGCGCCCACATAATGCCAAACCTCAACGATCGGCATTTTGGGGAGATTGAAGCAATTTATTATTTTGGATTAAGGTTGAGTAAAAAATGTCCCTACCAAATATTATCAACATAGTGACTCCAATTATTCGGTATTTTGGGGGGTTTGATGTCAAATCTTCCTAAAATATTATCTTGATGTTGCTGTAATTTGGTAATCCGGAGAACGAACACAAAAACCATATTCGTTTGCAATTTTCAATATCGGTCGATGAACCACAATGTGGTACAGGGTATTATGTCTTTTTGCGTATGTTTGTAACAGGCAAAAGGAATCGAGATAGAAACATGGCTCCTATTGGGAATATTCATTGATCCGATCTGATTTGGATAAAATTTGGCACAGATCACTTATTTGGTCCAAGGACGAACCTCATTGAAATTGGAGAAAATCGGTTCAGATCTAGATATAGCTCCCATATATAATTTCGTCCGATGTATGTTAATGGAACACTGAATTAGGTCCTCATTGATGTTGCAATCGGTTCGGATTTATATATAGCTCCCATATATAATTTCGTCCGATTTTTGTACCCTTCACCACACTGTGGTACAGGGTATAATGTCTTTGTACATATGTTTGTAACAGGCAAAAGGAAACAAGATAGACACATGGTTCTTTTTGAGAATATGCATAGAATCACTTTCGGAGTCGAGTTACGCATGTCCGTCCGACCGTCCATGTATTTTTGTGAACAAAATACAGATCGCATTTATGATCCGATTTGGATGAAATATGGCATAGGTCACTAATTTGGCTTAAGGACGAACCATATTGAAATTGGAAAAATTCGGTTCAGATTTAGATATAACTCCCATATATATTTTCGTCCGATTTTATGTAAATAGTGCACCAAAGTGTCTATATATTTGATTTGCACGAAATTTGGCACATCGTAATGAATTAGGTCTAGAATGATGTGTGTTAAGTTTCCTGAAAATCGGTTCAGATTTAGATATTGCTCCTATATATATTTTCGTCCGATTTAAGGTAAATGGTGTACCAAAATCCCTATATATCTTTCGATTTGCACGAAATTTGGCATAACGTAATGAATGAGGGCTAGAAGGATGTGTGATAAGTTTCCTTAAATCTGCTCAAATTTAGATATAGCTTCTAAATGAAAAATTAAGTATCGGTTGGAGAATGACATGTTTATGGTTCCAATTTCATTTTATTGGTCCTTCAAAAATATAGTCGGCCCCGTCCGACTTTACTGCTATCCGTACTGGGTATATATGGAGCACCATACTGTCAATGTTTGTCCGAGTAATATGAGCATCTCTTGTATGTAACCAAAGTGGTGAAGGGTGTCATATAGTCGGCGTCGTCCGACTTTTGAACTTTAGTTTTTGGTTACTTGTTACAATATTCAGTTTTATGGAAATAAATTTTTTGGTGTTGTTATGGTGGCCGGATTTAGGACCCAAAATATCAAATTACATCCAATTCGGTTGAAAATACCCTAGACAATGTATTATATAGACGTCTTGGTCGTGTTCCAAATTTATTAAAATACTACTGGTAAACAAATGATGGAGACCTACTAAGGATAGACCATTTCTCAAACTAAAGTGTCATCACATGACTAATTGCGCCGAGAAACAGGAGACCATTTTGCTTCCATGTGATTTTTCCACGAATGACTTTTATTAGACATGGCTCCCACTTTCAGAGATCTATGATCCGTTTCAGGGGACAATGTTTTGAACTTAATTTGAAACACTGTAAAGATATTTCATCATGATTTCTTTATACCAATCTTTACGATTCTAGAATCGAGGCAATTAAAGTTGCTTAATGTAAATCCGTGCTTGTGATATAGCCGACGGAATTTGACTTTCCTGTCAACCTTGTAATCAGGATTATTTTGCCATCCATTTGAAATTTGGAAACCTCTTTGGAAAAACTGTTTAGGTCCACTGTTGCTAGCACATTTTTCAAAACGTAGAAAATTGTGATAATTTGTGATAATAATAATTTTATTTTGGAATTTCCAGTCCATTAGTTTTACCCTTTAGTCACATTTTCGCTGGAAAAAATGACTTCGAGGTACCTTCTTTACTGGGTATAAATCCTCTTTATGCCTACCTCCTTTTTTCTATATTTCCAAAGAACTCATAAAACTTTTTTTTTAAGATTTCATTCAATTTTTTTTTCTTAACTCAATTTTTTGAAAACAAAAACCTCCAAAGTAATCTTGAGATGTTTTTTTTTTAATTTTTTTGATGTTTTTATTTTTATTGTTTTAATATTCCGTATATCATTTCTTATCTACAAAATGTCATCATTGGTCCTTTTTCTGTATTCTTAACACGCTTTGGTCAGCCCATGGCGCAAGAGAGAGTGAATGAGCAACACACACACACACAAAATTTGTTCGGTCATATTTTGTGGTTATTTTAACCATGGCACACCAGAGGGTCTCTTCATGAAATGAATAACATTTATGATAATTAATAACATTTAACAAAAAGAAAGAATATCACATTCATTCTTGCTTGGCTCGATGGCTGCCCGGCTGAATGGTTGGCTTGTCGTCTGGCAAAAAAAACTGCTTGGACAACATCACCAACTTGAAAATGTTGTTGATAAGAAAGTTGGTTGTTTTCGTGGTGAAGATTTTGCTGCTGGTGGTGGCTGTTGTTGACGCTGTTGATTAGAAACCCCATGGTGTGTGTTGTGCCATACGAGACTCCCATATAAATTATTGAACATCATGTGGTCCCCCAAATCGAAAGAAACGAAAGAACGAACGAACAATTCTCGAATTGTACATTTCCCCAAAAAAATACAACAGAAAACGAACATCTTTGCCGAAAACCCTTTGCCCCAAATGGACTGGCCACAGAGGAGACCAAATGCAAGGTTTTGAGATTTTCCATATGTTTTTTTTTCGTTTGGATTTGGCAGGTCGTTTTTTTGGTGGAAGAATGTTGTCATCATCATGATCGCTGTCGTCAGAGTCATCATCATCATCCGCGACTTGTGGTATGTTAAAGGGTATCCGATACAATCCCAATAATATAAAAAATGTGTGCGCCTTTTTTGGGTTACAAGCGAGTAATTTGAAATAATATTCCTTTCATGTTATTTTGAATGTTGGTGAGCAAAGGCCTCTCACTGTTCTTCTTTGTCGATTGTGTGTGTGTTTAACACATATCCGACAAAAAATTGTTTAAGCCGTAATTCATTAAATGTCAGACAGAAGTTTCAGATTTCATGTTTGACTTATGACAGTTGGTCTGATAGCTGATGCTGGTATTTATTTCTTTCGATTTCAATATTTTCGGTGTTGGATTTTATTTCACAGGCAAGCCAACAAGTCTTGTAAGTGATTATTTTTTATTGATTTTGGTCCCCAAGTGTAATGTTGTGTAGATTGATTTTTCTTTTGTACGGAGTTGTTGTGATCGGAAAAATTACGTTCTGTCTGAGATATAATTAATTTCCTCTGGAGGTTAATAGCGATGTTTTATGACAAATAAATTTTGGGGAAACATGGTATAGGGGGTCCGTATAGAGGAGGTTAGCAGGGTGTTGTTGTGGTAGCAGGTGGCTCGATTACCAAGAAGACATTTTTTATTTAACTCGAACTACTCGATAGTCCATGATATGACGTGTATACCAAAACGGTGACCCATTTTGCTAATTTTTGGTAGGGAGAGTTGCCACCCAATAGGTACCCCTAATCTATCTTTAATCCTTAGAATATTATCTGAAATCTGGCAATATTATATGTGGTTGCTGTATCTGAAGCTAAACCGATTTAAAGTCATTATCGTCATTCTAAACTAGTATTTGGCCAATATTGATCAATTTTGTTAGGGAGATTATAAAAATTCGGTTATAAAAATGTGTCAACATCAATAATATGGCTGCCATCCCGAACTTTGACTCGATGTTGATAATTTTTGGTATGGAGATATTTTATTAGATTTTCTCACCTTTACGATTTTATAAAAAAAACCCCCAGTTCACAATTTTTATACCCTTCACCACACTGTGGTACAGGGTATTATGTTTTTGTACATATGTTTGTAACAGGCAAAAATAATCGAGATAGACCCATGGTTCCTTTTGAGAATATGCGTAGAATCACTTTCTGAGTCTATTTATGCATGGCCGTCCGTCTGTCCATGTTTAATTGTAAACCAAGTACAGGTCGCATTTATGATCCAAATTGGATGAAATTTGACACAGTTCACTTATTTGGCCCAAGGACGAACCCTATTGAAATTGGGAAAAATCGGTTCAGATTTAGATATAGCTCCCATATATATTTTCGTCCGATTTTGGGTAAATAGTGCACGAAAGTCCCTATATATCCTTCGATTTGCACGAAATTTTGCAGATCGTACTGAATTAAGCCTAGAACGATGTGCGTTAAATTTCGTGAAAATCGGTTCAGATATAGATATGGCTCCCATATATATTTTCGTCCGATTTTAGATAAATAGTGCACCAAAGTCCCTATATATCCTTCGATTTGCACGAAATTTGGCATAACGTACTGAGTTAAGACTAGAACGATGTTTGTAAAATTTCGTGAAAATCGGTTCAGATTTAGATATAGCTCCCATATATATTTTCGTTCGATTTTAGGAAAATATTGCACCAAAGTCCCTATATATCCTGCCATTTGCACGAAATTTGGATTTGTAAGTAAATGAAGAACTCAAAATGTGGCCGAATGCAATAAAACATACTGAAATAAGTGTAGCCTAACATGTGACAAATTTCGATGAAATAGGTTTAGATTTCGATATTTTGCTATAATTTTATTACATAATTTTGTCCCTTTGTAAGAAGCAACTACATATCTGATCAAAATTTAGCAATTTTAATTTAGTCCTTTAAAAATGCGACGTCTGTTAGGATTCCATCTGTTGGATATACCCAAAGTGGTGAAGGGTATCATATAGTCGCCCCGTCCGACTTTACTACTTTCCTTACTGGTTAATTATCAAAAAGACTGAGATTCTCCAAAGAAAATATTGTCATGAATCAACAACCGCCTTTTTCCTACCTGCATGGATGGCATAAGCGCCCAATTCACGTACAAATGATTTATTTCAAAATATTCCTCAGGACAGGCACTGTCAACCAAAAGATTTGGTTTCTTAAATATATATTTTTTGTGGCTTCGGTAAGCAGAATTTAAAAGTCATTCTGTTCTGCTTCTTTGCCATTACGAATGGTCGAACAAAATGAGTTGAACGAAAATTATTTTTCATAATTTAACGATAAATGTTAGCAGTTGGATATCATCACTGTTGTCATCGTTTATGGTTGCGATAACGTGAAATAAAAAACAAAAACAACAAACTTGGAAACAAATATATGTATATGAACATATCCTTTTTCTGTATGTGGAAGTAAGGTGGACAAAACTGATGCGAAAAAAGTGGAAATAAAATTATCAACAAGCTTTAAAGGGGACAAAACAATAAATGAATGCAGAAGATAATTTTGGCATATGGGTGGCTATAGAAAAAATTCTACTGACAAATATGAGAAAAACTTTTAAAATTATTATCCTTTAAAATAACAATGTGTTTAATGTACAAATTTTTCCCGACTATAGCCCCGGAACTTTGCTTAGGTATTTAGGGAAATTAAAATGAAATCAGAGCTTGATTATTTTTCACTCCCAACTACTTTTCTTATGGAAATACCCACAAAGTCCTACATATATTCTACAAGCACGTATTCCACTCGATACTGTTTGCAAAAAAACACAAACATATTTTTATTTATGAGTGTTAATGATTCTGATGTCATTACCGTAAATAATATATGCGAACATTTATTGTTTGCGAATATATGAAGAAGGATCATTTATTGTTGACACATTACTAAATGTACAAAATTTTCACAAAAACTGAAAAATAAAATCTGTTATTCCAAATGAGAAGTGAATTTAATGAACATTCATATTTCTTTTTTTTTTCTTCGTTAAAATTAATTCAATTTTAAAAGGACAATTAACAAATTTAAACGTTGTCATATCATTTTTATGCTTTTGAATTATGTTCAAAAGTGTTTGGATTCCTGGTATGTCATTTCGTTTAGTTCGCCCGGTCTAAACTTATTATAACCTCCAGCAAATTGACATCTTGAACTTTTGATAGCACTTTGCAACAAGATTTTTAGTATGGGAAATTTATTTTGAAAATGGATCCATATACATGTTATTCTGCAACCTACACTAAATTTTTCATATGGTCAGATATAGGGTTGCTTCTTACAATGGGACAAAATTATCTAAATCTATTTAAAGCATATATATATATATATATATATAGGAGCTATATCTAAATCTAGACCGATTTCAACTAACCTTGCCACACGTTATGTTATAGTAACTTCAGTACGTAGTGCAAAATCTTGTGCCGATAGGACCCACTTTGGTGAAGCATTTATATCCAACTTCTAGGTTATACTAACTTCAGTACGATGTGCAAAATTTGTGTCAACTTTGTGTCAAATCGGAAGAAAATATATATGTAAAAGCTATATCAAAATCTGAACCGATTTCAATGAGACATTTCAGAGATTAACTTATATTAACTACAGTTCATTGTACTAAATTGTGTGGTAATCGGACAAATTTTGGGTCTTTAGTGCACAAATTACATAAAATCGGAAGAAAAAATATATAGGAGATATATCTAAATCTGAACCGATTTTTACAAAATTTAACACATATCAATCTAGACCTAATTCAGTACGTTATACCAAATTTCGTGCAAATCGGAAGATATATAGGGACTTTAGTACACCATTTACATTAAATCGGACGAAAATATATATGGGAGCTATATCTAAATCTGAACCGATTTTCACGAAACTTAGCACACAAGGCTTAATTCAGTACACTGTGACAATTTTCGTGCAAATCGAATGATATTCAGAGACTTTCGTGCAAAACCAAAATTCGTACAAATGAAAAGATTTCCAGAGTATTTGGTGCACAATTTACCTAGAATCGGGCGAAACTATATATAGGAGCTATATCTAAATCCGAACCAATTTTCATGAAACTTAGCACACATTATTATAGAAGCAATTCAGTACGCTATGCCAAATTTCGTGCAAATCGAAAGATATATAGGATATTTGGTTCACCAATTACTTTAAATCGGATGAAAGTATATATGGGAGATATATCTAAATTTGAACAGATTTTCACGAAACTTAGCATACATCATTCTAGACGTAATTAAGTACGCTATGACAAAATTCGTGCAAATCAAAAGATTTCCAGGGACTTTAGTAGAAATTTACCTAAAAGTTGGCTATGCTATATATGGGAGCTATATCTAAATCTGAACCGATTTTCACGAAACTTTGCACACATCATTCTAGACTTAATTTAATACGCTGTGCCAAATTTCGTGCTAATAGAAATATATATAGGGACATTGGTACACAATTTACCTTAAATCGGACGAAGATATATATGGGAGCTATATCTATATCTGAACCGATTTTTCCCAATATCAATAGGGTTCGTCCTTGGGCCAGACAAATGAGCTGTGCCAAATTTCAGCCAATTCCAATCCAAAATGCGACCTGTACTTTGTTTACAATTTTACATGGACAGACAGAGGGACGGACATGCTTAAATCAGAAAGTGATTCTATGCATATTCTCAAAAGAAATCATGGGTCTATCTCGATTATTTTTGCCTGGTACAAACATATGCACAAAGACATAATGCCCTGTACCACAGTGTGGTGAAGGGTATAATAACAAGTTACAGCAAATTCGGTTGAAAACGTTATTAAGAACCCCAAAATACCGAAAATTGGGGTACCCTTATATGGGGGCTACCCAAAAAAATTACCTATATTTATAAGTTGTTGTGGAAAAATTCGATCAAGACCCTCAAATTACTGAAAATGGGGCTATGTCAAAACATGAGCCAAATTTTCCTTTATTTTCGCGATATGTCAGCCTTAAAGAACCTTCTATACCAAATTACAGCCACATCGGTGGGGAATACCAAAATTTTGGAAGGAAAGGAAGGATTTGAAAGAAAGGATTTGACAAATGTAATTACTGTCATACCTCAAAGTCCTCATATAATGAAGTTTTTTTTCGGAATAATGGTGTTTCGAGTAATGGAAATTCGACAGTATTTAAAAAAATACTTTACTCCTTGTTACATTACTTCGTTCTTAATTTTGAAAAAAAAATATTTTTCTTCGCCTTCAATTTGTTTCACCTGTTCACACGAGGGGAAAACAAATTACCAGCATTGTTTTTTATTTGTGAGTAGTTTTTAAGGCATTTTTTTCTCAGTAAGACCAGCATAAAGTGTTGAAAAAAGGCGGCAGCAAGTGGAATTAAGTCAGAACACCTTTTTATTTCGTTTCACAATGCATTCTAGTCGGGTATGGTATGGAATATGAATGTGGAAACATGTGTAGGTTGTCTGTAATTTACACTTGACTTATTAGCGTTTAATAAATGATCTATGAACTTTGTGCGAGAATACGGCCTAATAGAGTATTTCTACATTTACAACATTGTTATTTATTGTCACAGTCGGTCTGTCACCTCCACATTTTTGTGGTGGTGGGCCCCGACAAACAAACATCAAACAACCAAGCAGCCAGCCAACCAAAAAATTTACATAAGAATGGCAATTGGTCACATAGTAATACAGTAGTAGAGGATTAGCTTTTAGGCAAGAAACTTGCCGACTTAAAACAACAACAAAAAGAAGAACAACTACAAAATATTAAAAAGTGATCATAAGAAGAAATTTTAAGCCTGTTATATGGTTAATAAATTAAAATGTTTAAGTAGACGAAACAAAACTGCTTAAACGAAAGAAAAATATGCAAATAAATAGTGGCATAGTAAAAATGACAGTGGCAGCAGCACCTCTATGTCTGATAGCACCGCCACTACCACCACCAACTGTTTGTACGATATTTTGAATGTTGACACCTTTTTTCTTTCTATAAGGGAGTGCCTTAAAATGTAGGGAGCAATGTCGCTTCTTTCTTTCGTTTTGGTCATTTGACAGAGGAAACCGAAATGAGCGGTATTCCTTTTTTGTGAAACATTTCTTTTAATATTTTCACAATTTCTTCTTTTTTCTAATTCCACAACCCAAAATGATAAATTATGATTTAAATAAGCTTAAAAAATGATACAATCTGAAAGTGAAATTTGGTAAAATTAATATAACAAAAAATGCATTTATTTATTTTGAAAATGGGAAATGTGGCAAATCAGAAGAAAGTATTATTTACTAGAGAGTGGTACAGTTGCAATATTTAATAAAAAAACCGTTGTAAAATTTTACATATTTTTGGAAATAATCAATGAAAATTAGCTTAATATCAATATCAGAAATACGTCTTAGAAAAAAATTTGAGAACTAGTGATGGTGATGATATATGGTTCCAACACTATTTGGAAAGGAACTTCTAATGGAATGAATTTGCCGACATTAGTAACATATCCATAAAATAATATACAGTCCGCCAAAGAATAGAAATTCTGAATTATGATTTAAACCTGACAGAAGTCTCATTTACAACTCTGAGTACCCTAAAATAACAAATTTCATTATGGCGTGATCTCCGTCTGTCTGTTTGTTGATATCGACGAGAAACTACGTGTTTAGTAAATGTATTTTGTAATAAAGCTACGTTCGTTCACTATCAAATCTTCCTACCCAAAATGGTCAATGTCGGTCCATTTTTCAGGGTAGCGCCCAGATAACGGTACCCCCAATTATTCGGTATTTTGGGAGTTTTAGACACGTTTTTACAGAATCAGCTGTAATTTGATTTGTTGGATTGACTTTGGCTATCAGATCTGTTTACCGAAAAATTATCAATATAGGCTTATTCTCGTGGTAGCACCCATATAAAGGTACCTTCCAATACTCTCAGTATTCTTCGGATTTTGAGCTCAAGTTTCTACCTAATTGGTTGTTATTTGTTATTATACCCTTGCCACACTGTGGTATAGGGTGTTATGTATTTGTGTATATGTATTTAACAGGCAAAAGGAAACAAGATAGAACCATGGGTTCTTTTGAGAATATGAATAGAATCACATTCTGAGGCGATTTATACGTGTCCGTCCATCCGTCCGTCCATGTATTTTTGTGAGCAAAGTACAGGTCGCATTTATGATCCGAATTGGATGAAATTTGGCACAGCCCATTGGATTGGTCCAAGGACGAACCCTATTGAAGTTGGAGAAAATCGTTCAGATTTAGATATAGCTCCCATATATAGTTTCGCCCGATTTTAGGTAAATGGTGCACCAAAGTCCTTGAAAATCATTAGATTTGCACGAATTTTGGCATAGCGTATTGGATTAAGTGTAGAATGACGTGTGATAAGTTTCGTGCAAATCGGTTCAGATTTAGATATAGCTCAAATATATAGTTTCGCCCGATTTTAGGTAAATGTTCCATCAAAGTCTCTGCAAATCTTTCGATTTTCACGAATTTTGGCATAGCATACTAAATTAGACGTGTGCTAAGTTTCGTGAAAATCGTTTTAGATTTATATATAGCTCAAATATATAGTTTCGTCCGATTTTCAGTAAACGGTACATCAAAGTCCCTGCAAATCTTTTGATTTGAACGAATTTTGGCATAGCGTATTAAATTAAGTATAGAATGACGTGTGCTAAGTTTCGTGAAAATAGGTTCAGATTTAGATAACTCCCGTATATAGTTTCGCCCGATTTTAGGTAAATAGTGCACCAAAGACCCTGAAAATCATTCGATTTGCCCGAATTTTGCCATAGCGTACTAAATTAAGTCTAGAATAATGTGTGCAAAGTTTCGTGAAAATCGGTTCAGATTTAGATATAGCCCCTATATATATTTTCGTCAAATTTTATGTAAATGCTGCACCAAATCCCATTCGATTTTGGTATAGCGCACTGAATTACGTTTAGAATGAAGTGTGCAAAGTTTCGTGACAATCGGATCAGATTTCCAAACACCTCCTATGTATATTTTCGTCCGATTTTAAGTAAATAGTGCACTTGGGACCCTTAGCTTGGTCGATTGACGCAACGTACTGAAGTTAATATAAATTAATTACTGGCAAGTTTCCTTGAAATCGATTCAGATATTTATATAGCATAGCTTGCATATGTAATTTGTACACCAAATAATCAATGGGTGTTTGATTGAGATTAAATTTTAAACAGTGCAGCATACCGAATAGCTTGTGTCAAGTTTGCTTTAAATCGATTTAGAAAATTTAGCATAGATTGTGTAGGGATTTATGTTAGTCGGTTTAGATATAGATAAAGGTCACATATTTAAGTTCGTTCAATTTCATGCCAATGTTTGATCGAAAAGTCGACGTCTTTTAGGATACATATGCAGAATATACCCAAAGTGGTGAAGGGTATCATATAGTCGGCCCAGTCCGACGTTACTACTTTCCTTACTGGTTTTAGTTTGTGGTATGGTGCCAATTTTTGGTGAAGCCCCCATATAGCGTACAACCCGAAGATCGGTATTTTGGGGATCTTGTGCACCTATTTCAACCAATTTGGGAGCAATGTAATAGTTTGGATGTAGATGTCTTACCAAAACAATTATCAACATTGACCCATGTTTCCGGGTAGACATCATATAATCGTAACTCCCATTATTCGGTATTTTGAGGGTTTTGGGCAGGTATTTTAACCGAATAGTTCTAATTATTATTTTAGATTCTGTGTGTCAAATCTTCCTTCTACATATCGACGCCTCCGAACCATAGTATGCTAAGTCTGAAAGGTGATTTTTTCAGTAGACGCTTTAAAAGTATGTTATGAAATCGAAAAAAATTATATATAAAAGCTATTAAAACTAATTGCATATCAATCGCTTAAAGATTGGATATTTGGCAAACCTGAACTATTATTATTTTGTACGCTATGCAAAATTTGGTTCCAATTAAAAAAAACCTGGAGTATTTAATGCATCGTTTCCATTTAAATCGGTCCAACGTACTTTTGTGAGCTTTTTTTAAACGAAACCATATCAATCGGACATGAGAGATATATCTAAAACTGAACGGATCTTAGTAAATCTCAATAGGATTCATCCTTGGGTTAAATAAATTAGCTGGGCCAAATTTCATCCATTCGTAAAATTGATAGGACTTTCTCAAAATTTATTTTTTCCTTTTGTATGTGACAACCATATGCACAAAGACATGATGTCTTGTACCTCAGTGTGGAGTAGGGTATAATGACATTATTTTAATTTTTTAATATTAATAATTGACTAGATATTCAAACTTTAAATCTCTATAAATATTTTTTAGTTACCAGAGGTTTTTTCACTTAATTTTTTAATTAGATTTCTTCTTTGGAATTTAATAATAATCTCTAATCTAAGTTCATTGGCCCTCTAAAAATTACCAGCTTGTAAATATTTTGCAAACAAAAAATCATAATTTCTTTTTTTTAATAGAACTCGTAATTTTTTTTTTTTTGCATTTCAACATATCTACGAGATAAAAAATGTGTTAAAACGAAAAAAAAATCTTCACCTTCCAAGAAATCGAAAATCGTCAACACGTTGTTTGCGCTTCAACTCAGTACGTGTGTGTGTGTCTATACTGCCAGTTTCTGCTTTCTAGCCCAACTTCTTGACAACAAAAGATTAAATGACATTAAACTTTGTTAGACATTTGAATCTCGAAATTTTGTAATTTTTTCTAGCTTTTGACCTTTTTCCGAGTGTTTGCCGCACACACAAAAGTGTGCGGACAACCTGGCCAACATTACGACAAAATAGCTAGCGCGCACACACCAACCAAGCAACCAGCCAACCATTCGAGCGTACATTAAGATAAATAGCCTTACAAAATATTTGACAAAAGTATTTAATCCCCAACAAAATGATTGATAATTGTTTTGGTCGTTTTCCTCATTTTGGTGTGAAGAGTTTTTTTTTGGGATTTTAAAAAACCTAAAGAGTAACAATGAAATAATAGACTTTGTCACCTCGTTAAGAGAAAATAGACACAGACAGCTCTCCGTAAGACTGTTGGACAATCAAATGTGTATGTTCCAGCCGTCGTTCACTCAGTCATTCCTTCATCCATGCCATTTATTTGGGGATTTACAGAAAACATTTGCATATTTGACAAAACAAAAGTTTACCGGGCAATAAGTCTAATAGTTGGACCACAATCGAAAAGAAAGGAAGATCACATGGCTTAGTTGCTGGCCAATGGAGGTATACTGTATTATTATGTTGGCTAACTGCAAATGTGATTTCCCTGTTGTGTATCAGACACATGTTGAAACGTGTGTTGCAACACTTTATTTGAAATATTTAAATGTATTTATTTTTCAGCATTAATAAACCAATTTTGATATTTCGAACACTGGGCCCATTGATGATACTGATGATACGACTACAATCACCAACATAAGAAGCCGAGTCATACATTACATAAAGACTATAGACCGAGTAGCCTTTCTTCCTTTCTACTCAAGACTAGACTCAGAAATTAGAAATACCATTGACCATAGTAAACTTAGTAAATCCCAGCATGCCTACATCAAAGAACGTGGAGTCCTCTGGCTACACGTTGACAGCATTCCTTGATATCGAAGGAGCTTTCAACAATGTGAAGCTAGAGGCCATCCATTCTGCTCTCGTAGGTATAGGTATCCCCTCACTCCTTACGGAATGGATTGATAGAATGCTGGAAAGCAGAATTATCAACTCATCAACCTTAGGGAGGAGTACTTTCCCTCCTTTTGTGGCTTCTGGTGATAAATGAGATACTTATGAAATTCAATCATCTCAGGATAAAGTCGGTAGCCTAGGCCGATGATGTAGTCTTGTTGGTTGGGGGTAAGTTTATAACGACAATTTCAGACATCCTGGAGGGTGCCCTTTCAACCCTGTCTAATTGGGCTTGCGCCAAAGTTCTTGGTGTAAACCCCACTAAAACCGAATTGGTGCTCTTCACTAGGAAGCACAAAATTCCCAGTTTCCATCTGCCATCACTTGGAGGAGTGACTTTAACCCTTCCTGATGAAGCTAAATATATTGGCACTATCTCAGACCGCAAATTACTGTGGGATAGGATTGTTGAGGAACGCTCCAAGAAGGGATTGCTGGCACTCTATTCATGCAAGAATTTCATAGGCAAGGGTTGGGGATTGAGATTGAGGAATTATACACTGGCTGTATACGACGATCGTCTTACCCATACTTACTTGTCTAGTGGCAGGGGGTGAACAAAAATATGCTGCTGACAAAACTGAGCTTAGTACAGCGATCGGCTTTAATTCTGATCACCGGAGCATTAAGAAGTACACGGGTCTAAGATGGAGGAAGGCACTGGCGCAGGCGTTTACTGTAGGGAATTAGGTATACACAACTCATATAAACTCAACAGTGACTGTAGCGTTTTTCAAACAGAGATTCTCGCAATCACGAAAGCGGCCGAGATAGTAAACGGGACCGGTGAATATATATGTCGATAGTCAGGGGGCCCTGAAAACGGTGAAGTCGCATACTATAAAATCGAAAGCAGTTCATGATTGTAAGACCGCTCTGAATGATATACGACAGATAGTTGGGTTATGCTGGGTTCCAGGATATAACGACATTGAAGGGAATGAGATAGCCGACGAGCTTGCTCGAGGGGGATCACAGTCGTCCAGTCTTCTGATTGAGAGATCTGTGAAACCCCCCATTAGCTATTTCATTTGCAGAATCCGTGCGTTCCATTGCGAGGTAGTCGGTAACAAATGGTTAAGGGAACTTGCTTGCAGAATCTATCTGGCCTGAATTCTCTCGTAATAGGACGTCTTCGCTGCTGGAACACAGTAAGAGGGAGATCAAAATCGTTGTGGGGATTAAAACTGGTCACTGCAAAATTAGATCTCTCACTTCTAAGTAGGACTCCAGTGGAGAGGATTACTGTCGTCTATGTGAGGACGAAGAAGAACTGGAAACAATTGAGCACATCCTCTGCAAATGTCCAATCGCTGATCAGCAGAAGACATCAACAGTTTGGATGTCATGAAATTGATAATCTAGTCTTCTTCTCCAAAATAGACCCTAACCAAATACTAGGCTTTGTCAAAAATTTGACTTGGCTAAAATAATCTCTCTTCCGCCCCCTTTTTTTCTCACTATCTTTTCTCCCTACTCTTCCACTATCTCTTTTCTTTTTCTTTATAGGTATACATATATGCAAAGGATGATCAAAATGGACATAGTCTCCGAGTGGACGGTTGTTACAACAACCGTACATCCCTAACCTAACCTAACATAAGATTTGTGCGGAACAATAATTAAGAAAATCATAAAGGAAAGTGCAAAAGTCGGGCCTCCTGTATGCTATACTTCATCACTTTGGATATATACAAGAGATGGTCTGTAATTCAGTGTACCATGGACGTTTAAACTATATAGGAACTCTATTTAAATATCAACCGATCAACCGGTATGCCACTCAAAATATCGTCTTAGTAAAGCAAAGTCGGAAGAAACATATATGAGAGTTATATCTAAATCAGAACCGTTCTCACCACTTTTAATTGACAATGTCATAATATGGACCTGTATTTTCTGCGAATAAATTTTCCACCCACTTATAACCCGAATTGCGATTGGAAATTACTTACGATTACAAAATAATTCAATCCATAAATCTTTAAGAAAAAAAACTCCTCAAAAATATCCGGCACATATAATATTTCATTGCAAGCAATCATTAATCTGTTCATTCGGCACTTCTTAATATGTCCAATGAACAAGTCATCATTATTATGTCTTAATTTCTTTTCATTCTTATGGGTCATAATTTATTATTGCAAAAAATTACAATAATTTTACAGACTTTACAGTATAACGGCTGAAAGGCACAAATTGTTAACATATTTTCTTTCTCGCAATAAACCATGACGTACGAAGGGTACTAGCAACAAAAACAAAAAATGAATCGCCATGTTCTTCACACATTTTATGGGTTATTTGAACTTTTTGAACGCTCAAAAACTTTTCACTATCCTCTTGGTTTTTTCTGCTTTATTTTTTGTGATGGCATTCGAAACAGTAGGTCACCACCCATGGGCAACATTTTGGCAGATTACTCCAACACCATCCGCCATCAGACAGACGGATGTTTGTAATTTGTTTTAGTCTTGCGTTGGTTCGCTAAAGTCAACCAAAAACCTCCTTGAACATGTCATACTTAAAAGTTTTCCCTAAATTGTTGTTGGCCTCTATAAGCTGTTTATAATTTTTTGGCTTTGAAACAAAGCAACAGACGAAAATAAAATAACTTCCAAAAATGATGAATATTACAAATGTTCAGCGAGTAATTTTTCATGTGCGGGGGAAGATCTTGTTTTTTTTCTTTGGGTTTCAAAGCCAAGAAGAAGTATGCCAACGACGCCTTATATAATTACTTAATTCTGTCTTAGCATCATTACTGGAATTTGATTTATGTCGTTCCTCGTTTTTTGATTTTAGGCCATAAAGTCAATTTTGTGATGGACAAAAGGGAATTTGTGAACTAAGGGTGTGGTATAGTATAATAATAATATTCATTAATACATCGATGAATTGTGGAGACCTTGCCGCATGAACAGATTGCTTACTGGAAAAATCTGCAGTCAGCAAAATAAGTGGTTTATCGCATTGGAAATACGTAGCGAAATACGGTACTGTAAAATATTGTAAATTTTAATGATATTAAGGACCTTGCATAAAAAAGTTATTTAAGTCAGAGAGGATCTTTCTAAAAGAGAGGATATGTCTAGTGGACACTCAATCCATAAGGGTTCATATCAAAAATTTTCTATTTCTTACATGTAACCTGTTTTGTCCAAGTACTTCTGCACATAAAGTTGACTTGAGATGACAAGGACAATCTCTATTACAATAGACGAAGATCGGGGAAGAATTTAGATATAGCTCCTATCTAAGAATTTTTCCCAACTATTTTAGGTAATGCACTAAAGACTCTATGACGAATTCGAAGCAAAAATGAAGGATACGGCACAAAAACCCATACCAATATCAGGACGATTTTTTCAAAACCCGCCAAATTCAAATCCTATGTCTGTTATTCTACAAAATATATATTAAAGCTATATGCAAATATGAACCGATTTCAACGAAACTTGTTATAGCTTCGGTTAAACTAATTTCAGTACGTTTTATTTCAATCGGCCATATTATATCAATATTGGTTCACTTTTTAGGGTAGGCCCCATATAACGGTATCCCATTTTATTTGGTATTTTGATGGTTTCGGGCACATGTTCCTACCTAGTTGGTTGTAAATTGTTATTTGGGGGTTGTGGTATGGTATTGAATCTTTCTACTAAAATTATCAATATGGGTTCACCATTTAGGGAAGTCCCCATATAACGCTACACCCCAATGATCGGTATTTTGGTGAGCTTGAGCACATATTTGAACCAATTTGGAGGCAATTTAATATTTGAGATTCTCATTAAGCAGAAAAATTCCCTACCAAAAATTGTCAACATTGACCTATGTTTTCGGGTAGCTCACATATAATGGTAACCCCCATTATTCTGTACTTTGTTAGGCACGTTTTTAACCGAATTGGCTCTAATTTGATTTTTCAGGTTCTTATGGGGTGTCAAATTTCGGAATTTTGGGGAGCTTGAAGTTTTCATATTTTGGATTCTCATTGGGTAGAAAAATCTCCTTACTAAAAATGAGCAATTGCGGCCCATGTTTGGATACTCATTGACTGAAAAATCTCCTTCCAAAACTGAGCAATATTGGCCAAGTTTCCGTGAAGTCTTCATATAATGGTACACCAATTTTCGGTATTTTGGAGACTTTAGCCGCATTTTTCCAACTAATGTATTTTGGTACAAAGGGTTTAAAAAAAAGCCGACATATATATATATATATATATATATATAAATTTGTGCGGTGCATATTACTAAATTTTCCAACTAGAGTGTCTGTAATTAGTTACTTACTTATCTGGCTTGTGACAGAACTTTCGTTCCATAAGCCGAGCTTAAAAAAGATTTCCAAGCGCGTAGGTCTTTTGCGCAGTTTTTCCAATTTCAAAGACCATATTTCCATCTAATTCGTGGCCTTTCCCTTCCGCGTGACATCAGCTTGTTCGCTTTTGAGCTGGGACATCTTCACCTATTCTCACAATATGACCTAGCCAACGTAGTCGCTGCAGCTTGATACTACTGACAATGCCGATGTCCGAGAATAGCTGGTACAACGCATGGTTCATTCGAAGGCGATATTTACCGTCAACGCAGATCGGCCCATAGATCTTTCGGAGAATTTTTCTCTCAAACAATCCAAGAGCTGTCTCATTTGCTTGGGTAAGTACCCATGCTTTAGATCCATATAACAGCACGGGTTGTATCAGCGTCTTGCAGAGTGTGTATTTGGTTTGGCGGGAGGTGACCTTGTTTCTAAACTGCTAACTTAGACCATAGTAGCATCTGTTGGCCAACACTATCCTTCTCCAAATTTCAAAACTGATGTCATTAGTTTTATTTATGGCGGTACCAAGGTATACAAAATCTTCGACTACCTCGAAGCTGTAGACCTTAAATTCCACAGTTTGTCCGAGCTTAATGGACGTCTTGTGCTTTGATACCATCAGTTTTGTCTTCTCGTCGTTTACTGCCAGACCCACTTTTGCAGACTCCTTCTCAATTTGTTCAAAGGTGCATGTTACCGCTCGCAATGTTCAACCAATTATGCGATGTCATCTGCGTAGGCTAGTAACATGTGTTGTTTGTTGTACAGAGTGCCATTTCTGTTCACCTTTGCTTCACGTATGACCTTTTCCAGCAGGATGGTAAAAAGGTTACACAACAAACTATCACCTTGTCTGAAAACTCGTTCGGTATTAAAGGGCTCCAAGAGCCCTACTATCACATAACACCATAACATAGTTCTCATATAAATGTCCCGATCGACTTAAAGAATTTTGAATGCACCCCACATGGTGGTGGGTATAAAATGTTCGGCCCGAACCTAGCGACGTTTTTACACGTTTATTTTTGCCAACAAGCGGTGTACATTAAATAGTATTCGGGACCTTTATATCGAGGCAATGTCTTAAAAAATTAAATATCAAATAACTAAGGGTGGAAAAGTATGCCAAATTACAGCCATATCAGTTTGGAAATTCGAAATTAAAACGCTTAAGCTAAAGAAAATTATGCTGGATATTTATATTATAACATGGACTTATTATGATAATGTAAATGTATGTCAGCCATAACAACCCTGAAAACGCTATATATAGAGCCCTTTCGTTTGGAAAATGCGCTTAAAAGCCTCAAAATTCCGAAAATTGGGCCGGACCTTTATTTGAGGGTTATGTCAAAATATGTACTTGTATTTATAATTTTGTGTGTAGATGAATGTCAGAAAAAGCCTCGGTTGCCACGAAATTTTTATATTGAGCCTAGAAGGACGTGTAGTAAGTTTCCCCGATTTGATCTAAATTGTGCACCAATGAACCAAAGATTCTCCGATTGTGTGTCAATTGTTGTTTTAAATCGGCTCAGATTTATATGTAGCTCTCATATGTAAATTAATTTATTATTATTTACTATTATTTTATTCGATTTTCGTTACATTGAACCATTGAAGAACCGGGTTTAGAAAGGCCACTACCATTTCAAACACATTACACTTGGTATATACTACCCAGCCCACAACATATCAACTCAATAAACTAATTTAAACTTCGGCTAATAAACTTAACAATTATTAACAAAAATTACCTTTTCGGAAAATTATTCACGGATTAACGCATACATTAACCTAAATATTAATATTTTATGACATCCATATATCCATATTAAACGGTAACCGGTAGAGACCCCCCTACGACAACGACATGAAGTGTGTCATAAAATTGTTTTTAAATTAATAATAAAATCAAGAAAACATTAAACTACCTTTTTGTTCGGTTTTTGTTTAACCAAAAGTCATAAAAAGTTAAATTTCGGATCGAAAAAAATGTTTGAAAACTAGATCCTGTTTCCAGCTGTTGGCTGCTGCTGCTGACTACCAACAACCGCATGCATGCCGGTTGGTAGTTAGATCGAACATAACTGACAAAACATACCACACACACGCAGTTATCAGGTTTTTAAGGTTTGAGCTAGATGGCTGGGCTGGTCGGCCAGCAAGCTAGTTGGTAGGTTGACTGGCTAGTGCTAACTGGCGTAAAGTCTTAAAAATTTTAAAGTAAAACACTTAAACAACACTGTAAATCATGATTATTTTTTCTTAGAGCCAAAAATCTTGTCCCCACAGTTAAAGGTTTAGTTATATTTTTTTTATTATTTTTTCTAAGTAAATGCTAATTTGTCTCGGGTAAGTAAAAGTGGGTAGTGGCTGGTAGATAGATTTGGGTTTACGGGTTTGTAACTAAAATGAATTCCTAGGAATTCTATTTAGAAGTAGACGATAGCAACTCCAGCAAAAAAAAAGCTACACAAAACTAATACCGGGCATGAGCCATAAACCCAAAACGGAAATGTAAAAATTGTCAAGAGATTTGTTAAAGCAATTAAATAATTTTTTTCGGGTATCTTTTATTTGAAAAAAAAATCACTTTTGTGAAGTGTCAGTTGTTGTTATTGTTTTGTGTATTTTTTTAGAGTTTTTAACTTGAACCATACAAAGTGTGCAGTTTTTTGAATCTACAATTTTTTAATTGGCGTTTCTTTTTCGTTAAACTAAACAACTTCTAACTGACAGTTCAACATTGTTTCGTAGATACATAACTGCCAGGCTGGTTGGCTGTCTGACTGACTGGCCATAATATGAATGAAACTGACAAAACCAAGTGTCATATGTGGGAGGTCACTCTGTGTAGTAGGTGGCAAAACGCTTGAATATGTTTTCGAAAAGGTGTTGTTAATTCATTAGTGTAATTTATTAATTATTATGACATAAACATAATTTATGCATTGGCGACACGATTTAACATAATGTGATTTTGAAAATTAAAATTGTATTCTTAAGGTTGGGCTAAAAATCTTAATGAATGAATTAAAGTGTTTGATTGTGTGATGGTGCTTCGCAGATGTATTAAATTGTATCAAATGGAATATATGTATGTAAAATAAAATGTGTATATATTTAAGATGAAGTGTTGTTATAATAAGGTCAAATAAATATTGAAGACTACCGGTATAATAAAATAGAAAATACCTGTATAATAAAAACAAAGCATATTTTTGACATATCAATTATTTCAGACAACTTCATCTAGAATAGAACTGAATAATTAATGAGTGGAAGATTTTATATAAATTGAATTAAATTATTTTTTAGAAAATATAGGGTTATTTAAAATTATCAAAATTGTCAAGTTTGTGCTCTACACCATTCACGATCCTGTAAAGATTCTTTGGGTTCCCATTGTATAGGCAATAGATGTTCATGCCGACAATTATCAGTATTGGCCTATGCTTCAGATTTTCCTTATATGACATCCGAAAGTTTTAGATCCATTTCACGGAAATGGATTGGGAGCTTTATATAGACTATGGCAAAGCATGGACCAATATTTATAACTGCGGTTTGAAATATGACAAATAAAAACGTCGTTAAGTTCTGCCGGGTCGAACTTTTTATACCCTCCTCCACGTGGAGAGCATTTAAAATCCCTTTCATGGATAAGGGTATTTATAGGGGACTATATTATGGTGCTAAGTGATAGTAGGTTGTTGATGCTTCGAAATAATTGTGTTCCCAATTTTTTAGGCACTCAAGTTGGAAAACATAAATGGGACTTTTTTAATTTATTCACCAAGAATACGATATGACAAATTATAGCCACTTTCATTAATAACGATCCTTTATTCAAGGATCCTTTATTCAAAATGACAGTCTCATAGTTTGGAAAATGCCGTTAAAGTCTTCGAAGTACTGAAAATGGGATGGTACGGGAGCTATGGCAAACCGTAAACTGATAATGATAATTTTTGGAAGGAAGATTTGACGATTCATAAGAATACCAAATAGTGGGTGTACCATTATATGAAGGCTACCCGGAAACTTTGGCCAATATTGCTCATTTTTGGTAAAAAATTGGTCGAAACACGTGTCCAAGTTTCCAAAAATGTTCGAAGTTTGGGATTTACTGTTATATGGGGGATTACATAAAAAGTGAACTAAAATAGTTCATATATATTAGAAGATTTGACATCCCATGAGAACCTATAAAAATCTAATTTAAGACAATTTGGTTTGGATGGGACAATATTGATATTTTCTTTTTCTAATCAAATAAGAATCCAAAATATTACATTTCTCCCAAATTGATCCCAAAATACCGATCTTTGGTTTGTAGCTTTATATGAGGACTTCCATAAAAGATGGACCAATATTGATAATTTTGTTAAGATTTGATACCATATCGCAATCGAAAAACCAGTAAGGAATGTAGCAAAGTCGGACTGGGTCGACTTTATGATACCCTTTACCACTTTGGTTGTATTCAAGAGATGCATCCTAACAGACTTAGCATGTTGGAAGGACCACTGACATGAAAGTGGACTACTTTAAACATATGATCTGTGTCTATATGTGAAACGAATTAGCCGAACGATTAATAACCGGATACATTTCTATTAAGTTTGTTTTTTTCGTTTATAACTCATCGAAATAATCATTTTCAAGTTCGAAGATGAGCTATATAGGTCCATTCATAGGGTATCCCCCCAATTTTGGGGTCCTTGGGCGCGCAATTGAAGCAAATTCGTTTACATTAGGTATAATAGTTTCTTATTGGGTATAAAATGGAGTTCTTGAGCGTGCTTTTCAACCGAATTCGGTGAAATTTGAATATTCAGTTCATTCATAATCATTAGTTCATTATTTAGTGCACCCTTTAATTCTTTGGTACACAATTTGCTAAAAATCGGACGAAAATATATAACTAAATCTGAACCGATTTCAAAAAAATTTGACACACGTAAGGCTATACCAACGTTAGTACGTTTTGCAAACAATTATAATATAAATGGGAGCTACATATAAATATGAGACCATTTCAATAAAATTTGGCACACGTTAGGCTATATTTGACTCTGGTGCACAATTTTCTAAAAATCGCACGAAACTATAGTCCTTGGGCCATATAAGTGGCATGTGCAAAATTTCATCATCATCATCGGGTCATAAATGCGACCTGTACTTTGTTCACCAAAATACATGGACTGACGGACGGATATTCATAAATCGGCTCAGAAAATGATCATATGCACATTCTCAAAAGGAACCATGTGTCTATCTCGTTTCCTTTTGCCTGTTGCAAACATATGCACAAAGACATAATACCCTGTACCACAGTGTCGTGAAGGGTATAAAAATGTCACCTCAATTGATTTTAGTTATTAGTGGATAATATCCAATACACTGTGGCAATGGGACAAACTTTGGGTATTTTGAGGAATATATATATATATAAGTCTGCATCAATGGCAACCAAACTTTGCACACATCATTCTAGGTTCAATTAAATACCCCATGACAAATTCATAAAATTAACGTTTCTGCAATAATAAATTTCTAAACTGGGTGCGGTTAATGTACAACAGTTTAACAATATCGATTTTTATAAACAATGATTTTAGGTGACAATTTTTTTTTAAAAACATTTTTATGCTCTCATAATTTTAAAATTTGTTGTAAAATGGTTACATGATCATGTTAACATGATTTTTTTTGTTTAATAATTTATTAAATTGATTTCACATTTTATTACACTCATCTGAAAACTGTTTCTATTTTTCAAAACAAAAAGCATCCATCTGCATTCACAACCAGTAAGGAAAGTAGTAAAGTCGGACGGGGCCCTTCACCACTTTGGGTACATTAAACAGGACTATTAACATGAAATTGGATGAAATAAAATATGTGATATTTATCTAAATGTGAATCTACCTAGATTTGTCCATAAAGTGTGTAAATCGACTTCAAACAAATATAAAGTGGTTGACTATGTTATCTCTACAGCTGCTCAATTTTGTACGTTGTGCAAAATTTGATGTCAATCTGACTAACATGAGGAGTATGATGCCCAATTTGCTTGATATCGGGCGAAAAAATATATGTAAGCTATATCCACATATTAAGCGATTTCAAACAAACTTGTCACAGGTTAGGTTATACTAACTTTAGAACGTTTTGTTCCTATTGGTTCCTTGGTGCGTCAATTACATAAAATCAATCTATAATAAAATGGAGCTATATCTAAATCTGGACCGATTTTCACGAAACAAGGCAGACATCACTCTAGGCTCAATTCAGTACGTTATGCCAAATTTCGTGCAAATCGAAAGATATATAGCGACTTTGGTGAACCATTTACATGAAATCGGACGAAACTATATGTGGGAGCTATATAGAAATATGGACCGATTTTATCGAAACTTGGCAGACATCACTCTAGGCTCAATTCAGTACGTTGTGCAAAATTTCGGGCAAATCAAAAGATATATATGGATGTTGGTGCACAATTTACATGAAATCGGAAATATATGGGAGCTATATCTAACAAAAATCAAATTTAACTCAATTCAGTACGTTATGCCAAATTTCGTGCAAATAAAATATATATGGATTTTGGTCACAATTTACATGAAATCAAAACAATAAAAATCTAATAATATCAATAAAATTAACATTTCGTTAAGATATATAGTTTTCAACACATATATATGTGAAATCTAAATCGTTTTAAAACTTGGCAACTCATTCTAAATTTATAAAAATAAATCCGAAAAATTTACATGAAATCACGAAATATATATTGGAGCTATATCTAAATCTGGACCGATTTTCTTGAAACTGGGCAGACACCATTCTAGACTCAATTCAGTACGTTATGCCAAATTTCGTGCAAATCGAAAGATATATAGAGACTTTGGGGCACACTTCAAAATCGGAACTATACTATATCAAATCTGGACAATAAACTTGGCAGACATCACTCTAGGCTTAATTCAGTACGTTATGCCAAATTTCGTGCAAATCAAAAGATATATAGGGACTTTGGGGCACCATTTACATGAAATCACCATATATGGATATATTAAATCTGGACTATTTTCACGAAATTGGCACATCAAATAAAATGATTAGGCTGTACTAAATTTCGTGCAAATCGAAAGTTATATAGGGACTGTTTACATTAAATCGGTTATATATATATGGGAGCTATATCTAAATCAGAACCGATTTTTCCCAATTTCAATAGGGTTTGTCCTTGGGCCAAATAAGTGACCTATGCCAAATTTCATCCAATTCGGATCATAAATGCGACCTGTACTTTGTTTACAATTTAACATGGACAGACGGACGGACGGACGGACGGACAGACGGACATGCGTAAATCGACTCAGAAAGTGATTCTATGCATATTCTTCGTTTATTTTTGCCTGTTACAAACATATGCACAAAGACATAATACCCTGTACCACAGTGTGGTTTAGGGTATAAAAACAGAAAACAGTATGTCGTCGTCTAAATAACTAATGAATTTTATTGAATACGTTTTACATAAAAGTGTAAGTTATCTCTACAGCTGGTAGAGTGTTAATAAAGCAATTAAGAACTTATAATTTAATAAAAACAAAACAAACAAACAGACAAAAATATTAAATTCAAATTTGAAATTGAAACTCCAAGCAACAACACACAAAAAATCGATTAAATTTACATAAAATTTGATATCATTTACATGGTGCATGGATGAATGAATGGATGAAATTGGAAATGTTTATGTTTTGTATTTTGTTACAAAATTTTCTTAATTTAGTTAAATAAATTAAAAACAAAAAATCGAATTTAACTAAATTGAAAAATAAAATAAATTTAAACGAACAAAGCAAAAAAGTAATAATATCAATAAAATTAACTTTAAGATAAAGTTTTCAACACATTTAAAATGTTTTAAAAGCAACTGCTAAATTTATAAAAATAAAACCGAAAATATGAAACAAAATATATTTGAAATTCAAAGACAAGAGACCGGTCGGTCGACATGCAGACAGACAAAAATTAAAACACTTCAAAATAACTACACAAACCAGTAAGGAAAGTAGTAAAGTCGGACGGGGCCGACTATATGATACCCTTCACCACTTTGAGTATATTCAACAGATGAATCCTAACAGAAGTCGCATTTTTAAAGGACCAGTAAAATGAAATTGGAACCATAAACACGTCATTCTGCAACCGATACTAAATTGTTCATTTGGTCAGATATAGAAGCTATATCTAAATCTGAACCGATTTCAGGAAACTTAACACACATCATTCTAGACCTAATTTGTTACGCTGTGCCAAATTTCGTGCAAATCGAAAGATATATAGGGACTTTGATGCACCATTTACATTACATCTGACGAAAGTATATGTGGGAGCTATATATAAATCTGAACAGATTTTCAGGCAACTTTACACACATCATTCTAGACCTAATTTGCTACGCTGTGCCAAATTTCGTGCTTAAATCGACTCAAAAAGTGATTCTATGCATATTCTCAAAAGGAGCTATGGGTCTATCTCGATTATTTTTGCATGTTACAAACATATGCACAAAACATAATACCCTGTACCAGAAAAAAGAATTTGGTTCAAGAACCTCAAAACCTGGGGCTACCAGAAAAAATTGACCAATATATATAGTGGAGAGATGTGCTACCTAATAAGAACTCGACGTACTAAATTACAGTCAATTTGGTATCTAAAGAACCCCCAAAATACCAAAAATTTTGGGGTACCGTTATTTACTACCAGAAAAACTGGACATATTTATAATTTTTAGTGGAGTAATTTGGTACCCAATAAGAACCCAATGTACAAAATTTCAACGAATTTAGTTATAAAACGAGCCCAAAAACCCGAAAATACCGAAAATTGGGGGTGCCCTGCAAAAAATGGAAAGATTTATAATGTTTGGTAGGAAAATTTGCTACCCAAGTCACAAAGTACCAAATTTCAGTGAATTCGGCGAAAAATATTGGGGGTATATATGGGGGCTATCCGAAAAAATGGACCTTTATATATTTTTGGTAAATTTGCTACCCAATAAGAACTCAATGTACAAAATTTCAGCGAATTCACGCGCTTGACACACAAAATTTGGGGGTACCCTTATATGGGGGCTATGCGAAAAAATGGACCGTTATTCAATTTTTGGTAGTTCGCTATGCACAAAGTACCAAATTTCAGCGAATTCGGTCAAAATGCGAAAATTGATTTCCGAAAAAATGGACCTGTATTTATAATTTTTGGTAGAGAGATTTGCTACCCAATAAAACTCAAAGTACCAAATTTCAGCGAATTCAAAAAAACGCGCTATATATACCGAAAATTTTGCTATATCTATGCCTAAACGTGGACCGATTTTCTCCAATTTCAATAGGGTTCGTCCTTGGGTTCGTCCTGTGCCAAATTTCATCCAAATCGGATCATAAATGCGACCTGTACTTTGTTAACAAAAATACATGGACGGACGGACGGACGGACAGACGGACGGACGGACATGCATAAATCGATTCAGAAAGTGATTCTATGCATATTCTCAAAAGGAACCATGGGTCTATCTCGATTAATTTTGCCTGTTACAAACATATGCACAAAGACATAATACCCTGTACCACAGTGTAGTGAAGGGTATAAAAAGTGGTGGCTTGATTGACTGGGTCGATTGCCCCCAAGAAATATGTAAATATTTCTTGACAAGAAATCTGTTTAAACATTCGCACACTTAGCTTAATGAAATCCAACAAAAACAAAAAGTAAAGCGTGGGTTTTAAGTGGACAACCAAACTGATTGAAACAAAAACAAAAAATTTCAAAAAATAACAACCGAACAAAAATCAACAACCAATTAACGTTAAAAAACAAATAAACCAAGAAATACCCTAAACAAAAATAGGTGACAAGGTAATTTCCTCACAAAAAATACATAATGGCACAAAACACCAGCAAAATTGTATATTCTATTGAATTAGATTAATGATTAATTAATAGATTATAAAACTAATTGGCACCACTTTTCAATATCAAATTTCTGTGCCTAATCTCTGTTGTTTTAGCTTAAAGCATTTTTTATATAGTTAATAGCAAACATAATGATGTATGTATCTATATATTTAGGGGACTGCCTTGTTATCGTCATTTAATTTTAATCCCCAAGTCTCGAAAAGTGAACGACGTTTTATCTTAATCCTCCGTAGAAGAAAGTATAAGCGTTTGACAACCGTTGAGACTATATCATTTAATATGCCATTTATAAAGTGTAAATTTCTAAATTTTTTGCTGGGAATGTTTACAAATATTTTTGTTTTATTTATAGAGTGTGACATATAAATATTCAAAAATTATATCTAAGCTAATTCTGATGACATTTACAAATATACCATTATTTTAATCGGCAAAAAAGTGGACGCTGACCGATCGAATGATATTCGAAACAAGTAGAAAAGTTTCAGTCTGTATTGCCTATGTTTTTCTGAGGTTTGCGGAATTACCGATAATTGGACAAAATCTATATTTAATATTAATAATAATGTATATTAAATTTAGCCATGCTTCCACCACGCAGGATTTAACGTTCGCTTTATATAAGGAATATATATGTTCTTATTAAAGGGTTAACCATATATGGAAAAGATCCACAAGAAGTTGTATATCACTTACTTCCTTAGCTGGGTCGATATAGAACATTTGTTCCGTAACCCGAGCTTAAATCAGTAAGGAAAGTTCAAAAGTCGGACGGGCCGACTATATGATACCCTTTACCACTTTGGGTACATACAAGAGATGCTCATATGTACAATTTCCTTTAGGTAGAATATACATAACATCTATGGAGGATCATTGAAATGGAATCGGACGAAATTAACTGCGTGAAATACATAGATATTTGAACTAAATTAAAACAACCCATACACATACCAGTACACCTTATTCTAGATTTGATTTGGTACGTTGTGCACAATTTCGTCCTAAATGACGAACTTTAGTTATTTGGACCAGTTGCTTAAAATCAAACAAACATATATGAGGGAGCTATATACACATCTTAACCAATTTCAACAACAAAATATTGTGCAAATAGAACAGGATCTATGGTGCACCATTTGCATAAAATGTAAATGGAGCAAAATTTTGACTCAATCGGATAAACATTGACAGTATGGTGCACCATTTACATAATTTACTCTAAACCAAATCCAACAAAACTTCGCATACATCAATTTAGACCTAATTAAGTACTCGGTGCAAAATTTTGTTTCAAACGGACAAACATTGTGAAATTGGTGCATCATTTACAAAAAATCGGAAAAAAACTATATATGGGAGCTTTATCTGAATCAGAACTGATTCCAACAAAACTTCGCAAAATTTTGTCTCAAACGGACCAATATTGGCAGTATTGTGCTTCATTTACATAAAATCAGACGAATCTATATACGGGAGCTATATCTAAATCTGAACCTATTTCAACAAAACTTGGAATATATCAATTTAGACCTAATTCAGTACTCTGTGCAAAATTCTGTCTTTATTGGACCAATATTGCGAGTTAGGAGCATCATTTACATAAAATCGGACGAAACTATATATTGGAGCTATATCTAAATATGAACCTATTTCCTCCAATTTCAATAGGGTTCGCCCATGGTCCAAATAAGTGATATGTTCCAAATTTCATCCAAATTGGATTATAAATGCGACCTATACTTTCTTCACAAAAAGACATGGACGGACACACCACAGTGTGGTGAAGGGTATAAAAATATGTCCATGCCATTCGGTCTTGTGCGCAGCTTTTCCAATTGAAAGACCAGTTTCGAAATATTGTCTTTCATTTGATCTTTCTATAGAATTCATGGCCTTCCCCTTCTGTATGAACCATCAGTGGGCTCGCTTTTATGTGCCTCTTGATCTGGGACATCCATTCATTCGCACAATATGACCTAGCCACCGTAGTCGTTGCAGCTCGATACGTCTTACTATATGGATGTCTGGGAATATGGTTCATATTCTCGTTCCGATAATTTTTCTCTCAATCGCTTCAAGAGCTACATCATTTTGTGAAGTACCCTTGCTTCAGATCCATACCCCAGCACGGGTAGTATCAGTGTCTTGTAGAGCGTGAATTTGATACGGAGACAGGTGGCCTTATTCTTAAATTGCTTGCTTCTTCTCCGAATTTGAGATGTCATTAGTTTATTTATGGCGCTACAGGAGTATACAAAAAGGTGACTGCCTTAAAGCTGTACTTTTGAAGTTTCACAGGTGGTCTAAGTCTACTGTTGATACCATCAGCTTTGGCAGACTACCGCTCGCAATTTTTGACTCATTATGTCAGTGTCATCGGCGAGTAACAAGTGCTGTTGGTATGACCTTTTTCAAAAGGATGTTAAACAGGATACACTACAAACTATCACATTGTCTGAATCATCGTTCGGAATTTTTCGTGGGTCTTTTTCAGGATTTGGTGCGGTTTGAAAATCTGATCTAAACTGTGTTTGCCAGGTCTAAAGCCGCAATTATAAGAACCAATAATATCATTGGCCATTGGCTTTAGGCATTCACACAGCAGCCTGGATAACACTTTATATGCGATGGGAAGGAGACTAATTCCTCTATAGTTAGCACATATCGTCTAGTCTCCTCATCAGCTGGTGCATGCTCCTGACCAGCATCTGACCAACAGTCTTGAATAGTTCGGCTGGCAACCCATCGGCACCTGCTGCTTTATTATTCTTCAGCTGATTGATTGCTATTCTGACCTCATCAATCTATACAGTCATCTTTTAATGAGTCTGAGGTGTCTTCGTCGCCGCTACTATTTGATACCAGAAACTTTGCAAAATGCTCCAGGTTTGCTTATTCATGTGCCCGCACCGAAGCCATCGGTTTATTTTTTTTTACTCGTTGGTAAAATTTGCGGGCTTCATTCGTGATTTGATCATGCTCTAGTTTTTTCTGCTTTTTTGAAAATACGTTTCTCCTCTCTCCTTTTCTTCCGATAATTCCCTCTTGCATTGCGTGTTGCTACTGTTTGCCGGATGCCATATACGCTGCGTTTTCAACTCAATATCATTACGACACTCCTGATCGTACCACGGCTTACTTGATTGTGGCCTTTGGTATCCAAGTGTTGCTATTGCTGCAGGAAGTGGAAGTATGCAATTCTTTGGCCATTGTGCTTCTATACTATTATCGGGACAAGAAGTGCTTCCGTCAAGCAGGTGGGTAAGTTGAGCGGAGTAGCCTTCTGTTCCTTTTGTGTTTGCAGCTTTTCGACGTCAATTTTCCGTGTTGTGTTAGATCCTCGTTTTTTGTCAGGTTGCCTTGTGTGAACAGCTATTCCTATTTAAATTTACTTTTGCTGAAAATCCCAGATTCTAGAAAATTACATTCGCTGATTGTGTACGTGTAATCTTCTACACACTGCCGTGTCTCGTCAAGCTACGGTTGACGTGGATCTGGGCAAATATGCTATTGAAATGATCCGTCAATATTTAGGGTGTCATAGACAAATTATCGAATGTGTTTTCCAAACGATGTAAAGATTTCAACAGATTTTAAGCGTTTTAAATTATCTTACTACTTCTTTATAACCTCCAACATGAAATCAGTCGAGATTTTTGAATAGAGTTTATGTCAAAACATGGAGCTACATTGTAAATCGACGGAATTTTGAATTAGAATTTTGTGTTTTTATGTAGATGCGATTTTTTAGAAATTATATTTTTGACAAAGTTTTTTTTTTTTGTAAATTATTTATAAATAAATGTGACTTAATATAGTTCAAAATGTACTACTTCGAGACACACGAACCAACAATTTCCAAATTATTAGACAAATTTACAAGTATGTATGAAATACGCTTCAGATTTGTGTGAAGTTCTACTTGAAAACGTGAAAGATGATTATTATCTGCCATCAGAAAAATATTTCAAAATGAAGGCAATTGACACAAATTTGAATAAACACTTAGCATTTTCATTTTTTTTTTTTTTTTTTTTGTTTATTTCCCCAATGAGGAATGTTACAAAAGCACTCATTGGCAACAGTTAATGAAGTTCAAATTGAAATATGAAAACAGTAGTTTATTATTTTATGCAAATTAATACCATGAATATTTTTTCAAAAAACAAAAAAAAAAAAAATCTGAATATTATTGTATATATAAATGAGGGCGTACAGACCAGCAGACAGACATCCCAACAGACAGGTCTTACAATCAATTACCAAAAACGGTCAAAACAAACAATAGGGATCATGAATTGACAACAAGACGGCTCATATATGGGAAAACTGTTCTGGTGGTTTAAGCCATCAAATTGACAGCCGGATGGATGGATGAACTTAAATTTTTACTGGGTGGCATTACCATAAAGGTTTTTCGAAGGGTTTATGGCAAACACATGAACCAAATCACATCGTTTGATATTCGTAAAGGCGTTTGTGTCTGCATTGACACACACGGACGACCTTCTTCGTGTCATGTGCACGAATTTACAAAAATGATAAATCCTCTTATAAATCAAAAATGATTTTTTTTTTTATTTTGATTTTCAGTTTGATTTGGATGGTGGAACAATGGAAATATGATCGTTTTATTGTACGGAAGACGAAAAAATTAATCTTTGATTTTTTAAGGCACACACAGAAAGGAAATGTATTTTGTGTGAGTGTGTGTGTGTGGAGAATAACTCATATTTTGGAAGATTAATGTTTAATAAGCATTAATCGGCTCGTTGAAAAGGGTGTAGCATATAACACCTTAAATATATATTTGTCTCAATATATGTGTGTTTTCCCATCACTCCAACAAATCAACACCCTCTTACTTATAAAATATGCTACTTAGCCTCCTTGTTAACCAAAAATTCAGTTCCAAACAATATTTTGAATAACTTGGCATGTGATCTACATACATAAAAGGCTTCATTTATTTTTTCATTTTTAACGCTCAAAAGCTGACATTTCGATTTCGACCCAAAGATATTAGTATTAAAATACAAAATTGTAAATATGTACGTATGTACCAACACATTTGGGGTTTGTAATATTTGATTTCATGTTTAATCACAATATTTTGTTATTTAAGCTTGTCAGGTGTCTAATTCCCTATGTCAATGTCATTAGAAGAAGAAAAAACCCAACACCATACAATTGAGTATTGAGACCTAGCTCAACAGAAATTGTAAGGTAATTGAAAATAAATATATGTGTGTGACTGTGGGATTGACTTGTACAAAACCATGTGAACGACAATCGTAATTTTTATTCTGAAGTATTTGTAACGTAAATGAAATTATAAATATTTCATGTAATTGACATTGTATTTCGGTGTTCAGTTTGTAAAGTATTTAATTACATTTGGGAAATTATGGGAACATTTACAGACATACATATAAACTTGTTAGAGTATTGAAAATGGGTATTTTACAAACACATATTGACAAATTTTACGAAGTGAACAATTGAATTTGCAAAAATAATTGTGTGGGGCAGACTAACAAGAACAAATTACAACCAGTAAAGTCGGACGGAGCCGACTATTAGGATTATTATTGTGACAGACGTAGTATTTTCGAAGGACCTGACATTGGATGAAATTAAATATATGATAAAATCGGACTAAAATATATATGGGAGGTATATCTAAATCTGAACCGAATTCCACGGAACTTAGCACATGTCATTCCATACTCAATTCAGTATGCTATGCAAAATATCGTGCAAATTGAACGAAATATAGGGGCTTTGTTGCACCATTTACCTAAAATCGGGGGAAAATATGTAGGAGAGCTGTATGTAAATCCGAATCGATTTCAATGGAACTTCACATATATCAATCTGTTCTTAATTCGGTACTCTGTGCAAAATTTTGTCTCAATCGGACCATTCATGGGAGTTTGGTGCACCAGTTACATAATATCGGACGATCTAAATCTCATCCGATTTCAACGCAACATGGTACACATCCAAAACGTTGTGCACAATTTCGAGTAAATCGAAAGGTTTACAGGGGCTTAATATCCCATTTACATAAAATCGAGATATGGATATAAATCTGAAACGATTTCAAAAAAAAAAAAAAAAAAAAAAACAGTACGGAAAGTAGCAAAGTCGGGCGGAGCCGACTATATGATACCCTTCACCACTTTGGGTATATTCAACAGATGATTGCTAACAGACGTCGAATTCTGCAACCTATACTAAATGTTTCATCTGTTCAGATATAGGGTTGCTTCTTACAATGGGACAAAATTACCTAAAATCGGAAGAAAATATATATAGAAGCTCTATCCAAATCTGAACCGATTTCAAAACTTTCCACATTTCAAAACTTTAGTACGTTGTGCAAAATTTGTGTCAATTTTGTGTAAAATCGGACGAAAATATATATGTAGAAGCCATATCAAAATCTGAACCGATTACAATGAGAATGGCAGAGGTTAACTTATATTAACTACAGTTTATTGTACAAAATTGTGTGGCAATCGGACAAACTTTGGGTCTTTAGTGCACAATTTACATAAAATCGGAAGAAAAAATATATATGAGCTATATATAAATCTGAACCGATTTTCAGGAAACTTTGCACAAATCACTCCAGACTCATTTCAGTACACTATACCAAATTTTGTGCAAATCGAAAGATACATAGGGACTTTGGTATACCATTTACCTTAAATCGGACGAAAATATATATGGGAGCTATATCTAAATCTGAACCGATTTTTAGGAAACTTAACACACATCATTTAAGACCTAATTAATTTCGCTATGCCAAATTTCGGGCAAATCAAATGATATATAGGGACTTTGGTACACCATTTACCTTAAATCTGACGAAAATATATATGGGAGCTATATCTAAATCTGAGCCGACTTTCACGAAACATAGCACATATCATTCTAGACCTAATTCAGTAGGCTATACCAAATTTCGTGCAAATCGAAAGATATATAGGGACTTTGGTACACCATTTGCCTTAAATCGGGTGAAACTATATATGGGAGCTATGTCTAAATCTGAGCCGAGTTTCACGAAACTTAGCACATATCATTCTAGACCTAATTCAGTAGGCTATACCAAATTTCGTGCAAATCGAAAGATATATAGGGACATTGGTACACCATTTGCCTTAAATCGGGTGAAACTATATATGGGAGCTATATCTAAATCTGAACCGATTTTCACGAAACTTAGCACACGTCATTCTAGACTTAATTCAATAAGCTATGCCAAAATTCGTGTAAATCAAATGATTTTCAGGGATTTTGGTGCACCATTTACCTAAAATCGGGCGAAACTATATATAGGAGCTATATCTAAGTCTGAACCGATTTTCACGAAACTTGGCACACATCATTCTAGACCTAATTCAGTAAACTGTACCAAATTTCGTGCAAATCGAAAGATATTTAGGGACTTTGGTATCTCATTTACCTTAAATCGGACGATAATATATATGGGATCTATATCTAAATCTGGACCGATTTTTCCCAATTTCAATAGGGTTCGTCCTTGGGCCAAACAAATGCGCTGTGCCAAATTTCATCCAATTCGGATCATAAATGCGACCTGTACTATGTTTACAATTTAACATGGACAGACGGACATGGACATGCATAAATCGACTCAGAAAGTGATTCTATGCATATTCTCAAAAGGAACCATGGGTCTATCTCTATTATTTTTGCCTGTTACAAACATATGCACAAAGACATAATACCCTGTACCACAGTGTGGTGAAGGGTATAAACAGCACATTCCTTTCTATACTCAATTCGATACGTGGTGCAAAATTTCGTGTACATCGTAGGATATACAGTCGCTTTGTGCACCTATTTTCGGAAAGCTTAACACACATAATTCTAGACCTAATTCATTACGCTATACCAAATTTCGTACAAATCGAAATATATATAGGGACTTTGGTGCACCATTTACATTAGATTGGACAAAAATATACAGTGGCTCCATCGAATAATCGGACAAGTGGTTGTCAGATATATATACATTTCAAAGGTCTAAATGCACTTTTATTTACACATTACTTACTTTTATTTCTGAACAATACAAAAAACAACAACTTCCCTAGTGATAACAGTAAATTTCGTCAGAAAAACAAAATTAACACAATTTATAAATCTGAGACCCTTTGTTGTCCATTTTTTGATTTGACCAAATTCTGCAATTTTAATAGGGGAGTTAAATTTTTTCTCATATACTCTCCTAGTTAATTCTTCCACAATATGCCCAATTACGTTAAGGTCTGGGCTCTGTGCAATAAGTAAGTGACACTATGTGTGCTTGGGATCGTTGTCTTGATAAAAGGCAAAGTTGTTCGCGATACCCAATTTGTCTGCACTTTGCTTTACATTTTGTTTTAAAATTTTGAGGTAGACAAATTTGTCCATTTTACCATCAATAAAATGCAAATTGCCTAATCCCGCACTTGCAGCCCCAAACCATAACAGAACCTCCTCCGTGATTAACAGTGGCTTTTGTATTCTTATGATTAAATTCAGCATTTGGCTTACGCCACACATACATCTTTCCATCTGATCCGTGCAAATTAAATTTGCTTTCGTCAGTAAACAGAACCTGAATATAATGAAAACTACCAATATAAAAAAATATATGTTTAACTCTTTTTTAATGTTCAGAATACATTTATATTAGAAAAACTTTTGTCCGATTATGCGATGGAGCCACTGTATATGGTAGCTATATCTAAATCTGAACCCATTTTTCGCAATTTTACTTTGTTTACAATTTAACATGGACAATTTAACATGACAGACGGACGGACATGCATAAATAGACTTAGAAGGTGATTCTATCCACATTCTCAAAAGGAACCATGTGCCTATCTCGTTCCCTTTTGCCTGTTACAAAGATATGCACAAAGACATAATACCCTGTACCACAGTGTGATGAATGGTAAAATTACAGCAAATTTATTTGAAAAGCGTACTCAAACTCCTCTATATACTGAAAATTTGAAGTACCAAATTACACCGAATTTGTGAGAGTTTTGGTACTCAGTGTGCCAACTTTCAGTGAATTCGATTGAAAAACTCATTCAAAAATCTTTAAATACCGAAAATTACGGGGTACGGTTATATGGGAGCTATTCCTAAACGTGGACCGGTATAGTATATCTTCGAACTTGAATTGCCTGCAGACAAAAGACTACTCTATACAAATTGTTGGCTGTTTGTCTCAATTCGTTTAGAATCTAGAGTGATTACAACAGGCAGACATGGGTAGACTGTCATAAAATTTTACCCGGATCAAGAATATATTGTCGGAAATGATTATTTCGATGAGTTACAAACAGAAAAATAAACGTAATGCAACCTCCATACTATGGTTGAGGGTATAAAAAATACATCAATGCGACATTATTAAATGATGTCAATACTAAGATAAATAAATTTAATATAGAATCTGTCTAAGAACTTTTGAAAATCTGGCCCTTGTGGGAATTACTTTCGTACTAGGTGTTGACACATATTTAAAGTCCAAGTTATTTACAGCTTCTTTAACATTTCAGTTATAATCTGTTACAGGCAATGAGTTGCTATAACCAATATCTTATTATTCAGAGCATTTAAAGTTCGCTACATGACACAACAACCATTCCAACAATTACATATTCAAATTTAATAACAATAATACATATCAATTGTTGTCATATATTTTTCTCAAATAATTGCCATGTAATTAAAATCCAATATCACACTTAAAAACAAAAGATTACACACAATTAATTATTCGTATGTGTGTGTGAATGAGACCACTTTAAATAATTATAGTATTAAGAGAGAAAAATATCTTTACACACAATATTTGAGGTCAAGCTATTATTTATTTAACCTTTTTTTCACTTTCAAGTATTTACAAAACACTTGTTTAAATTTATTAACTCAATAGAATTGGGTCTATATGTCTAACACGACTAAAGTTGGGCAAATAGAAGAAAACAAAACCCCAACCGGCGACTATGATCGATTGAATTATTGTTGTTATGTATTTCATTCCTCAGAACAATTGCCAACAATTTCAAGCCTTGTCATTACTTTGTTTAAATATTTGTACAATAAATATTTTTCAGAGTTATTTTGCTGTGTGTATGTGTATGTTTTTTTTCTATCCATAAAGAATTTTATTTAAGCTTAATCATAAAATATTAGGCGACGTTTTTTTCCGAAACGGGTCTTTGGGATACAATAACCTAAGGTTTTAGAGCAACACAAGAACAACAACCGCCAAACGACCATAGCTGTTCGGTTATTTCTTTGCGGCTAGCCAGTTAGACCAAATGCAAATATGGCAACACGACATATGTCAAAAATTTGACATATTCACATGCTTAGCAATAACAGCAACAACGACGACAACAACAACAAAGGCAACAGCACACGATTTTGAAAATAAAAACAAAAACCATAAGCTATGACAACAGCTGACCAAGCTCAAACACCGCAAATTATTGTTTAATGTTTATACGAAAATAAAAACCTGGAGGGAGTATGAGTGTTGCAGATAATGGGGTAGAGTGGAATTCACAATATCCGCTACGCATATAATGGACGTTTTCCAAAGTGTTTATTACATACCAGAAAATGTCCTCTACGTGAAAAGGTTCTTCAATGAACCTTGAAGACCACCTGAAGATTCTTCAATTCATTGCATAAGCTGAATGATATTCTACATATAGAAAATCAAATACAGGACCTTCTATTTATATAAGGCTTGCTGATGGGTCTTTTATCTGTGTATAAAAGGCCAATTTATATGTGCAGAATATACATTGAACTAAGAATTTATAGAAGACCACCGAAAGGTGCTTCAAATTATGTGATACGCTTTGAATGATATTATTTTTATTGAATCATCATTTATTTAAAGAAGACATACTGAAGTGATCTTCTATTTTATTGAATCATCATTTATTTAAAGAAGACATACTGAAGTGATCTTCTATTTATGAAAAGATCACCTGAAGGACCATCTATTTGCATAAGAAGGATATTATTTAATAGAAGATAAATTAAAGGGTCTCCTATTTAAGGAAACATCCAGAATCTTCTATATATAGACGAAGGTTATTCTGTGTATAGACGACAAAACATAGGGTAGTATACGTATAGAACACCACCCGAAGGGTCGATTATGCACAGAAGGGCACTTGAAGGCTCTTCTATACATAGAAGACCACCTGTAGGGTATATAAACGGTAGATCTAGCCATATTTAAGATATAACTTTGCAACAATCCTTCTACACATAAGACAGCCCCCCATTTACTTGTACCCTAAAATATTCGTTATTTGGGCACGATTTTAAACCGAAATGTCTCCATTTTAGTATATTTTACTACTAATCGTATATCTTACCAATATTGGTCCAAGTTTGTATAAGGGCTTGGGGATTTTAGACAAGTTTTTTAAAACAAATTAGTTCAATTTGGATATATTGACTCTTTTCGGAAATATTGCCCAAAGGGTCATATCTTTATAGAAGTGTATGTGAATAGTCTTCTATGTACAGAAGGAGACTTGAAGGGTCTTCTATGCCTATAGGACCACTTGAAGGATATATAAACGATAGAGCTTGCAAGATTTAAGATACAGCTTTGAAAAATTGCTACTACACCGAAGATGTTAGGTATTAAAAATCGCAATATAGGTACACTTGGGCATATATATATATATATATATTCGTATTATGTCTTTGTGCATATGTTTGTAACAGGCAAAAGGCATCGATATAGGCCCATGTCTCCTTTGGAGAATATGCATAGAATCACTTTCTGCATGTCCTTCCGCCTGTTCATTTGTTCTTATAAACAAAGTACAGGTCGCACATATGATGAGATGAAATTTGACACTTGTTACTTATTTGGCCCAAGGACGAACCCTATTGCAATGGGGGAAAATCGTTTCAGATTTGGATATAGTTCCCATGTATATTTTCGTCCGATTTTATGTAAATGGTGCAATAAATCGACATAGTTTGTCCGATACAGACGAAATTTAAACTACCGTACTGTATTAGGTATAAAGTGATGTATGCTCAGTTTCGCGAAAATCGGTTCAGATATAGATTGACCTAAAATTTGGTGTTTGGGACAAACAAAGCGTACTGATATCAGTATAGCTTAATATTTTTCAAGTTTTGTTGAAATTTTATCAAATTTTGATATAGCGTCCATATATATTTTCGTCTGATTTTAAATGTAAGATACACCACAGGCCCAAAATTTGGCCGATTGGCGCAAAACGTACTGATGTTTCTATAGGCTAAGGTGTGTCACGTTTTGTGTAAATCGGTTCAGATTTGGATATAGCTCCCATATATATTTATACCCTTCACCACACTGTGGTACAGGGTATTATGTCTTTGTGCATATGTTTGTAACAGACAAAAGGAAACGAGATTAACACATGGTTCCTTTTGAGAATATACATAGAATCACTTTCTGAGTCGATTTATGCATGTCCGTCAGTCTGTCCGTATGTAGATGATAAATTGTAAACAAAGTACAGGTAGCATTTATGATCCGATTTGGATGAATTTTGGCACAGGTCACTTATTCGGCCCAAGGACGAACCCTATTGAAATTGGGAAAAATTGGTTCCGATTTAGATATAGCTCCTATATATATTTTCGTCCGCTTTAAGGTAAATGAGCACCAAAGTCCCTATATATCTTTCGATTTGAACGAAATTTGGCACAGAGTACTGAATTAAGTCTAGAATGATGTGTGCCAAGTTTGACAAGGCACAGCCTACTGAATTAAGTCTAGAATGATGTGTGCCAAGTTTCGCGAAAATCGGTTCAGATTTAGATACAGTTCCCATATATAGTTTCATCCGATTTAAGGTAAATGGTGCACCAAAGTCCCTATATATCATTCGATTTGCACGAAATTTGGCATAGAGTACTGAATTTGGTGCAGAATGATGTGTGCTACGTTTCGTGAAAATCGGTTCAGATTTAGATATAGCTCCCATATATAGTTTTCTCCGATTTTATGTAAATGATGCACCAAAGTCCCTATATACCTTTCGTTTTGCATGAAATTAGGCACAGCGTACTGAATTAAGTCTAGAATGATGTGTGCTATGTTTCGTGGAAATCGGTCCAGATGTAGATATAGCTTCCATATATATTTTCGTCCGATTTAAGGTAAATGGGGCACCAAAGTCCCTATATATCTTTCGATTTGCACGAAATATGGCATTAGGTACTGAATTAGGCCAAGAATGACGTGTGCCAAGTTTCGAGAAAATCGGGTCAGATTTATATATAGCTCCCATATATATTTTCGTCCGATTTAAGGTAAATGAGACTCCAAAGTCCCTATATATCTTTCGATTTGCACGAAATATGGCATAGGGTACTGAATTGGGTCCAGAATGATGTGTGTAATATAGACCCAATGATTGGCCGACCCGCACACAATTTTGTCCTATGTACTGAAGTAACTATAATCTTTCGTGTGTCAAGTTTTCTTGAAATTGGTTCAGATGTACATATAGCTCCTATATATACTTTTGTCCGATTTTATGTAAATGGTGTACGAAAGACCCATAGCTAGGTCGTTTGGCAAAACGTATTGACGTTAATATAAATTAATCTCGGGTTTCCTTGAAATCGGTTCAGATTTATATATAGCATACCTTCCATATATAATTTCGGCCTATCCATGTTGATTGTAAACCAAGAAATAAATGGGTGCCTGATTGATATAACATTTTAAACAGTGAAGCATACCAAATAGCGTACGTAAAGTTTGCTTAAAATCTATTTACAAAGTATGGAATAGATTGCAGAATGGCATGTGTAAGGATTGATGTTAGTCGGCTTACTTATAGATAAAGATTTCATTTTAAGGTTCGTTCATTTCATGTCAATGTTCCTTCGAAAAGACATCTGTAACGATAAATATGTAGACACCTGTAAAGATATATATGTAGAATATCCCCAAAGTGGTGAAGGGTATCATATAGTCGGCCCAGTCCGACTTTAGTGCTTTCCTTACTGGTTTCTTTCTATTTTAAGTACTGATGTCCGTTCACAAACAGTTAAAGATCACATATTTAAGGGGATCCCTGCGAAAACACTTGGCTTTCTCACCAAAAAATCGCAATGCCAAATTTGTAGTCATCTTGGTTGCGAAATTCGCCTAAGACGACCACAAAATGTGCGAGCGGAACTTTATATGGAGACTAGGTCAAAACAAGGAACTATATCCATCATTTTCAGCAAAAATGGGTTTCACCCCCCAAGAAGAAGCCGATATAGAATGTCATAATACTTCATGAAGTCTGACGAATATTTCTAGCAAGCGAAGTGACCAATTTGTTGTAGAGCCCCTTCTAAAAGAGGAGGGTATAACAACCACAGAGATGTCTTATTTTAAGTCACGTTGTTCGTTCCACCCTATTTTCATAAATACGTTCAAATTAGCTTATGAAAGCGCAAAATCTACCTTAGGTATTTACTTCGTTCCGTTTGCTGTTTTTTCATGCCAATGACTCGGATAAGGCTTAACAAAAGCACTGAAAATATGACTTAAAAATGAAATCACGCATAACTCAATCAAAGCAATTATTGTACATATGCCGGTGTTATGATTCCTCTTGATACCATTGCCGCTGTTGTTGTTTTTTTGTGGCGGGTTCTCAAAATTCTCCCCAAAGCATTATTGAAATATTTTTGTTCTGATATGCAAAAAAACAAAAAATTACTACGAAAACAAAAATATCCAAAGTAATTGCCAGCAAATAAATCTCCAATGAACGTTTAGCATTCGCATAAATGTGTTTAAGGGGCAAACACACACACACATGATTAGCTGCAAAAACACACAACAAACAATACATGTATGTATGAATGTATGTATATATGTAGTTATTTGTGTTATTAAAGAAACCAACAACAACTCCACCACATTTAAAGCTGCGGATTTCAGAAAACAACAAACTCCGCCACATTTAAAGCTGCGGATTTAGGACTTCCTTTCTTCCAAACATTTCGTCTTTGCAATAAGAGTGTGAAGAATATCGCCGCATACTGACTTTCATCTTCGCAAAATGCCAAAAAGCAACCCATAAGCACTCATGAACAAATTTGTTTTGTACTTATCATCCGCTCCATGTTTACCCGAACTTGGTTGTTAATATGGTGTCGTTGAAATTTCAACTGTCAGCTTTTTGACACTTCATTTCCACAATTGGCATATAAAGAGTACAAAGAAACCAAAACGAAATAAACAAATGACAGGTATTAACAGTCAGGGATTATGGGTAAAGTGAATGCGTGACACAATGGTTCAGTAAAGTCGGATATACTTATAGTAGGGAAGTTCTATTCAAGAGAGATTTGTTTTTTGTTTTTACCCAAAAGTCTGTACCAGTCGAATTTTCTAAAACGTGCATTAGCATTATGGTGAAAAATCGTAAGAATATTCATAGACCTTATAGCTTTAAGTACGTACCAATTTAATATTCCCAAATTATTTGGTATTCAATTATTGTCCATTGCAATAATTGACCACTTAAGAATATTTTAATATAATGAAAACAATGGAAAATAAAATTATAAAACCCAAAAATACTTTGATTTAATAACAGCTTTTGATATAACAGTCACTTGAAATGACATAAAGTGAATGACCATTGCGAAGCACAGCATTCAAACATAAAAATTATAGAAATTAAATTGTGAGTACTAAAGCCTTTCAAGTGTGAAATTGGTGTGTGGATTAAAAAAGAAACAATTGTAACATCGATCTTGTTCGGAATTGTATTTGAAAATAATATGGCATAATCTCTAAAAGTGATTAGAAATATCGTATATGGACACTTCCGCAGTCACTTACATGATTTTTGGAGGAAAAATAAAACTTTAAATTTTTTTATAATTCACCTTTAATACTTTTATAAAGTATTTTAAAGTCATTTTAGTAGAAAACCACTAAAGTCGGGCCGACCATATAATACCCTTCACCACTTTGGGTACATAAAAAAGATGCTCATATGTATAATATCTTGTAGATAGGACAGACATAGCTTCTTTGGAGGACAATTAAAATGGAATCGGGTGAAATTAAATGTGTGATCTAAATGGATACTTGTATCAATAAACCAGTAAGGAAAGTAGAAAAGTCGGACTGGGCCGACTATATGATACCCTTCACCACTTTATGTATGTTGAACATACATATCCTAACAGTTTCATGTCAATGTTCCCTCGAAGGGACATACACTTTTCTGCAACCTATGCTAAATTTAGTTTCAATCGGGCAGATTTAGAATGCGTACAATGGAACACATTTATGGAAATCGATGTATAGCGAACTTGACACGGCCTCAATTATACACCCGTTCGAAATATATATGATACGTTGTGCAAAATTTCGTGTCAATCCGACAAACATTAGAAGCTTGGTGCACCAAATTTCGTGAAACTTTGAAGCACTATTTACATAAAATCGGACGAAAATATATATGGGAGCTATATCTAAATCTAAACCGATTTTCACGAATCTTAGCATATGTAATTCTAGACTCAATTCAATGCGCTATACCAAATTACGTGCAAATCGAAATATATATATATATATATATATAGGGACTATGGTGCACCATTTACATAAAATCGAACGAAAATATATATGGAAGCTATATCTAAATTTGAACCGATTTTCTCGAAACTTGGCGCACATCATTCTAGACTCAATTCAGTACTATATGCCAAATTTCGTGCAATTTCGAAAGATATATAGGGACTTTGGTGCAACATTTACTCAATAGGGTTCGTCCTTGGGCAAAATAAGCGACTTGTGCCAAATTTCATCCAAATCGGATCATAAATGCGACCTGTACTTTGTTTACAATTTAACATCTACAGACGGACGGACGGACGGACGGACATGCATAAATCGACTCAGAAAGTGATTCTATTCTATTCTAATGTTTGTCCGATTAACACGATTTTTTGCACAACGTATCAAGTTGAGACTTGAATAACGTTAATGCGTTAGACATCGAATGGATGTCTGAATGAAATTAAAATTTTAACAGTGCGGCGACCGAACAGCGTGTATTAATTTTGCTAAAAGTCGTTTTTCATAAATTTGTCCCATGGTACGAAGTCGACTTTAAATCTGCCCGAATGAAATTAAATATATCATAGGTTGCAGAAAGACTTGCGTATGTTCCTTGGAGGGGATACATATGTACAATATACCCAAAGTGTTGAAGGGTATCATATAGTAGGCCCAGTCCGATTTTACTGCTTTCCTTACTGGTTTACTTATTTGAATCTACAATGCATATGGGTGTTTCAACTAATTAGTATATTATTTTTAAGATCTTCACCATAGTTTCAAATCAAATAGGTTGCAATGGTAAGATTCTTGCTCTCAGTAAGTGGAACCCCATACGGGATGTTACATACAGATCGTATACTATATATACCCTACACAACAATGTTGTCAGGGTATTATAGCTTTGTGCAGCCCCAAGAGTTTGTAACGCCGCGAAATATTGGTCCTAGACCCACCCACCTACCGATCGTCATATCTCGACTAGCTGAGTCGAGTGTGTCCATCCGTCCGTTTGTCCATTATAATTTGTAAACACGATACAGGCCGCAGTTATGGACCAATCTTCCCAAATTTGTCCATATAGGATGGGTTCTGGCCAATGAAGACCCCTATTGTTTTTGGTAAAGACCGGTTAATATTTAGGGGATGAAATGGACCAAATACTTAATTTTTGTCGGTTTTTCTGGTCGCTCCAGAGGCCGTAATTATGGTCCGAACATCGCGAAATTTTACACGGAGAAGGGGATCGGGCCATGGAATAAGCATGACTGTTTTATTTCCGTTTTAAACTTAAATAAGTGTTGCTTTTTATTACTCTTGGATGTTTTTTAAAAACAATAAAGATGATGGGGCTGTGTTTGTTGTTGTTGTGGTACAGATGTTATTTTTGTTGTTTGTATTATATTTTTAAGTTTTAAAGTCTTCTTAGGACACAAATACACTTTTTAGAAAGCGAAGAGGAGCAAGAAGGCCATCATAAGACAGGAAAGACCCATATCTTCAGAAAGGGCGAAAACCAAGATAGCGTAGGAGAACAATTGTTGTTTCAATGATGGATTTCTGGCATAACCAATGATGAGGGAACCGAATACTGATCCGATACCGGCACCGGAACCAGCTACACCGACTGTTGCAGCACCAGCACCAATGAATTTGGCAGCTGAATCAATGTCACGTGTGACGGGGGAGGTCTGGAATGACCTGATTTGTGGCAGTAAAGCAACGGGGGTTGTGTTCTGAGCGGCCAAGGTTTGGCTTTGGCTAATGACTGCGCTGCTCAATGGTCGCAAGTATTGCTTGGAGCCGTTAAGGAGAGCGGTCCTGGCAACGGGGGCAATACGGGAGACTCTTGATACGAACATTTTGATTTGTTTTTTGTTTTAAGTTGCTTTGAAGATCAACAAGTAATTGAAGCTAGCGCACGTAAGCTTTCGAACGAACCCTGATAATGATCGGCCAATATTTAGCGAATCAAATGGACCCTGACTTTTGTGTGAAAAATTACAAAATTTTTATTCTGGGGCGTACATATTTACTCCTGAAGGAGTTGATAGTTTATCCAATAGGAGTGGTTGGCCTTGAAATTGGTACCAAATATAGTGATGTATCTACTCAGATGTGAATGCTTACGCATTCAGATATTATTTAGTAACCCATTACCACATTAGAGGGTGGAAATATAGCGCTGATCCCTTTGAAATTTTCGATTAAGTTCCAGTTATGGTCAAGGACAACGCCTACATATTTCGGTGATGATCAGATTAAAATTTTGGGATGAAATGGACCGAAAATTTAATTTTTTGTGTGTTTTCGAGTGAATATAATCCGAACATCACAACACAACCCATCGTGAAGGGAATCTGAAATTCGAAAATGTAAGGGAGAGTTCTGTTGACCTCTAATCGGACAAGAGGGGGCAAGTATCACGAAATATGACCCAGACTCGGAATAAACATCCGCAGAAAGTTAGAGTTCCGTGGTAGTTGTGTAGGGTATCGTACGGTCGGCCCCGTCCGACTATACTGCTCCTCTCACTGGTTTACTGTTACTAACATAATTTCGAGGTGGTGGTGCCAGGGTGTACCTGTTTAAGTCGCCGGTTATATACCCCATATATTGAATAAGAATGAATTTGAAAATTCTTATTTGGTAAGAAAACTTCATGAAAACCTATGTACAAATTTTTATAAAATATATTAGATATTTCAGGAAGATTTACAATCAGATATATATGAATATTGGTCCATATTTTGTTCAAGAACTTGTATAATGCTGCCGTCCGACATTTGTCTTATAAATGGATTTCTTCAAGATTTAAAATCCGAATTGGCTGTGGCTCAGTATTTCCTTCTGTTTTGTTAAATTTCCCATATATCACCCGACTAGCGTCGTCATTTTTGCCATATGACCTCATATAAGGCATATGATTATTGCTGCGATTTATTCTAGGTTTTATTCATGATCCAGCGGATTGCATAGATGCCCAAAAAAATAAGGTGTGTTTCTAGTTTTTTTCTAATAAAATTTGTTTTGAGGTCAGATTTATCAGTTCATAACAATATATCATGGTCTCTGTCAATATCCTATTAATTTTAGGACTTCCCATATGTAATAAATGTTGTGTGTTAACAATTTTTTGTTGTTATTTCATAAATCAACTATGTGTGTTTTGTTTGTAAAGCCTGTATTATTTTCACATTTTTTAATACAACTTCACGGGAATTGATAATAAAATCTCTGCAGAATCTCTTTCTAATTGTCTGGTCTTTAAAAAATATGAAATTCTTTTACCTGTTATGGTGGTGGCCATAAACACCACAGTTGTTGTTGTCGTTATTGTTTGTCATGTAGTTGCATACATGATTTCATCTTTCATAGTCACAAGAATGTTGGCCTGAACCCGCAAACATACATATGTACATCTTCTTGTGTATGTTTTGTAGGTTCTCTTCATTTATGTCAGTATGCGGATGGAGTACATCTTTATTATTATTTGGTCATTTCTATGTGTCTTGTCTTGCATTTATTGTTGTTGTTGTTGTCGACGTTTTTTTTACGTTTCTACTTAACTATTGTTTCACTTGAATGTATGTATGGTGCAGCAAACAGCTCCCCCTGTTACCACCATTAAAAGTCCTCCCTGATGTGGAGAGAAGTCGGGTTGGGCCCTGTCATAAAACACATTGTGTGTGTGTTTTTTTTGGCCACACGGCTTTTGTAAAAATGTGAAGCATGTAGTCATTTAGTCACTTTATTTTTTCTTCACAACTTTGTATCCCCAATGAGAGTGAGTGAGTGTCTCTGATTGTCTGTCAGTCAGTTTGTCTGTCCTTTCATATGTTTTCTTCTTTCTGTGTCTGTCTGTCTGCCTGTATGTATGTTTATTACGGGTAACTTGTTCTACCCTTTTTTTCTCATTCGGCTATTTAACCATATTTTGTTATTACCGTGGCTGTTATTGTTGTTGTTGCTTTTGACTTAAAGCTGAAGAGTCGTTACAACAAAGCCTAGCTTAAGAGCAAAAGTAAACGACAACGCTGACGATGACGATGGCGACGACTTTTCTTCAATTTACCTTAAACTTGTCATGTAATTTTTAACATGTCTTTTGTTATAAATTTTTGACATTGACGTAGTAGATTTTCTAATGAAATTGTCATATTTTTTTGTAGTTGTTGTTGTGGTTATTACGATTGCTGTTGTTGTTGTTGGTTTCGTTGAATGCATTTTGGTGGGCCTGCCTTAACTATTAAGTAGACGGAGAGACAGTCGTAGTTGTATGTGTGTATGACCTTATGAGGGTCTTTTTATGCCCTACACCACACTCTGGTACAGGGTATTATGTATTTGGGCACATGTTTGTAACATACCAAAAGGAAGCAAGTAAAATCATTGTTATGTTCGACCGGGTCGAACTTTTGATATATCCTCCACTACGTGGTGTGCATTCAAAATAGCCGAAAATTATTCGGGGACTATATTATGGCATAATATGGTAAATGATTGTCCATGCACTGAAAAAATAATGTTTCAAATTACAGACACTCAGGTTGGAAACCTGGGATAGGAACTTCAACATATCGAAAATTAAAGGGCATATTTGTATGGAAGCTATTTTTAAACATTAGACTATATTGAACTTGTGATCTGTGCAGTATAGTGTAACGGGGCCGATAATATAAGCTTATGTGGAACTTATTTCCGAGCCTAGGAAATATTTGCTCGCTATTGACCGACTAGTGGTTTACAGACCCACCGCGGCATATTTTCCGAATTGTGTTTTTCCGGAGTAAAGATTAAAATTCTGTGATTTTACAATAAAAATCGAATAAGTTAGTCAGATCCCCTTCCCCGTGGAAAATTTGTATAATTGTGGGGTTTTGGTCCATAATCTCTGATCATCATCGAGAATTGTAGGCGCCGTCCTTGACCATAACCGGAACCTCAGGCAAAATTTCCTAGCCATCAACGCTAAATCAGCGCTATCTACCAAACAATATAAGAATATATGGACCTCTCTAAAAATTTACGTATAACTGCAACATCCGAATATAATGGTATCGTTTTAAAGATCAACCACACCCTTTGGATATACTCTTGGATCTATGTCTTTCAGGAGTAAATATATACGCCATAGAATATAAATTTTTGGACACAAAAGTCTAGGTACTTTTGACCCGCTAAATATTAACCGATGTTCATCAAAAAGTCTTCCCCATTTGTCAGTGTTAAATTTCGTGATGTTCGGATAAAGATTGTGGCCTCTAGAGCGACCAGAAAAACATACAAAAATAAAGTTTTTGGTCAATTTAATCATCTAAATATTTACTGATCATTATGGATTTTCTTTGGTCAGAATCCACTCTACGTATAAAATTCCGTGACGATTGGTCCCTAACTGTGGTCTGTATCCTGTTTACAAATTATACTGGACCGACGACTCAGCTAGTCGATATGCAAACTCTTTGTGTCACACAAACCTTATTGGGTAGGGTATAATAATTTCAGTACAGAAGATTTTGTTCTTTCCGAAAATCCGATATACCACATGTAGCCACTTCGATTAAAACCTTAATAACACTGAAAATAATCGGAGTGTTTGTACAAATTTACCAGAAAAATGTGTTTTACCTAATATCAGGCCAATGGAATATAGGATTTAAATCAAACTTTGTACAACCTATTATCCACATATAAGGCGAATAACATAAGCTCCGAAAATTATAGGCTGAAGGTATATATATATATATATATATATGTCGCTGATCAACACTTAATAACTTGTCTGTATGTATGTATGTCAGCCTTCAAAAACCCTCTATACCAAATTACAGCCACATCGGTAAGAAAATGCGGCTAAATCTTCAAAATACCGAAAATTGGTCGGAACCCCTTTGTGGAAGCTACCCAAAAGCTGAATTGATATTGCTAATTTTTTCAGAAAGATTTATCCCCCTTGGAAACCTGACAAATAAAATTTGAGTCAATTGGGTTGAATTACAGCCAATTTGGTTGAAACACTTGACCAAACTCCTCAGAATACCGAAGTTAGGGAAGTAACATTATATGGATGCTACCCTAAATAGTGGACCAATATTGATCATTTTAGTACAAAGATTTTCTAACCAGTGAGAACCCAAAATACCAAATTTCAGTTGAATAGATTACAAAAAGGCCCAAAAGTCTTCCAATATCGAATATTGAGAGGATACCGGTATATGGGGGTTAACCCGAAAGATGGACAATTTTATACAGCTGCGTGTTCTTCTTACTTAAACTCGGTCCAGAGTTACAGCCAGCTTTAATGTATAAATTTGTATGATTACTATCCGATTTAGATAATTTTATCGATTCACACCTAGTATCCAGGGTCCACCAAAAATGCTAGGTCTGTCCGATCGATATTTTGGTTATATGTGAACAACAACATATCTTTATATTTGGTTATAATACGAATCTCAGGTGAACCTCTTATATGTAACCAAAGTGGTGTAAGGTATCACATAGTCGTCACCGTCCGACATTGGTCTTTTCCTTTTTTGAACTTGTGGGTTTTCTTTTCATTCAAAATTCCTTTTTTCGTTTTGAGAAACGTTTGAGAATTCAAGATCACTATAAGAATAAGCATTTCACGAAGAAGGGTTGGGGGGGGGAGCCACAATTTTCTGGTGCATATGAATATGAGAGTGAAAAAAAACCAAACAAAATTCAACATAATTTCACAAAAAATGAGACATGTACGTTTGGTCATTACTTTTTTTGTTTTTGGGTGAAATGCCACAATTGGAATTTTAAATAGAAACATTATATGGTTTTTAAGGTGTATTTTTTGTAAATTTGTCATTTGGTTTGGGTCTTTTGTTTCATTATTTTGTGTATGCCATATTAACGGTTATTTCTATTCATAATTGTATTGATAACTTTATCTATTGTTGTTGTCGTCGTCGTCTATCTGTCAAACAATTTAAGAAATGTAATGGTGGCAACATTTTATTCGGTACGTGACCCAGAGCTTAAGATGGCCAAATGACAAAAGACCAAAACCAAACAACCAACACTAATGATAGATGACCAAACTTCGTGCAATTACCATATATGAAGGTGGAAGGTGGTAATATTGTGGCGGCTCTAGTTCTTGGACATGTCACACACACAACACCACACAATTGAATTGTATGTGGTTTATTTAAAGGAGAACGTTTTCAATTGAATTACAAAAAAAAAAAAAAACAAATAATAATATTAATTGCAATTGTTGGTTATTGAAATTATTCATTGTTTGTAACTTTCTCTCATAAATCAGTATTAAAATATTTTTTGTGAAACATTTTCAATAGATTTGTAATGGATTTTAGGAAAAATTCAAAAAATCTTTATTGATTGCTGGAAAATGTGTCCCGAATGTTATGACTCATTGAGTGATGTATTGAAAAACCATGTCAACATAAAAAATAAGGCCAACTTTTTTTAGAGAAAATACGTGAAAAACTTCATGAAGTTCCAATATAATTTGATATTTACAGAATGTGGGGTAACAATAATATAACTTGTGCTTGAAATAATTTACCTCTTAAATTATTCTTAAGGTATGTCAAAATTGGGGCCCTCAGGAGACAATTTGATACATTCTATACATTCTATGACTCTTACCATAAGGAGGATCGACTGAAACGACTGAATATCCATTATTTACGCAAAGGTTTCAATTTAGAAAAGAAGTAATCTGAATAAACCCTAAAAATACAAAAGCTTCTGCCTAAACAGGACCGATACCCACAGGGCGTCCCAATATCTAAATAATGCTAGAATAAGGCCTCTAGAATCTCAAGGCTTGGAAGAAGGCTTGGATGTTTAAAGAATATTTTTTCATTGCTCATCCGAAGGGTGATTTTTTAAGAATAGTTTTTCAATGATCGTCCGAAGCGTGGATTTTTAAAGAATATTTTATCAATGCTCAACAAAGGCGTGAATTTTTTAAGAATATTTTTCAATGGCAATCCGAAGGAGTTTTTTTTTGAAGATTGGTCTTTCAATCGTCATATATGGTCATCATTTTTAAAAAGCGTAGATTTTTAAATTTTTTTCTAACGACTAAAAAAGGCCTGGCTTGGTATTATAGCTTTGTGCAGCCCCAAGAGTTTGTAACGCCGCGAAATATTGGTCCTAGACCAGTGTTGAACAGAACTAAATTAAGAGTAGGTGCGTGAGAGCGTAACTGAGAGATCATCAACAAAAATCACTGCCGCAAAGAGAGACAAAGAGAAAACGTGTTTGGCAATAACCGCTATCGTACTATTTTGTGCATTAGTGTCCTAGACCCACCTTATACCGATCGTCATACCTCGAGTCGATCTAGACATCTGTGTCCATCCATCCGTCTGTCCATTATAATTTGAAAACACGACGCAGGCCACAATCATCATGAAATTTTGCATGTAGAATGGGTTCTGTCCAATGAAGATCCCCACTTTTTGGTAATGATGGTTAATATTTAGGGGATGAAACGGGCCAAATACTTAATTTTTGTCTGTTTTTCTGGTCGCTCCCGAGGCCGCAATTATCGCGAAATTTTACATGGAGAACGAGAACGTGCTAGAGAATTGATAAAGATTCCCTATTTTGATAAAGATTGGTCAATATTTTGCGGGACAAATGGACTCTGACTTTTGTGTGAAAAATTAGAAAATTTGTATTATATGACGTATATATTTGCTCCTGGAGGACATAGACCCGAGAAGTTGATAGAATATCCAAGAGGAGTGGTTGATCTTTAAATGGATACCAATTATATAGTCGTATGTACTCGGATGTGGGAGTTACACTTAAATATGTACAGGTGCTTACGTATTCAGATATTATTTAGTAACCCATTACCACATTAGAAGTCGGAAATATAGCGCTAATCGCTTTGAAATTTTCCATGAGGTTCCAGTTATGGTCAAGGACAACGCCTATAATTTTCCGTGATGATCAGATAATAATTTTGGGTTGAAGTGGACAGAAAACTTAATTTTTTTTGTCTTTTTTGGAGTTAAAATATATATGCCACAATTATAAGCCGAACATCACAAAACAACCCACGGTGAAGGGATTCTGGACAAGGATTGAAGGCTGTACTGAATATTAATAATATTTGGAAAATATGTCAGGGAGATGCTCTGTTGACCTCTGATCGTTCAAGAGGGTGTAAATATCACGAAATATTGCCCAGGCTCGGAATAAAAATCCGCAGAAAGATAGAATTCTGTGGTAGTTGTGTAGGGTATCGTATGGTCGGCCCCGTCCGACTATACTGCTCCGCTCACTGGTTAATTTTAGATTTTTAAAAAATATTTTTCTAACGACTAAAAAAAGGCCTGGATTTGTATACCCTACACAGCTATGTTGTCAGGGTATTATAGTTTTGTGCAGCCCCATGAGTTTGTAAAGCCGCGAAATATTGGTCCTAGACCCACCTTTAAGTATACCGATCGTCATATCTCAAGTCGATCTAGACATGTGTGTCCGTCCGTCCGCCCATCCGTCCGTCCGTCTGTCCATTATAATTTGAAAACACAATGCACAGTTATGAACCAATCTTAACGAAATGTTGCATGTAGGATGGGTTCTACCCAATGAAGACCCCTATCTTTTGGTAAAGATGGTTAATATTTAGAGGATGAAACGAACCAAATACTTAATTTTTGTCCGTTTTTCTGGTACTCCAGAGGTCGTATGTGGGAGTTACTCTTTAATATATACAGGTGCTAACGTACGGCGAAGGGAATCTGGAAAATAATTAGAAGGAATGTACTGAATATTAGTAATATTCGGAATATATGTTAATGTCAGGAAGTGGTACTGTTGACCTCTAATCGGGCCATAGGGTGCAAATATCAAGAAATATTGCCCAGGCTCGGAATAAACATCCGCAGACAGTTTGAGTTCCGTGGTGGTTGTGTAGGGTACCGGCTCACTTGTTTAAAAAATATTTTTCTAAGGGCCAACAGAAGGCCAGGATTTATAAGAATATTTTTGTAAGGAGCAACAAAAGGAGTAGATTTTTTAAAGAGACGTCTTAACTATAGGCATCGATTTTTTAACGAATATTTTTCAAGAAGCATCTACTGCGTGAATTTTAATTTCCCCTTCGTGGTTTAAACGGTTCTTGAAAGCTGACATAAATATATAGAGAAAATGATCAATATAGGTCCATGTTTTGACATAACCCCTTTTTATTATGCTGTGGCAGCAACATAACATAGTCTCCGTATAATGTTCCCGACTAATTCAGGATTTGTTTAATGTACACCATGTGGGGAAGGTATAAAAAGTTCGGCACGACCGATGTTAATTACGTTTTACTTGTTAAAGGATTCTTTTCAACCACTTATCAAAAAGTCATTAAAAACTCATTTTAAATGAGGCTAAATCAGGACAAATTATTATACAGAAAATAATGCCAATAACACTGTGATACGAAATCGATGTCATAATCTTATATTAATGCACAATTAATTAATACACAAAAAATCGTTTGGATTGGCCTATACTTTGTCTGAAAAATTTTGTGGATGGCGTTCTATAGCGTAGATTTAGTTAGACGTAGACGAATTAACTGGACTAAATCAACGATATAGAACGCACTCTATAATCTATGTCAATTCGCACCGCGAAGTTGCTCATATCCATTTTTCTGCGTAAAATTTCAGATAAAAAGCAATTTCGTTTTAGGTTCGTTACTTTGATTACAAACTGTACAAACGAACTTCTTTTGGTGTTAATACGAAATGATTCAAAATCTCAATTTTTTGCAATTTCTTTAGTTGACGCTTTTAAGAATTTTTATTTTATTTCCTCGTATGGGGGTACCTATTATCTGCTATCCATTTCTTTTCGATCTCCAGAATACAACTCCACTGTGCAATAAACCAAAACTTAGAGAAATAAATTTCGAAATGTGTGAACGTGCTTTTAAGTTTTAATTGTTTGCCATACAAAGAAGAAAGAAGGTACGAACGTACGGTCAGGTAAGTAAGCCGAAGTGAGGCAACAGTTCCATCATCATCATCATCATTACAACAATAACTTGTGGTTTTTTGGTTAACAAAAGAAAAAAGAAACCTATTTGTTTCTAAGAACATTTTCATTACACTCACACGCGTAGACCACATGAAAGCGGTCTGGCTGGCATCACATTGTCATAGTTTGGAATCTTTATAGGATTGTGGCCAGTTGGTGGTGATACCCTAGCAAAGATGCTATCAAAAAAGTGTCAAGCTTTTTTGTTGTTCAGAGCTGTTTTGTTTCATTTTTTTGTTGCAACTATTTTGACTTTGTTTTTTTTTTTGCATTTTTTCCTTTTTCATATTAAGATGATGAAGTAAATGATAATAATGATGATGACGATGAGGTATGGTGTGACCAAAATGATAAAGTAGACTGAGTGTGAGTGCGTAAGCAAGGCATTTACAGTTTTGCCGCCGACCAACCATTTGGGCCGTTATACATATATCATCAGATGGGTTTCTTTGCCCCCTTCCCAAAACAGAACGGCCGAATAATGCCCAAGTCCATTCCACGTCCATTGTATTGTAAGCAAATGTTAATATATTATATCTGCAGAGGAGATAAATGATACTCATTATTACAACGCACTTGTGTTATGTCAAAAATGTCATCCGACTGTAATGTATCTTGTGAGGAGCGGCGGTGCCTTTTTTGTTTTCGGGGTCTCCTAAAGTTTTCTAAATACAACAAATCACAAAAACTACAACAACAGAAACAAAAAAAAGTCCAACAATTCCTTGGAAATGTGAGAAAAATGGCTATTTGTGTTTTTTGGATGAAATTGAAACTGAACCGAAAACCATTACCTTTAGAGAATATGCATGTTGTAGTGGACTTAATATTTGATTGTTTTGGCATTTGTCTAACGTTTGTGGTGTTGTTGTTGTTGTTGTTGCTGTAAAAATTTGTTTTGTTGTCGTTTTGGAAAATAGAAAAATTTGTTAACAACAAGATTGAGGTCAAAAGTGTTGAACATGTTACTGTGTAATAATGTCGTTTTTCTTTAATGCCCATTTTCCCTCGAACATGCTCTAGCTTTGTTTGTCGCTTTGTGTTATTTGTTCATAGCTAGTACTGTTGTTGTTGTTGCTACTCTTGTTAAGATATTAATGAAAATGGCTTATATGTAACATACAACAAACAAAATTGTTGCTCTTGTTTTTGTTTTTTTTTTCTCCCCCTGTCCTGTCAAAGGTGGTCTTAACATGGCTTAAACTTACATTGAAGTCAAAATTTTTGGCCTCTATTATTGTTGTTTGATGCAACCTCCATACATGTTCCAGGGAATTAAATTGAATTTTATGCATTCGTAACACGCTGTTATGCATGTACATTTTTTTAATCCAAGGTCTAGTTGTTGCTTTCGTTGTTTTTTAGCATTGTTAAATTCTCTGGGTATTATCTGGAATCTGTTTTTAATTACAACGCTATTTTCACTTTATACTCTCGTTTTGTTGTTGTCGCTGTTACAAATATGTAGCTTTTCGAAAGTGTTCTCATTTTCAGGTTGCATTTTTTAATGGCAATCTATCGTTAATATCCGCTTAATATACATATTATTATAATAATGATGATTATTATATATTTAATGAGCTGAACATAATATGGAAAAACAATGTTGTATGCATAAACATGTCGATAAGAGTTGTGCGCGCAAAAAAGCAAAGTATTTAAAAAAAATATTTGCCAAAATGGATTAAAAAGATGGATTTTTTATAAAATGCATATTTTATGGTAAATAGAAATGCCTAGGAACTAATTAGGACTTGATACTTGTAAACTATAACGCGGGTTCACCAAAATTTAAAGAAAGGGCTATTTTATATGTTATGATTAGGATTTTAAAATCCTAGAAACTTTCTAGTTATTTATCGCCCTGGATTAAGTATAATTATCATCAATTACTCCTTGGCCCTCCCCTCCTCCTCAGATATAATACTCTTACGGCAGCGTTTATTGCAACCACTAACACCAACAGCGTCTTGTTCCATTTTACATTTATCTCCTTATTCGTATCAAAAAGTTTGTCTTCGGTTTTGTGAATAGGAAAAAGTTAGTCATGGCCAAGTCTGGTGAATGGTTCCAGGTCTGTGCAATTCGGGGGCAATGGAATTTATTGTGTTTTAGCATCAAATTCTGTCATATGCAACGAGGAGTGAGCAGGTGCAATATGGAATATTTCAAAAATGTGAGCTGTTCTCGTGTGTTTATTACCTCCTAACATAACTACTTCCTCATACGATGCTCTGTGAAGATCTGCTGGAGACGCCTTTGACATAGTAATCTATAAATATTTCAGTACCGAATATACCATATTTTTGAGTCGAACCAAATTTCGACATAGATACCTTTTTTATACCCTTCACCACACTGTGGTACAGGGTATTATGTATGTGTGCATATGTTTGTGAAAATATGCATTCAACCACTTTCTAAGTCGATTTATGCATGTCCGTACGTCTGTCTGTCTGTTGATATTAAATTGTAAACAAAGTACGGGCCGCATTTATAATTCGATTTGGATGAAATTTGGCACAGCTTACTTACATGGCCCAAGGATGAACCCAGTTTCAATAGGTGAAAATCGGTTCAGATTTGGATATAGCTTCCATATATATTTTCGTCCGATTTTATGAAAATGGTGCACCAAAAACCATATATTACTTTCGATTTTCACGAAATTTTTCAAAGCGTACTGAATTGAGACTGGAATGATGAGTGCTAAGTTTCGTAAAAATCGGTTCAGATTTTAATATAGCTACCATATATATGTTTGCCCGATTTAATGTAAATCTATCACCATACTGTCAATATTGGTCCGATTGAGACAAAGTACTGATTTGATATAGATTGATATATGCCAAGTTTTGTTGTAATCAGTTCAGATTTTGATATAGCTCCCATATATATTTTCGCCCGATTTAATGTTAATTTAGCACCATACTGCCAATATTGGTCCGATTGAGACAAAATTTTGCACAGAGTACTGACATAATATGGGGAGCTCCCACATTAGTTTCGTCCGATTTTATGTAAATTTAGCACGAAAGTGTCAAATTTAGGCCGATTGGCACATAATTTTGCACTGAATTAGGTCCAAATTTATGTATGCGAACTTTGTTGGAATCGGTTCAGATATAACAATAGATCACATATATGGTTTCCTCCGATTTTACTTAAATGGTGCATCATAGTGCAAATGTTTGTCCGATTGAGAAAAAATTTTACACAGCGTCCAGAAATTACTGCAGCCTGACGTCCCATTTTATGTAAATGGTGCACCAAAGATCCGGTTCTATTTGCACGATAGTTTGTTGTTGAAATCTGTTCAGATGTACATATAGCTCCCTCATATGTTTTCTTCCGATTTTATGCAAATGGAGGAGCCTATGTCGCTTTACATAAAATATTACATATCGTATTGGATTGGAGTCGTTTCAGGTTTAGATATAGATTCCATATCTATTAGGTTGGTGCGTATGAAATGTCGGATTCTTAAGTGATTGTATAAAACTGTATATATTTCTTCAAAAGCTGTTTATTCAATCGAGATTTTAAAGCGTAGATGCCTGTCTTAAAAAAAAATTGGTCTTTAGAATTAATAAACTCTGATATCGAGTTTTTTAGACTGTCTTCATTTTCATAGTGTTTGCCCCTTAAAAACAGCTCTAAATGCTTGAAAAAATTAAAATCGGTCGGCGAGAGATCCGGTGAATATGGTGGATGCTGCAAAACTTCATATTCCAGTTTCTTTAGTTTCGCAATTGTTTTGTGCAATGTATGCGGCCGAAGGTTGTCATGGAGCAGTAGCGGGCCATGCGATGCGATTCACAAGCGATGGGTGTACAATTTTTAACTTATCGTGCATCTCATCAATGTACTGGCAGTACTTTCATCCTGATAGCAAGTTCGCTCGAGGATACTGCTGCCACTAGAGCCTTCAGGCCATCATTCTGTACAGACTTTTGGGTCTTCCACAGTGAAAAATCGCCAATCCGAAATTTTTCGAACCAACGCTAACCGTATTCTCCCCCAAAGGCTTGGTTTATGTTGCGTGCAGTTTTTGCAGCACTGTTACTAACTTTGTACTCATATAAGAAAATGACGCGAATGTCGGCAGAATTCATATCGGCAATAAACTCAAAAGAAATAACGAAAGAGAAGACCTTCGAGAAAACCTATTTTGCTGAAATGAGTCTCTGGCAATGGACAATACGACTATGAATTAGGTTATGCCAAAGACAAAAGTATAACGAAACCAGTGAGCGGAGCAGTATAGTCGAACGGGGCCGACCATACGATACCCTGCACAACTACGACGGAGTTCTAACTTTATAAAGAAGTTTATTCCGAGCCTGAGAAATATTTCGTGACAACAACGATTAGAGGTCAACAGCTCATCTTCCATACACTGACCTATTTCCGAATATTACTAATATTCAGTGCAGCCCTTCTTATTACTTCTCCAGATTGACTTCAGCGTGGGTTGTATGGTGATGATCGGCTTATAACTGTCGCCTATATATCGATTCGAAAAATTTCAAAAAATTAAATTTTTGGTCCACTACATCCCAAAATTATTATCTGATCATCACCGAAAATTACACGCGCTGTCATTGACCATAACTGGAACCCCATGGAAAATTTCAAATCGATCAGCGTTATATTTCAGCCCTCTAGTGTGGTGAGGGATACAATATAATATCTGAATACCAAAGCACCTGTAAATATTTAAGTGTAACTCCCACATCCGAGAACATACGACAATATAATTGGTATCAATTTAAAGGTCAGCCATTCCTCTTCAATATACTATCAACTTCTCGGGTCTATATCATTTAGGAGTAAATATATACGCCATAAAATCCAAATTTTGTAATTTTTCACACAAAAGTCAGGGTCCATTTGACCCGCTAAATATTAACCGATCTTCATCAAAACAGGCATGTTTATTCTTTGGCCCGATCCCCTTCTCCATGTAAAATTTCACGATGTTCGGGCCATAATTGCGGCCTCTGGAGCGACCAGAAAAACCGACAAAAAATTAGTATTTGGTCCATTTCATTCCCTAAATACTAACCGATCTTTACCAAAAACAATAGGGTCTTTATTGACCAGAACCCATCCTACATGCAAAATTTCGTGAAGATTGGTCCATAACTGTGGCCTGTATCGTGTTTACAAATTATAATGGACAGACGGACGGACACACATGTCTAGATCGACTCAGCTAGTCGAGATATGACTAGAGATATATGATATGACTATCGAGATATGATCGGCTTACTTAAAAGTGGGTGTAGGACTGCGGCGTTTCAAACTCTTTGGGCTGCACAACATAGCTGTGTAGGGTATAAACAGGGAGACAAACGTCCGCATGTAAATAGAATCCGACATTTCATACCCACCAACCAAATATTTTCATCCGATTTCATCAAAATGAGGACGAATTAGTGCACAACGTACCAAATCCAACATAGAATAACGTGTATTGGATCGTGTGTCGAGATAAATTTTGGATAGCTCACTGTGTTGCAGCATACCATATGATGGATGTGAAATACGTTCATTTATATACAGATCTTATACATATTTTGCTCGATGATTGACATTCAATTTTTCATAAATTTCCAATTGGTATGTTTGTATTAACTTCACGCAGTTAGTTTCGACCGATTCCATTTCAATGGTCCTCCAAAGATGCTATGTCTGTTCTATCTACAGGATATTGGACATATGAGCATCTCTTGTATGTACCCAAAGTGGTGAAGGGTATCATATAGACGGTCCCGTCCGACTTTTGATCTTTCCTTACTGGTTTTTAATGATTTCATCCTCTGTTGTTGTAGACCGGCTGCGTATGTCCCTGGTTCCTATATATATTCATGAGATTTCATCTAAATCGTGCAGCATGTAGCCAAAATTTTTCCGATAGAAATGTCATGTTTCAAATTACTTGGCTTATATCGGTATATATCATAAGATATCCTACAATAAGAACCTTGGGATCATCTCTTGTATATAACTAATATGGTGAAGGGTTTCAAATAGTAGACTTTTGAACGTTTCTTACTGGTTAATACTGACCTATGTTTCACTTAAAAATTTTATATGATTTTGTTATAGCATCTTTATTCAATTACGTACCTTAAGGTTCAGGAGGTGTAGAAACAACAATATATTAATTAAACAAGTCGAATTAAACTGTATTTGAATTTGGATATTGTCTAGTTATTGTTTAGACATGTTGGAGTTCTCATGATAATATCCTCAGTTAAATAATTATCCAATATATGGTTCTAATCTAATGTCTGTTCATACGTTCGATTATAGCTAAGCACATTCCCAAATTGGACATTTGGATAATGAATATTTTATAAATTTATTTTTAGATGCCCCATCACAATATTGTGCTACAAATTGATAATAAAAACCCTGCATTCCTACTTTTAATAAAATTAACATCAAAGAAAGAATTTCTATTTAAAGGAAATTTCATTTGATGAAAAAACCGGATTTTTTCACGAGAAGTGTTAAATTTCCATTTGCCAAGAAAAGGAAAAAATAAATCATCAGCAACAACAACAAAAACCAAATAAAACATCAAGTGTGATCTTTAACACCATTTTAATAGTTGAACTCTGGTGTGGGGCCGGTCGCCTGTATGTCTATGCCATCATTTGCAGCAATGGTGGTGGTGGTGGTGGCAGCATCTCCAAAATGATGACAATTCCACTTCTTCGTTTAACTACTGTTAACAATGCATCATTTAACACTTTTACAGATGATTAAATGGAAATAAATTGAAGGCTGGTGGAAAAAAAATGCCCGACTGCGAGAAACAGTAAAACTTTAAAACTGTGAAATTGTTTCTGCTGTGCGGAAGGCTGAGTGTTTGTGTGTGGTATGATAAAGGCAAATCGTCATCATCACCATCTTCAAAATATTCATCATCTGCACATCAACTGGCATCTCGAAATGGGAAATACAAATGACAGACCATCTAAAGAGTGGAATTGGACGGACAGACAGAAAAATCGTTAACACTTTTTTACAATTAAACAATTTCAGTTTCTTTTTTTATGATAGATGCTGAGACTGCTCGCATTTGTTGTTGTTGCTGCTGCTGAGAATACAACATTTAACAGCCAACGCAATTTGTCTATTACTGCAACATTTCGGTTTTTGTCGATGATTAACAAACTTCGAGTGTGCCAGTGTTTTTATCGCTTGAATATTTTTTCGTGCACTTTGGAAGCGGTTTTCTGTTTTGGTCCATATGGAAGGCGGCAAAATGCACGCTTCACGAGCATTGAATACTGTCAGCCGCCTGCCTGTAAAGTGTCAAGAAAAAGACCAGTTTTCCTTTTATACGAATATGTATGTTTGTGTGTGTTTTCCTCTTCATCTCACCATCGCCATCGTATAGTATATCTCTTGAGTATGTCAGTTAGTGTGGCAGCCGAGGCTTGTGGCCGTGTCGTGTTGCCCGTTAATGTCGTTTTGTTTGAAATCTTGCTGACAATCCACTTGAATATGAAGTGAACGTAAATACATTACATACGAACAAACATGCCGAAATCGACATTGGCGGTTGGCATTAGAAAGACGCGTATTTTCGTAGAAACACACATACACACAAACAGAAAAATCTTTCTTTTTTCCTGAACTAAACAAATTTCATTAGAAATTTTTGAAAATGCATCAAACATTTAACCACAAAAATTGTAATAAGAATAATAATAGTACCACAAATGCCATGTGCCGAATTTATCATATGGTGGAGCAGCTAGGTGAAATGCCGCAAAGAAATCCCCCCACTCGAGTGATGGTAACACTTTCAATTGCAGCAGCAGAACAATTAAATAATCTAATTTTTTGTTTATTTTCGGAAGAATTGTTCGGAATGAATGGATGAAATATTGGAAAGAGATTTATGTAGAATTTGATTCTATCGGAATCGTAACACCAGAAGATATGTTGGCAATGTGGTTGAAAACTTAATACCAGGCGGTTCCTTATAATTACAAATGGTATGCGCTTACTTTGACGATTTTACAGTGATTGTCTAATGAGAATGGAATTAATCATGAATGGGAAGCTTCAGTTGATAGAAGGCCCCACGCAGAAACTTAAACGACTCGGTTGATCCGAAATTTTTATATCTTATACTATAAGAATGCTGGCATTAACCTGCCATTAAGTTTCTAATTGGAACTATATTGCAGCAGAGAGTGTACTCAAAAACTAGCGGCATATTTATATAGGGGGTATTAGAAATGGGTATATGGCTACAATGTTTCCCAAGTATATTTTGTAACCCACTAGGCGCCAGAGATGCTAAATTGCACGCATGTTTGATGGAAAAACTGTTGAAAACAAATAAGAGCGACTACTTTCAAAAATTGCATTAAAACCTTTAAAATACCGAAAAGGTATCCAAAAGAATCAATTCAGTTAGACAAGGTGTATAAAATCTACTTCGGACGAATATATTTATGGGAGCTATATCTAAATTTGAACCGATTTTTACTAAACTTATTTAATTCATTACCCTCTACCAAATTCCTTGTAAATCGAACAAAAATAGACCCTTCGGAGTACCATTTAAATAATATCAGACAAAAAATATATCAATAAATCTAAACACACCATTTCAATAAACCTTAGCTTTCGCTATGGAAAATTTCGTATGAATCGAAAATACATAGGCTCGTTTGGCTCCATTTACATAAAAAAGCTGAAACTATATATGGGAGCCATATCGAAATAGATTTCAACAAAAATTCGCATACATCAATCCGGACCAAATTTAGTACTCCATGCAAAATTTTGTCTCAATTGCACCATTTACATAAAATCGAACCGAGCTATATATGGGAGCTACTAAATCTAAATCTAAACCGATTTCAACAAAATTTCACGGACATCAAACTGGGCATAACTCAGTATGCCGTGCCAAATGTAGTTCCAATCGCACAAAACCTTTGGAGTTTGGTGCACCATTTACATAAAATCGGGCGAAACTATATCTGGGAGTTATATCTAAATATGAACCGGTTCCAACAAAACTTCGCAAACGTCTATCTGGACCTAACACAGTACGCTGCGCAATATTTTATCTCAATCAGACAAACCTTGGGATTTTGGTCCACTATTTATCTAAAATCGGACGAAAATATATATGGGAGCTACATCTAAATCTAAACCGATTTTCACAAAACTTCACAGACATCAAACTGGACTTAATTCAGAACGCAGTGCAAAATTTTGTCTCAATCGGACACATATTGAGAGTTTTGCGCACCATTTAGATAAAATCGAAAGAAAGTATATATCTAAATCTGAACCGATTTTCTCCAATTTCAATTAGACCAAATAAATGGGCTGTGCCAAATTTCATCCAATTTGGATCATAAATGCGACTTGTACTTTGCTCACAAAAATACATGGACGGACGGACATACATAAATCGACTCATAAAGTGATCATATGCATATATGTGGTGAAGGATCAAAATGGTAAAAACTAGTCGATTCTTGCAGTACGGAAGCAAACCAATATTCCATATAATAGGTAGGGGAAAAAGAAATCCATTATTTTTATATGAATCATAGGACTCTATTTAGCATGCTTCAGAATATCCGATGTGGACCAAATATGCACCGTTTTGTTGTATGATTTGTTGCCATTTTAAAGGTAACTTCAAATACAAAATAAAAAACTCTAGTAGTCGATTTTAACAATCCTGCCTAGACACCGATTTTTTATCATTAAAGAAATTTAGCAAGGCAAGAAAAAGATGACAATCTCTTGGGGCAAAGGCAGGACTGTATGGCGAATGCATTAAAACCTCGCAACAAAGCTCCCGAAGTTTCTGGCTTGTCACTGTAGATGTGTATGTGGCCTAGTGCTGTCCTGGTGGAACAGGACACCTCTCCTGTTGGCCAATTCTGGTCAATTGCTATCTTCAAACGGTCCAGTTGTTGACAGTAGATATCTGAATTTAACGTTTGACCATGTGGAAGCAACTCATAATAAATAATCCCCTTCTATTCCCACCAAATGCATAGCAGAATCTTTGGCCACCGTTTGAAGTGGTTCACCACTCTTTGACCACGATTATTTTCGCACAGGGTTATGGTATGTGATCAATTTGTCATCTCCAGTCACCATCCGTTTACGAAGTGGGTCTATTTCATTCCGTTTGGCCAATGCTTCGCCGGTGGAATTTCGATCCATCCTATTTTTTCTGTTAATTGGTGTGGAACCCAAACATCGAGCTTCTTTTTTTATACCCTTCACCACACTGTGGTACAGGGTATTATGTCTTTGTGCATATGTTTGTAACAGGCAAAAGGAATCGAGATAGACCCATGGTTCCTTTTGGGAATATGCATAGAATCACTTTCTGAGTCGATTTATGCATGTCCGTCTGTCTGTCCGTCCGTCCATGTATTTTTGTTAACAAAGTACAGGTCGCATTTATGATCCGATTTAGATGAAATTTGGCACAGGTCAATTAATTGACCCAAGGACGAACCCTATTGAAATTGGGAAAAATCGGTTGAGATTTAGATATAGCTCCCATATATATTTTCGCCCGATTTAAGGTAAATGGTGTACCAAAGTCCCTATATATCTTTCGATTAGCACGAAACTTGACAAATTGTAATGAATAGAGTCTAGAATGATGTGTGTTAGGTTTTCTGAAAATCGGTTGAGATTTAGATATAGCTCCCATATATGTCTTCGTCCGATTTAAGGTAAATGGCGTACCAAAGTCCCTATATATCTTTCGATTTGCACGAAATTTGCCATAGCGAAATGAAATCGGTTCAGATGTAGATATATATTTTCGTCCGATTTAAGGGAACCCCCCATTCTCGATTTTAATTTTTCAAGATTTTCAATGGGCTCGTAAATCAATACCAATGCTTGTTACGGTTTGTAACTTTGCACATATATATTTGAAGATTTAAAAGAGAAGAAAAATAATTTACCAAAAATGTTTGTTATTTGTTGTTGTTTTTTGTAATTAAAGAAAAGTCCTTATTTTTGATGGCGGGCATGATAACTCTTCACTGGAACACCGGAATCCGAAAATTCCAAAGGTGTTAGAAAGAGAACATGTCTGGCTCTCGTATGAACTAGAATTATTGACTTCGCTCTAAAATTAACAAAATGGCGAACCTTTGAAAAAATATTTTTGGAAAATCGCCGATTTTTGACCAAAAACCAAGTTAAAAAATAAGGAAGATCTTCACCGATTGGCTTTGTCCTAGTTCATACGAGAGCTATATACTCCCAGAGAAACATTGCAAAATTTGGAACCGATTGGGTTATTAGTTTTTGAGTTATCGTGCCCGCCATTCGCAAAAAAATGTTTAGAGAAAAACGCGTTTAAAGTTTGAGAACCCCTTCAGCCGTCACTTTATGCTGACACAATAAATCGGCTATATCTTCAAGAGTTCTTGAGATTTTCACTTGAAATTTTGTAGAGACATTCTTTAATCAGTGTAGATTCAAATTATATCAACAAAAAATTTGACCCCGAGAATGGGGGGGGGTCCCCTTAAGGTAAATTGTGTACCATAGTCCCTATATATCTTTCGATTGTAATGAACTAGGTCTAGAATGATGTGTGTTAAGTTTCTTGAAAATCGGTTCATATTTAGATACAGCCCCATATATATCTTCGTCCGATTTAAGCAAATGGTGTACCAAGTCCCTATATATCTTTTGATTTGCTCGAAATTTGGCATAGCGAAATGAATTAGGTCTAAAATGATGTGTTTCCTAAAAATCGGTTTAGATTTCTATATAGCTCCCATATATATTGTCGTCCGATTTAAGATAAATGGTGTACCAAAGTCCCTATACATATTTCGATTTGCACGAAATTTAGTAGAGTGTACTGAAATGAGTCTGGAGTGATGTGTAAAGTTTCCTGAAAATTTGTTTAGATTTATATACAGCTCCTATATATTTTTTCTTCCGATTTTATGTAAATTGTGCACTAAAGACCCAAGTTTGTCCGATTTCCACACAATTTTTACAATAAACTGTAGTTAATATAAGTTAACCTCTGCCATTCTCATTAAAATCGGTTCAGATTTTGATATACCTTCTACATACATATTTTCGTCCGATTTTACACAAAATTGACACAAATTTTGCACAACGTACTAAAGTTTTGAAATGTGGAGAGTTTTGAAATCGGTTCAGATTTGGATAGATCATCTATATATTTTTTTTCCTGATTTTAGGTAATTTTGTCCCATTGTAAGAAGCAACTTTATATCTGAACAAATGAAAAGTTTAGTATAGGTTGCAGAATTCGACGTCTGTTAGCATTCATCTGTTGAATATACCCAAAGTGGTGAAGGGTATCATATAGTCGGCCCCGCCCGATTTTACTACTTTCCTTACTGGTTTTAATATCTATATTCACAATCTTATTATTCTTTCCAGCCAAGATTAATTAATTCCATAACATTTGTGTATATAAAATGATCCTAACTTTTCACCATTTCGAAATAATTTCCCAAAAAAAAAATCAAGTGCCACACTAATGGCAATTTTATATAACCATTAAATTGCATCAAAAATTTTATAGATTTAATGGTTTTTGCCTATAAAAAGCATTTCTTCTTCTTCGTCGTCGTTGTTTACTTCCCTTTTGCTCAAGAGTACACATATTGCAGTAATTCGGCTATAAAAATGATATTGACGAGGTCGCATTCGAAACATTTGTGGTTGGAAAGATGTTTGTTGATATTATTTTTGTTGTTGCTGTTGCTGCCTTCAAATCGTAAAAAAATACCACCAGACAAATTCTCTCATTTGTTTATTATTATTTGTCGGGGTTTTTAAATTCAATTCAATTCTATTTCGTATGAACAAATTAAATGTATGTATGTACATGGAATGGATGGCGTTGCTGGCTTCCATGTCGCATTGCTTGTGGTTAGGCCTCTGGGCTACTAGGCTGATTTGTTCGAATATGTTACAAGTGGGGGAATTTTTCGATTCCTTTGATATCAATTCTATTTTTTGGGGGGGAAATACTAAACAAAAATGTAGACACAATGGCTGGTCGAGATGATGCCATTCTTGGTATGCAGTACCACATACAAGATTCGATGGTGTTTTTCTTCTCGTCGTCGTCGTCGTCTTCTTCTTCCTCTTGTTCATACTTTCCCAAACAAGAAATTCTCTGGAAAACACTTAAATCTGTTGTAGTTTTCATTGAATGTACATACATACACACAGCAGAACAAATATCATCATTTGTATTTGACCGCATAGTACTTGTATGCGGAACTTTTTTCGTCTTTCGTCTGTTCTATAGATGATTTGTCAAAAAAAATCTACAAAAGTGAGACGAATGGTAAAAAATAGATATGCGTTTTTTATAAATATGTACGCTGTTTTTCATAGTTGTTGTTATTGTTGCTTTTGATGAAATTGTATTTCGAGTGCATAAGTTGGCGTTCGCTTTGCGGTGAATTACAGATTGAAGGATGGGGGATAAGCACTTGAAATTTTGAAATTCTGTGTAAGATGTGTTGAAAACTGGCCTACTCTTGACGCTTTTTATTCAAATACAAATATCACGAATTTGAACTTCAACTGAAAATAAGTTGTATTCCGCTGACAAGTAAGGTTAGTTTGGGCGATGGCAGCCAAGAATTACAATTTTTATACCCTACACCACTACTACTGGGGTAAAGGGTATTAGGTTTTTATAGCCTCTACACCAAATACAGTATATATAAATTAATAATTCGGTATGCACCACCTCAAACTATTCACCTGAGACTGCATAACCTATATAAAAATTCTTGATCAGAATAAAATTCTATTTCGGCATAGCAATGTTCGTCCGTCTGTTGAAATCGTGAATCTTAGGAGTACCTCTTGTGCGTACCCCAAGGTTACAGTATATATAAATTAATAATTCGGTATGCACCACCTCAAACTATTCACCTGAGACTGCATAAATTATATAAAAATTCTTGATCAGAATAAAATTCTATTTCGGCATAGCAATGTCCGCCCGTCTGTTGAAATCGTGATTCTTAGGAGTACCTCTTGTGCGTACCCCAAGGTTACAGTATATATAAATTAAAAATTCGGTATGCATTACCTCAAACTATTCACGTGAGACTGCATAACGTATATAAAAATTCTTCATCAGAATAAAATTCTATGTCGGCATAGCAATATCCGTCCGTCTGTTGAAATCGTGAATCTTAGGAGTACCTCTTGTGCGTACCCCAAGGTTAGGTTAGGTTTGGGGATGTGCAGTCACATGTGTGACAACAACACTCTGAGACCGGTTAGGTCCGTTGTGATCATCCACAAGAAGAGATACAGCGAAGAGAAGAGACCAAAGACAGATCTGTAGGGGAGAGAAGATTAGTATATTAAAGGAGTGAAGAATGAATGAAGGTCGATGGCCCTATGAGTCAGACAGAAAAAGCGTTACGTGCCAAGGTTGTATGCTCCTAACCATTTTATGTTTCTAATTATGCTGTAGATTAGAGCAGGTTCGGTTTTTGAGAAGAAGCTGAGATTCGGTAGAAAATGAGAACCCATTAGTCTGTCCCGCTTGTAATCCAGGGCTGGGCAATGACACAGGAAAAGCTCAATTGTCTCCGTCTCCTCCTCGTCAACACAGAGTCTACAGTAATCAGTTGCATCAAGATCCCATTTACTAGTAAAAGCCCTGATGTTGCAGTGACCAGTGATGATTCCCGTCATCACTCTAATTTCAGCTTTGCTCAGGTTCAATAGTGAGTGCGTTCTTTTGGTAGACAGAGTCGGCCAAATTGATCTTGACACGATGCACCTAGGTTCGTTGTGCCAAAGTTCGCAGGCTGTAGAATGCCTCAAAGTTCCTATAGAAAAGACATATGGGTGGTTTGATTGAGTCATCAGTTTCTAGATCGGTGAATTTAGATCCTCATCTAGCTAGTTCGTCCGCTCTTTCATTACCCAAGATGTCACAATGTCCTGGTACCCAACACAGCCGATAGCTATGGTTAAGTTCTTCCAGAGCTGCTCTACACTTGAGGACGGCTTCGGATTTTATGTGACAAGATTTGATGGCTTTAAGAGCCGTTTGACTATCCACAAAGATAGTCACCGGTTCAACGACGTCAGCATCCAGATTTTTTATCAATTCCGCTGCCTTCCAGATCGCGAATTTTTCAGCTTGGAAAACACTACAGTTACTATCCAGCTTGTAGGTCAACTCAAGGCCTAACCTTTCACAGTAGACGTCTGCCCCAGTACCTTCAGTGCTGCCCCAGTGCGTACCCCAAAGTGGTGTAGGGTATCATATATTCGGCCGCCCGACTTTATTCTCTTCCTAACCATTATGAATGCTATCATGCACTTTGAATATTCATAATTTCATTCAACAAAATAATAATTATAGTGTACTACTTTTTGAATCTAACAATTATTGTTATTACAATTATTAAACACCTTGAGCTTTCATTAAACAAATCAATCACTTTGTTGTTGCAGCGCGTAACACCATAACATAGCATACCATACCATAACACTGCCATCATCAACCATCATCATAGCAACGGATGTTGATGGACGATGACGACGGCGACTGAATGGAGAAGGCTTGTCTACCAAACCTATCCCACTACGGTAACCTTAAATATAATTTGAAATTAATTACATTTTGATGTGTAAAACAAATAACAATGGCAAAAATATAATATAACACCAGGTTTTTTTTCGAATGCACTTGAAATAAAAAACAAATTTACACATAAAATAACAAATCTGATATTTTGCAATTGTTATGCGAACAACAACTGTTATTTAAAAACAACTCTAAGTCGCTGTTTTTTTTTTTTTCTTTGTGCAAAAAACAACAAAACAATGTTAATGCAATTTTAAATATAGTCTTTTTGTTTGCGTTATCGCAAGTTCAATATTAATTTTATCCCAGCAGGTAGCTTAGTTTCATTGAATGAATAAATGACTTACCGAATGTATTGAATACGAAACTTCAATCAATTCAAATGGAAAGTGGAAACTGAGTGTGATTACAGCTGTTAAACAATGGAAGAGCTTGTGAATTTGTTTGACTAATTATAAACGAAAACACTGGGGGACAAAAGTGGAAAACTAAAAATATCACCCATATAGTTGGATGTCTAAAAATATTCTGTAGAAAAAATCCATATACTCTTTAAAAATCAACGCTCATAGTTGGATGTATAAAAATATTCCTTAAAAATCCACGCTTATAGATGGGTGTCTAAAAAATATTTTAAAAAGAATCCACGCTTATAGTTTACGTACTTAGCTGGCTTGTGACAGAACACTTGCACCATAAGCCTAGCTTAAACCAGTAAGGAAAGTTCAAAACATTTTGGGTACCAATCGGGCTAAATTTGACTCTTTAATGCATAAAATACATAAAATTGGACGAAACTATATATGGGAGCTATATCTAAATCTGGATCGATTCCAAAAAAAACTTGGCATATAACAAGCTGGACCTAATTCAGTACTCTGTGCAAAATTTTGTCTCAATCGGACCAATATTGGGAGTTTGGTGCACCATTTACATAAAATCGCACGAAACTATATGTGAGAGCTATATCTAAATCTTACATAAAATCGGAGAAAACTATATACGGGAGCTATATCTAAATATGAACCGATTTCAACAAAACTTGGCATATATCAATCAAGATCTACTCTGTGCAAAATTTTGTCACAATCTGACCAATTTTGGGAGTTTGGTGCACCATCGGACGGAACTATATATGGGAGCTATATCTAAATCTGAACCGATTTCAACAGAGTTTGTCCTTGGGCCAAATAAGTGACTTATATCAAATTTCATCCAAATCGGTTCATAAATGCGACCTGTACATTGTTAACAAAAATACATGGACGGACATGCATAAATCGAACTAGAAAGTGGTTCTATCCATATTCTCAAAAGGAACCATGGGTCTATCTCGATTAATTTTGCCTGTTACATACATATGTACAAAGACATAATACCCTGTATCACAGTGGGCGTGGTGAAGGGTATAAAAATATTTTCAGGCACGTCGGTCTTGTTCGCAGCTCTTCCAATTAGATAGGCAATGCTCGAAAATGTTATCTTTCACTTGATATTTCTATGAAGTTCGTGGCTTTCCCGTTCTGTGTGGCCCATCAGTTGGCTCGCATTTATATGCATTTTGAGCTGGGTAATTCTCATCCATTCTCACATCATTACCTAGCCAACGGCGATATTCACTGTCGACTCCAAGAATTGTCTCATCTGATTGCGCTATGCTTCGGATTCCTAAAACAGCTCGGGTAGTATCAGCGTCTTGTAGAGAGTGAGTTTGGTCTGTCGATTGGTGGCTTTGTTTTTAAATTGCTTACTCAAACCATAGTAGCATCTGTTCCCCTGATTTCAAAGCTGATGTTTATACCCTTCACCACACTGTGGTACAGGGTATTATGTCTTTGTGCATATGTTTGTAACAGGCAAAAGGAAACGAGATAGAAATATGGTTCCTTTTGAGAATATGCATAGAATCACTTTTTAAGTCGATTTAAGCATGTCCGTCCGTCCGTCCGTCTGTCCATGTATTTTTTTGAGCAAAGTACAGGTCGCTTTTATGATCCGATTTGGATGAAAGTTGGCACAGCTCATTTGTTTGGCCCAAGGACGAACCCTATTGAAATTGGGAAAAATCGGTTCAGATTTAGATATAGCTCCCATATATATTTTCGTCCGATTTAATGTAAATGGTGTACCAAAGTCCCTATATATCTTTCGATTTGCACGAAATTTGGTATAACGTAATGAATTGAGCCTAGAGTGATGTCTGCCAAATTTCGTGGAAATCGGTCCAGATTTAGATATAGCTCCCATATATAGTTTCGTCCGATTTCATGTAAATGGTGCACAAAAATTCCTATATATCTTTCGATTTGCACGAAATTTGGCATAACGTACTGAATTGAGCCTAGAGTGATGTCTGCCAAGTTTCATGAAAATCGGTCCAGATTTAGATATAGCTCCCATATATAGTTTCGTCCGATTTCATGTAAATTGTGCACCAAAGTCCCTACATATCTTTCGATTTGCACGAATTTTGGCATAACGTACTGAATTGAACATAGAGTGATGTCTGCCAAGTTTCGTGAATATCGGTCCAGATTTAGATACACATCCCATATATAGTTTCGTTCGATTTCATGTAAATGGTGCCCCAAAGTCCCTATATATCTTTCGATTTGCACTAAATTTGGCGTATCGTACTGAATTAAGCCTAGAGTGATGTCTACAAAGTTTCGACCAAATCGGTTCAGATTTAGGTATAGCTCCCGTATATATTTTCGTCCGATTTAAGGTAAAGGTGCACCAAGGTCCCTAAATATCTTTCGATTTGCACGAAATTTGGCACAGCATAATGAATTGCGTCTAGAATTATGTGTGTTGAGTTTCCTGAAAATCTGTTCAGATTTAGATATAGCTCCCATATATATTTTCGTCCGATTTTAAATAAATAGTGCATCAGAGTCTCTACATATCTTTCGATTTGCACGAAATTTGGCATATCGTACTGAATGAAGTATAGAATGATCTGTGTTAAGTTTCCTGAAAATCGCTCAAGATTTAGATATAGCTTCCATATACATTTTCGTCCACATATATCTTTTGTAATGAACTTAGTATAACCTATAAGTTAGATATAAATGCTGCACCGAATTCCCCAGGTGGGTCCGATTGGCATAAAATTTTGCACAACTTATTGAACTTATTATGAGATAACGTGTGGCAAGTTTTGTTGAAATTGGTTCAGATTTGGATATAGTTCCTACATATAGGTTTGTCAGATTTTAAGTAAAATGTGCACCAAAGACCCAAAGTTATATAGTTTATATAACCTATAAAGCTCACATACATATTTTGTCCGATTTGAAGTAAATGGTGCACCAAACTCCTCATGTTTATCAGATATGTATCCAAATAATCAACGGGTATCCGATTGATATATGCTTTGAATTGATTTACATAATTTTGTCCCATTGAAAAGAATCAACTCTATATCTGAAATGAAAAATTTAGTATAGGTTGCAGAAAGACACGTTTATGGTTCCAATTTCATTTTCATGCGACGTTTGTTAAGATTCATCTGTTGTATATAGCCAAAGTGGTGAAGGGTATCATATAGTCGGCACCGTCCGACTTTACTACTTTCCTTACTGTTTTTTTTTTTTTTTTTTTTTTTGAAAATACGTTTTTCCTCTCTCCTTTTCTCCCGAAAATTCTCTCTTGTTTGTTGGGTTGCCCTATACGCTGCGTTTTTCACCTCAGTAGCAGTACGACACTCCTAACCATTTCTAAATGATGGTCTTTTGTATCAAAGTGCTGCAGTTTATAGGGCAATTATTTGCCCTTGTGTTTCTTTCTATGTTATTATCGGGATAAGGAGTGCTTTTGTGAAGCAAGTTTGTTAGTTGTTTTGCGGAGTAGGCTTCTGCTACCTGTTGTGTTTGCAGCTTTTCGACGTCGAGTTTCCGTGTTGTGTTACTTTGCACCTTTGCTGCTACATTAGGACGAGTGCGAACCTTTGTTGCTGCAAGGTAATGGTCCAAATCGATATTCGCTCCTCGGTTCGATCGAACATCTTAAACACTGGATGAATCACAACATGCTCAATTTAATTTCTCGTTGTTTGATCGGGAGGGACATTGTGGTTTCAGGATGCTTGAATCTGGTGCTGCTTACTGTCATGTTTGTTACTGCCGCGAAGTCAACCAATATCATGCTGTTACATGCAGCGATCATATGCTGTTCCTAGGCGAATCTGGACGCTTCTATATGTGAAGAACAGTTATTTTCTTAAAAAAATCAACGCTAATAGTTGGGTTTCTAAAAATATGCTCTAAAAATGTCTAAAAATATACCTTTTGACCTCTAAAATTTCTTAAAAATCCACAAAAATTGTACATTTGGACTTATTGAAATTCCTTTAAAAATTCGCACTTTGAATTCAAAAAATGTCTTTAAAAGCTACACACATGGATCTATAAAAAAATCCATCAAATGTTTAAATCCACACTTGGACCTATAAAAATAATTTAAAAAAATCCACTTACTTTTTTTTGGAGACGTTCGTATAGAAAATCTTTTCAAATCACTGTTGGAATATCATTTGAGTAGAATAAAATTTTTTGTCAATACATGTGATATAATATATTCGGTTTTTTTACCTGATGCTGTAACTTATTAGAGGCTTTATTTTCTTTTCCATCTCGAATATAACCTTGACTGAATGTATTCTCTCAAAAATTCAAAATTTACATCCACACCCGATTTCATATTTTGAATCGCCAACCAACCAATCAAGCAATCAATGTATTTGTAATCAAGTGTATTTTCATTGAATATTTTGGCTCAAAATGAAAACAAAACCCCGTATTGTATATTTGGTAGCAATTGTTATTGTTTAACTTCATTCAATATACTGTAAAAACAGATGAATAGGAAAAAAACCCAAACAGAGAAAACAAACCGAACACCGAAATATAAACCGCTAGGAGATAAATTTAATTATAATACCAATGACGCATTGATCACGAAATTTTAATTAAACTTTGGCAATTGTAAGACTAACGCCACAAGCAAAGAGACCAGGAATGTAGACCAGGCAAATAGTGACTCTTTAGTGGAGAGACGAGGGATTTGGAAACTGATAAAAGCGGGCAACAAATACACAATCGTATCTAGATCCAAAAACAAATGTTATTGCCTTACAAATTGCAGTTAACTACCATGTGGCCAATTCCATTCGTTCATTCAATATTGGTAGTTCGTTGGCTGGTTGGTTGGTATATTGAAAATGAAAGTTAATTTGGAGTCTGATGGCGGTTGCGGTGAAGTGATTTGATTTTCCTTTATTTTTGTTTTCATTGATGGGATTTTGCTTTGTTTTTGTTTTCTTTTTATATTTTTCTTAACTTCAAACCTGGAAGTTAAGATCTGTCTGTTAAGATTGTTTTATTACACCATGAAACGTCAGCCAGACATAATGTCTGTGAGAGTTAAGCAGACAGACATGCAGTCAACTAGTCCCCGTTGCGGGCTATTATAGTACAACATAAACTGAGGAAATACCTGTGATTATCAGCTTCAACTGTGATAGGTTTTTGATACCCTACACCACACACACACACACACGGTGCTACAGGGTATCATGACTTTCTTCATACGTTTATGAGATGGAAAGGGAATCTAGATAGACCCATAGTTACTTTTGAGAGTATTCATAGAATCACATTTTGATATTAGGATCAGCTCTTGTATAGACCCAATTTTAGGTGTAGTGTATCATATAGCCAGCCAGATCAAATCTTTGTCCCTACCTTACTAATGTTTTCTGTTTATCTTTTCTTCTAAGACACTTTGAAGTAACATATCTTTGTAACTTATATATTTTATGCATACATTTACTTTCTTTATCTCAACAAGTACAAAATACGCTCTTAAAATGCAGAGGGTAGATGGAGAAACACAAAATCCACGATGGCCCATAACAATAATAAAACTAACAACTTTCGTCTTGAATTTTAAGTCCTAGAGCAGACCACACAAATCTACACTCAGACAGCCCTTGCCACCCACTTTAAAAATGAAATGCATTTTTGCAGCCAAGGACCAAGGCATTCCCACCATTTAATGGCTGACTTGATGGTGTTCATTAAACTCCTAAAGAAAGTGAAACACCAACATCGTTGCCGCCACTAAAACGTTCAATGACTTTATTACTTTGAAACGTTTGCTGGGAAACAAATAATTGAAGCCCCAAACACACACCCTAAAAACGTCAGAAGGGGGAGTAGAAGAGCAAAAAAAAAACTTCCAAGACAAGTGAAAAAATTGCACATTTTATACGAAAAACAAAAAACTGCATAGTCATACAAAATTTTAAAGCCCAAGCTAGCAGCTACTACTAGACGTAATCATCGACCACCACAACAAATATGGCCAAGATCAAAGATATCTGCCTCAACATAAAGCTTATAAAGAAATTGCTTAACTCAAGACTTTCGTAGACAAACTGATAGACATGCAACAACGCGGGTGATATGGCTTATGTGTCATTTTGTATTATTGTAAACTAAAGTTTTTGTCATGACTCTTGAGTAGCTAAAAACCCATGGTTAATTGATGACGACACTAAGTACTTAGTTTAAATTTTGTATGTGCAACAGGTCGGCGTGGCAAAATGGAGTAGGGGAATAAGTAATGGGAAGAAGATGGAGTTAATGAGAAACCTAAACGTTCATCCTACATAACTTGGTTATGGAGTTTCCAATCGAGTAGAATATGTTATAGCGAGCTATTTCTAAATATGAATGGATTCAATTAAATTTTATTTGACTTCAAGAAAATATCACCATCATCGGATAAGAGGTTCAATTTTGCCGTGACGTAATTGGGACAAATAAATCCTAATTGGAAGCATAAATAAATCCTAATTGACCATAATTTGCAGCCATGCTCGTCAGTTGTTTTTAATTATGAATACTCAGTTACGCTCACCCACTCTTAATCTCAATATCTGTTTGCCCACCACTGATAATTTGGTATCTCCCCATAAATAAATTAAATTAAAGGTCCATGCTCTGACGTAGTCTCTATATAAAGCCTTCGTCACATTTTATGTATTTTGAAAGTCATAGATGCATTATAAATATGAATTGGATGGAAATTTATATGTCCGGTTCTCAGAGGGTTACAAGCCAAATCGAAGAAAATTGTCATTTTAAGTCCAGGTATCGACGCACTGTAAATAATACATTACCGCATTATGTTCGCTATTTTAAATATTCAATTAACATTTTTCAAACAAAATTGTTCATGTATTATCATAAAACATAAAAGAGCTTAGTGATGAGTGAGTGAATGGCAGATCTATGGTGTGTAGTCGTGAGATAAGACTGGGTTTTTTGGAAATTCGACCTAAGGGTAAAAATTTTCGCGTTGATACTTGAGCCTCGTCATTTACTGCAAGTCTCACTTTTGTTCAAAGGTGGATGTTACCGCTCTCAATGTTCGACCCATTATGACGATGTCATCGGTGTAGGCGAGTAACATATGCTGTTTGGTGTTCAGAGTGCCATTTCTGTTCACATTTGCAACTCGTATGACCTTTTCAGCAGGATGTGCCAGTTACAGTTATCCCGCATAACCGTATTAATTTTGCAGGAATGCCTAACGCAGACATGGCTTTAAACAGCTGTGAATGGATAGGGCTGTCGAATGTGGTTTTATAGTCGACGAATAGGTGGAATGTGATGATTTGTTTTTCGTAGGTAGTGAGTTTGCCAGGCCTGAAGCCGCATTGGTATGGTCCAAAAATGCCATTGACTTCAGTCGGAAAGGAAGGAAACTTATTCCTCTGTAATTGACACATATCGTATTGTCTCCTTTTTTGTGCACGGGACTCAGGATGCTGAGGTTCCAATCATTTGACATGCATTCCTCTAACCAAATACCGTCATCTCTTATTGGTTCTGGGGTATCTTCTCCACAACCACTATATCTTTTCAGAATGCTCCTTCCAGATCATCTTCTCCACCACCACCAAATCTTTTCGAAATGCTTCTTCCAGATCATCAATACGCTATTTGTATCTGTCATCAGGTTACCATCATCGTCTTTACAGGAGGATTCGCCTGCACCAAAGCCTTCAGTTTGGTGTTTTACTCGTTGGTAAAATTTCCGGACTTCATTCTGACTGCTGCACATCTCGAATTTGCTCGTGCTTTTCTTGTCTTTCTCCCTTTTTTGGAAATACCTTTCCCCTCACCTTTTCTCCCGATAATTCTCCATCTCCATTGCAAAGTTGCCCTATACGCCGCGTTCTTCGCCTCAGTAGCATTACGACACTCCTGATCGTACCTGGGGTTTTAATGGGTGTCTTTGGTACCCAAGTGTTGCTTTTGCCGGAGTTTGTAGGGAGTGAGCAATACTTTGCCATTGTGTTTCTATATTATTATAGGGACAAGGAGAGCTTTTGTCAAGCAAGTGGGTAAGTTGTGTTGCGGAGTATGCTTCTGATACCTGTTGTGTTTGCAGCTTTTCGACGTCGATCGCACCTTTACTGCTACATTAATACAAATGAGAACCTTGACTGCCACAAGTTAGAGGCCCGAATCGATATTTGCTCTTCGGATCGATCGAACGTCTAAAACACTGTATGGATACCTTCCGTCTATCACAACATGATCGATTTAAGTTCTCGTTTTTCGATCTGGGGAAATCCAGGTGGCCTTGTGTATATTGAGATGCTTGAATCTGGTGCTGCTAACTACCATGTGTTTTTGCTGCCGCGAAGTCAATCAACCTCATGCTGTTGTCTGATGTGTCTTCATAGAGGCTGAATTTTCCGACGGTGGGGCCAAAAATATTTTCCTTTCCGATTTTCGCATTAAAATCTCCTAGCAGAAATGTATGGTCATAGCCAGGGCAGCGGTCATATCCTGTTTCTAGGCGCTCGTAAAATATGTCGTTGGTCTGTTCATCTGTGTCTTCGGTCGGAGCATGGGCGCAAATGAGACTGATGTAGAAGAACTTCGCTTTTGTACGGATTATAGCAATTTGCTACTCTACTGGAGTGAATCTGGAGACGAGGTCTTTTATTCTCCTATTAACCATAAATCCGCAGCCAAGTTCATGTGTCGTTTCATGACATCTATAATGCAGGGCGTAATCATCTGATTTACTTACGCCTGTTCCTTTCCTCCGTATTTTTTGTAAGGCAACAATATCGGTTTGTATTTCTTGAGTACATCTACCAAAGCGAAAACTGCGTCTGTTCTGTACAACGTGCGCACATTTCAAGTGCAGATTCGCAGATCGTGGTACTGTGTACACTTGTGTGGGTCGTCAACATTGCGGGCGTTTAGTTTACTTTTTCGTTGCTTTTTCATAGTAGGAAGGGGTTTCCGAGTGCAGGCAACTAATCCATGGGTGAACTTGCGGCACATAACAGCTCACTATTTCAACGGATGATGAAAGTAGTTACTCCAGATAACCGCGTGGAGGTCAGTGTCCACAATTGAGATGAAAGAGTGATTATGATATGTCTGGGCTTTGGCATGTTAAAGCCAATCAGAGCCGTTGTTTGGTATCTATCATCCCCTAAGTCACCCAAAGTACTACTAATCGCTCTACATTTTGTACAATTTGGATTTAGGTGAACAGATAGAGCTTGAGTCTTGAAATTGGGAATTAAAATGTCTGTTGGAGTGTAGGATTGAGGTAGTTTAGGAAATTCGTACTCATGGGTATGAAAAGTACTAAATTTAGTACTATTTGGAATTTGGGTGAACGCATAGAATTGAAAACCTGGAATTTGGAATAATGATTACTGTTGAAGATTGAGCTATAGAGACAGCGTTGAAAGTTTTTTATCATCTGAAAAAAATGAATACCAAATGACGGACCATGATATTATTGGATTTTACAGGGCTATTCATGAAAATAATTTTTTTATGCACCAGGAAGCCGATATTCCAAATTATACCAACTTCGATGAGACAATTCGGTTAAAATCATAAGAATATCGAAAATGAGTTGGGACCTTTCTACAGGAGATATGTAAAACCATTCACTCTCCAAGATTGCTAGCCACTTCAGAGAATAATCGGGCTAAAAATTCCAGATATAGTCTTCTTTATAAAGATGCTATGTCAACAAAGGGTCCTATTTCGAAAATTTGTTAGAAATGTTTTTGGTGAAATTTTAAAAATTCCGGAAACGGAGCGGACAGTTTTTTAGCCTCCAAATTCAGCTAAATCCTTCCACATGCTCACAGTGAGGTGCTAACCTTATATGGGGGCTATGACAAAACGTGGACTTATATTGATCATGTATATATGTATGTCAGCATCCAATAACCCTTTATTCCGAATTACAAACACATCGGTAAGAAAATGCGGGCAAAGCCTCCAAAATTCCGAAAATGGGTAGCTATAACTAAACGCAAACCAATAATCACAATTTTTTGGTAGGAAAATTTGTTTAGATTACAAAATCTCATTTCAGCTCTCATTATATTCAAGAGAATTTTTGAATATCCAATTAATTGTGGTCCAAACCGCACCCATAATTTACAGATGATATCTCTTTAATTTTTTTACTATCGTAAAATTGTATAATCGTTCCTAGAGATTTCATCCTGCTCCTTAGCTACAATATCTTCGTTTACCTTGCCAATATTTTTTACAATATTTGGCCTCTATTGATAACATAAAATTTCTTCTATATAATTGGATTACCTTCCACCCAAAACGTCACATAAATAACGTTATTTTGACCATTCAAAAAATATACTCAATATCACATAAAAACTTCAATATCGGCACATCGAATTTTCTGCAACATTGCACCTACGAAAAAACCAGTAAGGAAAGTAGTAAAGTCGGACGGGGCCGACTATATGATACCCTTCACCACTATGGGTATAATAAACAGGACTATTAGCATGTACTTGAATGAAATAAAACATGTGATATTTATCTAAATGTGAATCTACGTAGATCTATCCATAAAGTATGTAAATCGACTTCAAACAAATATAAATAGGTCATCCGTTGGGCTATGTCTGTACTTCTAGAAAACGAAACTACATAATTCTATGCTCAATTTTGTACGTTGTGCAAAATTTGATGTCAAACTGACTAACAATTTACTTGATATCGGGCCAAATATTAAGCGATTTCAAACAAACTTGTCACAGGATACGTTATACTAATTTCAGAACGTTTTGTTCCTATTGGTTCCTTGGTGCGTCAAGTACTTAAAATCAATCTTTAATAAAAGGGAGCTATATCTAAATGTGGACCGATTTTCACGAAACAACGCAGACATCAATTTAGGCTCAATTCAGTACGTTATGCCAAATTTCGTGCAAATCGAAAGATATATAGGACTTTGGGGTACCCTTTACATGAAATCGGACGAAACTATATATGGGAGCTATATCTAAATCTGGACCGATTTTCACGAAACTTTACATACATCATTCTAGACCTAAATGATTAGGCTGTACCAAATTTCGTGAAAATCGAAAGATATATAGGGACTTTGGGGCACCATTTACATGAAATCGGACGAAACTATAAGTGGGAGCTATATATAAGTGGGAGCTATATAGAAATCTGGACTGATTTTCATAAAACTTGGCAGACATCCTTCTAGGCTCAATTAAGTACGTTATGCCAAATTTCGTGCAAATCGAAAGATATATAGGGACTTTGGTGTACCATTTACATGAAATCGGACGAAACTATATATGGGAGCTATATCTAAATCTGGACCGATTTCCACGAAACTTTACATACATCATTCTAGACCTAAATGAATAGGCTGTACCAAATTTCGTGCAAATCGAAAGATATATAGGGACTTTGGGGCACCATTTACATGAAATCGGACGAAACTATATATGGGAGATATATCTAAATCAGGACCGATTTTCATGAAACTTGGCAGACATCATTCTAGACTCAATTCAACACGCTATGCCAAATTTCGTGCAAATCGAAAGATATATAGGGACTTTGGGGCACCATTTACATGAAATCGGACGACACTATATATGGGAGCTATATCTAAATCTGGACCGATTTTCACGAAACTTTGCAGACATCATTCTAGACCTAAATGATTAGGTTGTACCAAATTTCGTGGAAATCGGATGATATATAGGGACTTTGGGGCACCATTTACATGAAATCGGACGAAACTATATATGGGAGCTATATCTAAATCTGGACCGATTTTCTCGAAACTTGGCAGAAATCACTCTAGACTTAATTCAGTACGTTATGCCAAATTTCGTGCAAATCAAAAGATATATAGGGATTTTGGGGCACCATTTACATGAAATCGGACGAACCTATATATGGGAGCTATATCTACATCTGGACCGATTTTCTCGAAACTTGGCAGACATCACTCTAGGCTTAATTCAGTACGTTATGCCAAATTTCGTGCAAATCAAAAGATATATAGGGACTTTGGGGCACCATTTACCTGAAATCGGACGAAACTATATATGGGAGCTATATCTAAATCTGGACCGATTTTCACGAAACTTGGCAGACATCATTATAGGCCTAAATGATTAGCCTGTACCAAATTTCGTGCAAATCGAAAGATATATAGGGACCGTTTACATTAAATCGGTTAAATATATATATGGGAGCTATATCTAAATCTGAACCGATTTTTCCCAATTTCAATAGGGTTCGTCCTTGGGCCGAATAAGTGACCTATGCCAAATTTCATCCAATTCGGATCATAAATGCGACCTGTACTTTGTTTACAATTTAACATGGACAGACAGACGGACAGACGGACAGACGGACAGACGGACGGACGGACGGACGGACATGCATAAATCGACTTAGAAAGTGATTCTATGCATATTCTCAAAAGGAACCATGGGTCTATCTCGATTATTTTTGCCTGTTACAAACATATGCACAAAGACATAATACCCTGTACCACAGTGTGGTGAAGGGTATAAATACGATTGTTATACGATTATCACCTGTAGTACTACGATGTAGGTAGGTAGGTAGTTAGTGTTACCCCACATCGATTTAAATGTAACAGCTAACACACACATAGGTAGTATGTATGCAAAACTAATGAAAAGTTAACTAAGCAGAGGCATACTAGACACACACACACACAGTTATGCACTAACATATATGTTGGCAACAGCAACAACAACAAATGAACTACAGAGACAGCAAACGACGATTGTTATGGCATAACTGCCGTAGTTTAGTTAGCAACTTGTCATTAACTTTTATTGTTATTTAAATGACGCGTCTTTTATAGAAAACGAAAAAGAGAACGAGAACGACAAAAAGTCAGAGGAGCTTAACATGGAACCAACCAACAACAGAAAATAAAACGAAACGAAACAGGCAAGGCAGGACTCTAATGCCCAATTGTGTAGACACCGAAACACACACACTCTTTGTGAATACCCTGAGTACAGCGAACTGCAATTGAATGCGCCAGCAGTTTTTTCTGCAAATATTTTAACAAATGGAAGGCAAGGCAAAAAAACGAAAGAAATGTTGTTTCATTTTATTGGAGGTAATACCATAACTTGACACCCTCAGAAGTAGTATGGCATTGCATTGGGTATGCAAAAAAAAGTCTGAAATAAACATAAACCATTGAACTATATGACAGTGTAGATATGCAGAAATTGTATCTTTTGCAGTGAAGTGAAAAGTCATAGAAAATAACAAATTATGGTGGTGGTGACTATTCAAATTTTTAAGTTGGCATGAAAAAAAGCAATTGAGAGATAAGAAATTAATATGGAAAATTTAAAGGATGGCATGAAAACTAACTTTTAAGGGCTATGTCCATAAAAGTATGGAGAATATGACAAAGAAGGTGGAATTTATGTAGATTGTCAATTATCGGATATTTAAATATAATTGCAAATGACGAAAATCTTCTATATATTGAAAATCGATAGAGGTGGTATATGGTTTACCACAGGGGTTTACCACTAAAATACGTTATTGTGTAGAGAATTGGACATATTTAATATACAAATAGATCATATCAACAAATAAAATCGTCGTTAATTACAGACACATTCAACCTTTAAAATATCAAAAAAAGACAATTTCTTAAAATATATTTTCATTATCTAAGACTACGAAATGTAAAAATTTAGTCACTTTGGTGGCAAAAAGCGTGGCAATGTCATTCGATTTGCACGAATTTTGGCATAGCGTATAGATTTAAGTGTAGAGTGATGTGTACACCTCCTATATATATTTTCTGGCTATTTATAATGTTTTTTTTTTTATTTTACCAAAAATTTTGACCAGATGTGGGAGAGGAGCCGGACAGGGTTATCCCATAATTTTGGATTAAATCGAATACCTTATATATTTCAATTTACATGATGACTTAAACAACTTCAACTTTCGCACCGATTTATTTTGTGAAATCTAATTATTTAAAATTTTTTAACAAATATTAATACATTTTGAAAATACCGTTTCCCTATCCTTCATAATAATCTCCGTATAATCGTCCACTTCGAGTATATCTTGACACATACGGTTTCAACTGTGTGTGGCGATGTTCTCTATTTGCATATTCGCGAGCAGTTTGGACGACATTTTGAAAAATTTCATGGTCCCGATAACTGGCACCGGGCCGGCGTTGTTGGGAGACCCTGTAACAAAAAATATGAATTATAAATTTAAAATATAATTTTGAAAAAAGTCAACAATATTACCTTTGGCTGGCATCTACAATTTCTTGACGTCTACGTCTACTGACGCTTATACGCTTTTGATCATATATGTAATAAATTAGACAAGTGGCCAACAGAATACCCAAAATTGTATAGACCAGCCAATCGTAATTTAATATGAAACTGAAATGATATGAAAAAGAGGAAATGGAATCATTATATGAAAGTAAAGGGTGACAAAATAGTTCTTAAGGTGAAGAAAATATTAGATTATCCTAAAAATAAAGGCGAACGCTATATTTAATTCCGACATAAATAAGTGAAATAAGCGAGCTTAGAGATAAGGAATTTATTGGTAGCTGCGAATATTTAAACAAACTGTCGCGTATTGGGATGATCTCATAGGAAATAAAAGAGTGACAGCGATCCATTGTTCAACCACGTCATGATTGGCACAAGAAATATTTTCTGTCAATATTCGGACGAAACACCTCATATTTCGAACTTTCGATCCGATAAATTAATAAGAATTTCACTCCCATTTGTGCATCCATCACTCATGTCTTACCTTCTGAATTTGGCATTGACAAAATTGAATAGATTTGTTGATGTGGCCTTTTCAATTTCCTTTCGTTTAGCAAGAAATTTGAACATTGCTTGTACACTTATTAATTTTCCCCGATTTTAGTGTCAATGGTTATATTTTATATAATAGCGTCTATTTTGTAGATTTTATTAAAAAAATATATTTAAATTGATTTGATGAACAAATAATAAAATAAACAAATGCCTTCTGTCAATATTACAAAATATGATTTTTGAATTTGATGTGTACAGTTAATTCCGATTACAATACATTTTTTTGTTAATTTCAGATACTCTTTACAATATGTGGTCGATTCCAGAACCTGCAAGAATTTCAAAGTTATCAAACACATTTCCGATAGGCCAATAATTATAGTTTGTAACACCACAATGCTTCCTTATTTGGTACCGTATATATGAATTATATAGGCAATTTTGTATCAGTTTTTCAGGGCTGAAATTTTGACCCACTTTTTATACCCCTAAGCAGTAGTTTCCAATTATATATATTTGATATATTTGGTGGTCTTTCACTCTGTGGTACCGCATATTGCAACAACAAAAGATTTTTAGAATATGCATAGAATAACTTTCTGAGTTGATTTCTGCATGTTCGTCTGTCCGTCCATGTAGCCTTGTAAACAAAGCACAGGTTGTATTTATGATCAGATTTACATGAAATTTGGCAAAGGTCACAGATTTAGATATAGCTCCTATATATATTTTCGTACGATTGAATGTAAATAGTGCACCAAAGTTCCTATATATCTTTAGATTTGCATAAAATTTGGCATAGCGTAATGAATTGAATCTAGAATGGTGTGTGCTAAGTTTCGTAAAAATAGATTCAGTTTTAGATATAGCTCCCATATATAATTTCGTCCGATTTAATGTAAATAGTGCAGCAAAGTCTTTAAATATCTTTAGATTTGCACGACACTTGGCATAGATTACTAAATTAAGTCTAAAATGATGACTGCTGAGATTCGTGAAAATCGGTTCAGATTGAGATATGGCTCCCATATATATTTCCCTCCTATTTCAATTAAATAGACTACTGAAGCACCTATATTTCTTTAGATTATTTGGCACTGCGTACTGAATTCAATCTAGAATAATGTGTGCTAAATTTCTTAAAAAAAGGTTCAGATTTAGACATAGCTACCATATATATTTTTTCCCGATTTTATGTAAATTGAGTACTCAAGAAGAGGTCATATGAGACGCAAAGGTGAACAGAAAGCTGAACGAGAAGACCAAGCTGTGGAACTTGAGAACTACAGCTTCGAGGTAGTAAAAGATTTTTCGTACCTTGGTATCGCCATACATAAAACAAATGACATCAGTTTTGAAATTCGGAGAAGGATTGTGATGGCCAACAGATTCTACTATGGTGTAAGTAAGCAGTTTAGAAACAAGGCCATCTCCCGCCAGACAAAACTCACACTTTACAAGACGCTGATACTACAAGTGCTGTTATATGGATCTGAAGCATGGGTACTTGCGCAAGCAGATGTGGCAGCTCTTGGGGCGTTTGAAAGAAAAATTCTCCGAAAGATCTACGGGCCGATCAGCGTCGACGGTGAATATCGGCGTCGAATGACACACGAGCTTTACAATTGCAGCGACTACGGTGGCTAGGCATGTTGTGCGAATGAATGAGAATGCCCCATCTCAAAAGGTATATAAAAGCGAGCCAACTGATGGTTCCCCTAGAAGGGGAAGGCCACGAATTAGATGGAAAGGCCAAGTAGAAAACAACATTTTGAAACGTGGTCTTGCAAATTAGAGGATATTTGCACAAGGCCGACGCGCTTGGAAATCTTTTTTAAGCTTGGCTTATGGAACAGCCGTTCTGTAACAAGCCAGCTAAGTAAGTACTTATTAAGGACAGTGAGTGTTAGACCCCAGAAAAAGACGCATCGACCCCAGGTGAGTAATACATTTCTATAGCCGTCTTAGAGTACTTATCCAGGTCTATATTCCAAAGGTATCCAACACATCATTAGAATCCTGTCATATTCTTATTGACGCATAATCCTTTCATATCCTTGCTAGAGTACTTACTAAGGTTTCTTGCAGTATAATCCTTACTTGAGTACCTACTAAGGTATCTTGCGGTAGTATCTTTCCATATCCTTGCTTCAGTACTTATTAAGGTCTCTTGCCGTAGTATACTTCAGTATATTTGCTTAAGTACTTATTAAGGTTACTTGCAGTAGAATTCTTCCATATTCTTGATTCAATACTTATTAAGATCTCTTGCAGTAGAATCATTCTGTGCTCTTGCTTGAGTATTTATTAAGGTTTCTTGTGGTAGTATCCTTCCATATCCTTGTTTGAGTAGTTATCAAGTTCCCTCGCCCTGGTATTTTTGTATGAGTACTTACTAAGGTCTATCGCAGTAGAAACCTGTAGTATATTTTGCTCTCCTGTCGAATAGCTCCACTTACCTAAACCTTGTTGAAGCAACCATATCCCAGCTGTTGTGAGACTACATATCTAGATATCTAGATTCCCAATCGTCATATCACATTCCCGCCAAGGGTACTTATCTCTACCCTAAGGCTAATCAAGGTGCCCTTTGTGTAGAAGAGCAAAACTGTCCATACCATTTCTACGTGTTCCGATATTCGTAGAATAATATTGATACCTATTTAAAATGTATGATATATTAAATATAATTAAATAAACCCCATATCTAAAGCAAGGTTTTACTAAAGTCTCCTAAGCATACATCCGCCCCAATGTTAACAAAATCCATTACTTTTATTGATTTTAAACCCCATCTTAATCAAAACACCTGTTTCATTTTCCATATGAATTCCTTCTGAGATTAAAATATGTGTTTTAACACATTAATATTCTCAAAACGAATTTATGTAGGTGTATTATTTAAACAAAAATTACAATATATATTCAATTAAAATTGTATTCCCATGAAAATCAAGAGAAAAATGTTCTTAAATTGTTAAAATTGGTGGTCATTTTAATTAAATGTTTTCAGCTCAGCCACTATTATTCTTCTCTACACCGCCTTCCTTCAGCAGCAGCACCCCATACACCGACTGTCACCTTCACCACTATTGATCAATATTCAAATTGTTTTAAAACAATCTGTTTGTCGAATGATATACATACATATAGAGAGACAATACGACATATCTATATAGATAGAAAAAATGTGTGTTCATTTTAGTGGCTACCCATGTCGCATATTCTGCAGTCATTACAAGTAGAACTAAAAAAGAAAAAATTGCATACAAATAAATATCTACGTACATACATCTCGGTGGCAACAAATATTGGTGGACAAGTGGCCAATGATCCAAGCCAAGCAGCAGACCACACACATGGCAATGATGTTGTTGACTTGGCTCGCAACTTTGAGTAGTTAAGCTACTCAGCTAGTCTGGGCTCTACGAAAAATTGGGTCAGTTCTTTTTTATTGAACTCTATTCAAAATGAATGAAAGGCGACTAACAAAAAATACAACCGCAACAACAACAACATCTGCAGCGACACAAACTACTTATATTGTCAATTAAATAATATCGACAAATGAAATGTTATTAAACAAAAGTGACAAACAACAAAGAACAATTGTTGGTTAACTAACCTATCGTCAGGCTAATGTTAGCCACTGTGTGTGTAAGAATACTGGAACGCAGTGCCCACTTAAATGATTAAAAGATAGAAGCCAAAGTAATTACCTTACTTTTTAAGTGGATTATGGGTGGAAGTAATTAAGATCTGAATTGATGAGCAACCGTTAAAAAGTAACATTTTGTGGTGAAGCTATACTAATTTCTTACATGACATTTAAGTACATACATTTTGAATCTAAATACGGAATACTTGAAATACAGCGATACAGATATTGTGTAAATCCAAATGATAGAAGAAAAGAGTGGTAGCTTTACCGCAATAGATCTTGAGGAGTTTGCCAATGAAATAGATGATATTGTAGTTCCCTTAAACAGATCGTATAACTGTGAGACCCCTCGAGCGAGTTGACCAGTTATATAATTGTCATTTTTATACCCTTCACCACACTGTGGTACAGGGTATTATGTCTTTGTGCATATGTTTGTAACAGGCAAAAATAATCGAGATAGACCCATGGTTCCTTTTGAGAATATGCATAGAATCACTTTCTGAATCGATTTATGCATGTCCGTCCGTCCGTCCGTCTGTCCGTCTGTTGGTGTTAAATTGTAAACAAAGTACAGGTCGCATTTATGATCCGATTTGGATGAAATTTGGCACAGCTCATTTGTTTGGCCCAAGGACGAACCCTATTGAAATTGGGAAAAATCGGTTCAGATTTAGATATAGCTCCCATATATATTTTTGCCCGATTTACGGACTTTAGACTCTGAAAATCTTTCGATTTGCACGAAATTTGGCATAGCGTACTGAATTGAGCCACGAAAGATGTGTGCCAAGTTTCGTGAAAATCGGTTCAGATTTAGATATAGCTCCCATATATAGTTTCGGCCGATTTTTGGTAAATGGCGTACCAAAGTCCCTATATATCTTTCGATTTGCACGAAATTTGGCATAGCGCACTGAATTAAGTCTAGAATGTGTGCAAAGTTTCGTGAAAATCGGTTCAGATTTAGATATAGCTCCCGTATATATCTTCCTCCGATTTAAGGTAAATGGTGTACCAAAGTCCTTATATATCTTTCGATTTGCATGAAATTTGGCATAACGTACTGAATTGAGGCTAGAATGATGTCTGCCCAGTTTCGCGAAAATCGGTCCAGATTTAGATATAGCTCCCATATATAGTTTCGTCCGATTTCATGTTAATGGTGCCCCAAAGTCCCTATATATCTTTCGATTTGCAGGAAATTTGGCATAACGTACTGAATTGAGCCTAGAATGATGTCTGCCCAGTTTCGAGAAAATCAGCCCAGATTCAGATATAGTTTCGTCCGATTTCATGTAAATGGTGCACCAAAGTCCCTATATATCCTTCGATATATTTGGATAGAGCTTCCATATATATTTTCGCCCGATTTTAAGTAAATTGGACATCAAACTCTTCATGCTAGTCAGGTTGACATCAAATTTTGCACAACGTACAAAATTGAGCATAGAATTACGTAGTTGCGTTTTCTAGAAGTACAGACATAGCCCAACAGATAACCTATTTATATTTGATTGAACTCGATTTATATAACTTATGGATATATAGGTAGATTCACATTTAGATAAATATCACATATTTTATTTCATCCAATTTCATGTTAATAGTCCTGTTTAATATATCCATAGTGGTGAAGGGTATCATATAGTCGGCCCCGTCCGACTTTACTACTTTCCTTACTGGTTTTACCTATGTACTGTAACACAACAAATATTTTTAACAGTCAAGAATCGCTTTTGTGACTTAATTGCTTTAAGTGTAATCAATCTCTATTGGCATATATAGTCACCATTTCTTGGTAATTTGTATTACCTTCCTTGACTAATTCTACCGCTTACGTGAGTCCTGTACCTCAAAGTGAATAGCCAGTGCCTGCTTCCATCTTGCAGCTATATACAGGATATTGGGAAGTTAGTATAGGGAGAACCAACGTAACTTACAATCGGTGTACGACATCTGGTTCTAATACCCAGCTCTGCTTTATTGAATTCTTACACGAGTAAAGTCTAATAGCACTTTCCTTCCTTCCAACTGTATTATACAACATTCCTTTTTGATACAGATTTCTCAGTCGTTTTATGGTCATATTGACCTACTGGAGAAGGCTACGTATTTACATTGATCGTACCGCAGTTTGGCTTACGGTCATCGCTATAAAGCTTCTGATTTACTCTCTTTGTTGGAGTCTGGAAGATTATTATCATATGATCCGAGAAGGATCACCTCTCAAGCTATTCAATCCAAATACCCCAGGTGTGGCATTGGCATGCGATGGCGCATTGATTGTGGAATGACATGTGTACAGATTGATTAAAGGCGGTACATATATTTGTCAATTGAGTCGTTATTATACCCTCCAACATAGCGACAGAGCTCGCAATATTTAAGATATAGCTTTGACATTTTGCACATACATTGTTACTACTCCTAGGATGTTTGGTATTGGTAATGGGATATATCGGACAACATGTTGTTATAGCGTCAGTCTGTCCAGTCTGACCATGTCATTTAAAGCACAGTACATGTCTTATTTATGATCCTAATGATTTGAAATTTGGCACAGCTGACTTATATGGCCCAAGAACGGAACCTGTGTATGGCTGTACTGATAGATTTCTCGTAACGTATCGATCAAACAATTTTAGATTTATGCTCGTTGGAAGGGTGATATTAGTAAAAAATATATTTCTGTTTTTTGTTTGCTGCATTCAGTTGTGATTTACAGGATGTTAAAATGGATGTGAAAAAAGAGAAAGAAAATTGTGAATGGCGTTTATGGTACCGATACTGTAACAGCCAATTATGAGCAATTTTGGTTTCGTAGATTACATTCAGGAATTTTTGCATCTCGAACAGGTCGGTCTTCGAAAATGTCGATAAAATCGAAGAAATGATCGAAGTTGACGGTGTGTTAGCTGTCGTAACATCGTCCAGAAGCTAAAAATCGGCCATAAAACTGTTTTAAACCATTTACACAAAGCTGGATTCAAAAAGAAGCCACACCAATTAAGAGAAAAAAATATGATGGGTCGAATTTCCATCTGCGAAACCTTGGCCAAACGGAATGAGATATACCCGGTTCTTAAGGGTATAGTGACTGGAGATGAGAAATGGATCACATACCATAACCCGATCGTGGTCAAAGAGCTGTGAAGCTCCTCAAACGGTGGCCAAACCAAGACTAACGACCAGGAAGGTTCTGCTATGTATTTCGTGGAACTGGAAGGGGATTATTTATAATGATTCCTTCCATATGGTCAAACGCTATATTCTGATCTCCACTGTCAACAACTGGACTGTTTGAATATGGCAATTGATCAGAAACGACCAGAAGTGGCCAATAGGAGAGGTGACTCGCCAGAAACTTTGGGAGCTTGGATGGGAAGTTTTAATGCATCCGGGCTTGGCATAAAGCGATTATCATATTTTTCTTGCATCGCCAAATTTTTTTAATGATATAAAATAGGTATCTAGGGAGGATTGTGAAAATCGACTACTGAATTTTTTTGCAACTAGAGAACAGGACTTCTTTGAGAGAGTATTATGAAATTTCTTTTAAAATAGCAACAAATCATATAATAAAACGGTGCATATTTGGCCCAAATCGGACATTTCGAAGCGTGTTAAATAAAGTCCTATAGTTCATATAATAATAATGGATAATTGGATTTTCCCCAACCTATTATATTTTCTGTTGATTTAATTATTTGGTTTGGCAAATGTCAATTTTTTTGAAAAAAGAAAAAAACAGATTTACAGTTATATGTATATATACATTATTTGTTTAATATCAAATAAACGGCACACAAAATTGTCCATAGATTTCAGAATGGCATGGATTAAAATAGTTTCAAATATCGTAGAATATCATATATGTACAGTGAGTGTAATAAGTATTTTGCCTCAATAAAAATTTGAAAAAATTCCAATATATACGCCTAAAGCCAGCATACTAAAGATGTAAAATGAATTACGTATGATGGAGTACTTATGTGGTCATATTTAGATCGTATTTCTGCATGAATCACAGCGAAAGACCTATTGGTCTCGAAGATATCGGCCGAAATATATAACAATCCAAAAATGTTTATCACAAAAAAGTATTTTGCTTTTATTATAATTTTAGAAAAAATTGTTACAAGAACACGTTTGGTCTTTTTTTAGTTACCATTGCGGTTAACGACGTATATATTGGCTTTAGACGTATATATTGGAATTTTGTCAAATCTGTATTGAGGCAAAATACTTATTACACTTTCTGTATGTATTTAATTATGTCCGTTTTCAAGTCATTGGTACCCCAAAGATGCTACGTTTATTCCAGCGTTATATAGTCGCCCATCCGACTTTTGAACTTTCCCTAATGGTTTTCGTAATGTTGAAGTCTGTAATTTGGAACGTTATTTTTTCAGAGCATTAACCTACTGCCACATATAGCATGTTTTTAGGTTTCTGGAAATGCATATATAACTGTAGGTTATAATAGGAAATTTGTATATGCCCAAAGTGACGTAGGGTGTATTACCACCCGTCATACTTTGGTGTTTTCTTCCTGGTTGTTTCTAAGCGATATTGAATTAATTGAGCCATTATTAAAAATGGTTTTATGCTCTATATTCCGCAAATAGAGTTGAGTATTCGCAAATGAAATATCATATTATTGTCCAAGGTTAAAGTATTTTTTGTAGCGTGAAAATAACAATGATCCAAATATTAAATTATATATCAATGCAAATTTGAACCGGTGTATGTGTAATTGTAAGCAGGTGGCGTACAATGGCAACGAAAATATAATCAATACGATCAAAAAAATACAAATTGTATGGAATTTCAAGATCAATCAATAGGATATATAAAGTCAATCATATATTTCTACAAAAACTAAAAAAAATTTGTTTACGCAGATGATGAAAACAACAACAACATGAATAAAACACAACAAATTACTATGATTTATTTAAAATTAAATTATTGTTTACTTTTGTTCATAGTGTTATTGAGTGTAGCCCACCTTTTTAATTTATTCGAACCGCTAGCGGTCAGTCAGAAATAAATTCGATGCGGCTGCTGCTGACCAAATGTTAACAATAATCGTCATTCATCGTTGTACAGAAATATTAGTAGCGGTAGTAAGCTATTCATTTTATTGCAAAAATTTAGTCCAATTAACTTTGGAACACAGGTGGGGGCACAATTAACCGCAAAAAACTCCACCCCAACTGAAACAAATAATTTATAATTATATTTCATTGGGTATGAAAATTATTCAAAGCAAAAAACAAATATTTTTTTTTGTTTCTACATCTTTTCAATTGCCAAGTTAGCATTTCATTAACCCCGACCGCTAAGCTAAGGCTAACTATATCTAGTTGGAGTCGTACAGCTGCTACCGTTTCGCCAAATAATAAAAAAAAAAACAAAATAAAATTTATGGTTTGGAACTCTCAAATTACTTTATTTTGCAAGTTGCTCGATTAGCCGATTTTTTTTCTGCTAGAAATTTTTTGTCCGTTGTTTTTGGTAATGTGCGGAGGGTGTTATATGGTGTTGTGCTACCATGCAAATTTTCAATTGAGATTTTTCGTATCATACCAGGTAGTTATGGGTTTCTGCATTATAAAATAAGAAGCAATGCTAGTTCCCTTTCAAAAGCAGTCCATTGGACCTTAGGGCTAAATTTTGTCTTTAGAAAAAGGTACGGTCTTATCGATCACTACCTTTCATTAATTATTTACCTCTATGTAGTAATAATGATAACGTATATCATGATTTACGTTTATTTTCCCTAGCTATTTTTTCTCCTTTGTTGCGTACTCCATTGTTGTTGTTGCTACTGCTGTTGTTTTAATTTGCAATTTGTTTTATTGACTTCCGCTGGGTTGTGGCAACAAAAACATGCGATTTACTGATATTCTGTGGGATTATTTATCGATTCCGCCTGTCTGCCACAATTTGTGGCTTTATTTATTTGCCATAACAAAAACTTGAAGATATCATCGAACAAAAGTGTTAAAAATCACTTTTATTCAACAATGATTCGTGGTGGTATCGTTTTCGTTTTTTTGCAACAGACAAACTAGGTAACACAATTCAACAATGAATCATGACTACGATGACGCCGAAGATAATGAAGATCCACATTATTAAGATGACAATGATGATGATGACAAAATTTACATACAAACCTTATTCGAAACATTTGACGTTTTTTGAATAATAATTGGGCATACGCTTATGGTGGTCGTTGTCGTCGTACGACGCCCACATATTGATTTTATTATTGGGAATGGCAAAAATGATGTGTTTTGAAATATTATTCAAATATTTGGATATGTGATCATGATTGATATAAGTTATGATATTCTAAATATAATATGATACAGTTATTTGCTTTAAATTTGCTAAATTTGTATAATTTCTATGTTAATTGGAACTATTTAAAATCAATTAACCCCTATTGCTGTGAAAATAGTCTGATGTTGTCACGTAAATTTAAATTCATTTAAAATATATTAATTCGTATTTGTTTACAAAGGAGTGATATTCTAATTTATTTTCACAGTTTGGAAATTGCCCTAAATCAAAACAGCCAAATCGAATATGATTATAACTATAAATAAAAGTCTTTAAATTTTTTGTAATAGCACAGAATTTAAACTAGTGAGGAATGTTCAAAAGTCGGACGGGGTCGACTACGTGATACCCTTCACCACATTGTTAATATGTACAATATCCTATATATAGCCTCTTTGGAGGACCATTGAAATGGAATCGGATGAAATTAAATGTGTGATCTACATAGATATTTGAATCAATATAAAGCCAGCAAGGAAAGTGGTAATATCTATGAAAAATATGATACCCGTCACCACTTTGGGTAAATTCAACAGATGAACCTTACAGACGTCGCATTTTTGATTTTCACGAAACTTAACACACATCATTTTAGACTTTATTCAGTACGCTGTACCAAATTTCGTGGAAATCGAAAGGTATACAGAGACTTTGGTACACCATTTTCCTTAAATCGGACGAAAATATATATGGGAGTTATATCTAAATCTGAATATTTTCACGAAACTTAGCACACATGATTCTAGGCTTAATTCAGTACGCTGTGCCAAATTTCGTGCAAATCGAAAGATATATAGGGACTTTGGTGCACCATTTACCTTAAATCGGACGAAAATATATATGGGAGCTATATATAAATCTGAACCGATTTCTATGAAACTTAGCACACATCATTCTAGGCTAAATAAGTACGCTGTGCCAAATTTCGTGCAAATCAAAAGATATATAGGGACTTTGGTGCATCATTTACCTTAAATCGGACGAAAATATATATGGGAGCTATAACTAAATCTGAACCGATTTTCCCAATTTCAATAGGGTTCGTCCTTGGGCCAAATAAGTGACGTATGCCAAATTTCATCCAATTCGGATAATAAATGCGACCTGTACTTTGTTTACAATTTAACATGGACAGACATATCTGACGGACATGCATAAATCGACTTAAAAAGTGATTCTATGCATATTCTCAAAAGGAACCATGGGTATCCTTATATGGGGACTATCCGAAAAAATTGACCTATATTTATATATTTATATATAGGGAAATTTGCTACCCAATAAGATTTCAAAGTACCAAATTTCAGCGAATTCGGTCCAAAAATGCGATCAAAACCCCCAAAATACCGAAAATTGGGGCTACCCTTATATGGGGACTATCGGAAAAAATGGACCTATATTTATAATTTTTAGTAGGGAGATTTGCTACCCAATAACAACTCAAAGTACTATATTTCAGCGTATTCATTAAAAAACGTGCTAATAACCTCAAAATACCGAAAATATGGGAGCTATTAAATAAAACATAACACACTTTCTCCAATAGGGTTCGTCCTTGGACCAATTGAGTGACCTGTGCCAAATTTCTTCCAAATCGGATCATAAATTGGGACCTGTACTTTGTTACAAAAATACATGGACGGACGGATATACGGACATGCATAAATCGACTGAAAGTGATTCTATGCATATTCACGGACATCAAACTGGAAATAATTCATTATTTTTGCCTGTTACAAAATTTTATGCACAAAAATTGGAACAGTGTGGTGAATTAATTATACTCATACCATTCTGATATCTATGAAAAATATATAATCGGCAGACTATAACTATATGTTAAGCGGACCTAATTGAACAAACGTGGCATACAATATTTAGGTAGTGCGATTTTCACAAATTTATCTCGCTAAGAGAAACCCTTATTATTTGGTGAATAATATCATGAACTCAGACGAAAATACTCGTATATAGGGGTTATATCTAAATCTGAATATATGTTACAAAATTCAATGCGCGTTATTGTATCTACAATTTGAAGTACGTTGTGTCAAAAGTTCATTCCAATCGGAAAAAAATAGTTATTTGTTAAACCATTTTGATGAAATCGGACGGAAATTTATAAATCAATATCAAAGCGGAACCGCTTTCAAACAACTCACACATTAACACACCTTATTCAGATTACAATAATACCCTGTATGAAAAACATAATATCGTAGAAATATGCCTATATGGTGAAATATTGGATTTACATAAAATTTTTATATTTTACCAAATCCTGATCTGAACCGGTTTTTTCACACCATCACCTCTTCCACTAAAGACCAATTTTTCAAATAAAAAACCTTGTACATTTCAACAAAACTTTGCATTTTACGTCCCTGATTGCACATCCAGTAGGCTGTGCAAACATTTGTCTCAATCTGGTTCAAACATTATCTCAGTTCGGTCATCATTTACATAAAATCGGACTAATATAAATATAGAGCTATATCAAAATCACACAAACTTCGATTTCCACAAAACTTAACACACTCAATCCTAGTCTCAATTACATATACGCATATGCCAAATTTCATCTCAATCGGACAAAGAAAGTACAGCATACACATTCACCAAAATCGATACAGCTATATATTGTTTCAAATCTTAACCGATTTAACAAAACTTCACAGACATCTAACAGAAATTTCAATACGCTGTGCAAAATCCAGTCTCAATGTCATGAAATTTTGGCATTCACCTAAAATCGGACGTAACTATATATGGGAGCTATATCAACGATTTCAAACAACTTCACAGACATTAAACTGGATCTAGCCCATTACGGTGCAAAATTGTGTCTAAATTTCAAAACACTGAGTTTGTGGCATCATTTCCAAAAGATACAACAGCTATATATGGATAATTGTACAACCACCAATAAAACTTGGAACACATATAAATATTTAATGTCCACACCTTGACCAAATTTTAATGGAAAACATTAAATTTGAAAATCATTTATAAAAATCGGATGAGCTATATCTCTGTACCATATCGAAATTGTGCGCCATACAATAAATATTCACAGACATCAAACTGGGCCTAATTCAGTACGCTGTGCAAAATTTTGTCTCACTGCTTGGAAGTTCGGTGCATTATTAACCTACAATCGAACAAAACTACATATGGGAGCTAAAAAATTAAACCAAATTCAACAATCCGGAGCACAACATCAAACTGGAACAATTTAAGTATACGCTGTGTAAAACATTTTTAACATAAACAGAACCTTATATAATAACAATAGTAAGCGAATATATATCAAGGACATATCTAAATCTGAATGAGGATTTCTCCACGATTTCAGTCAATTCATCCCTGGGAAGGATAGTGACGGTGTTAAATTTATGGACCATAAATAAACAATATTTTTAATATTTTAAAATTATCATCTATCTGTTGCCTCTACCAACCACACTAAACAACATCCGTAGGAATGTGTTAGATATACAAAATAAGAACATTAAAATAAAATATCTAAAGAAATATTTAAGAAATAATTCATAAAATTTTTATATTAAACATGTATAAATCTAAATCCAAAGCTACTGTAATAACCCACACACAAGCCTATGTTCGCAGGCTTCGTGGGATATTGAAATATCCAAAACTTATCTTATTGTAATGCTTTTTGAAATTTTATGTATTTCTGTAACTATTAATAAGAATAAATAAATGAAATAAAAAAAATGTGAAGATTAAGTCCGAAGATGAGGTATTGGTGTTCTTCTGGAACCTGTCCACATATGGTCAACTCTTTGGTCGGCTATATAAGTCGATCATCTTTACTTCCTCCCCCATAAACTGTCAAAATTATGAACAATTATGAAGTTTTTTAAAAAAATATTTCACATGGACATAAGATCGTAATTCCGTAGACCTCCTTAAACAATATGCTGAGGGTAAATTTTTTTAGTTGTTTTATAAAAATGTATCTTCCATAAGCTAGTAAGATATTGTCTAGGACCAGGAATATGAGTGATGAAAATATTTAACAGCACAAGTCGAAGCCAAGACCATTGTGGTACCCCAGTCAGGACCCTTACCACCGTAAATTTTCAATCGGGATTCTAATAGAAAGTCTTGTTGATATTTTGAAGGTTTATCTTTACGTTTTGGAGGTCGCTTTTGTCGTTTTACTCATGCATTGCGATGAATACACCGCTCTTAGCCCAATTTTCTAACCTGAGTGGCTGTAGTTTGTTATTTTGATTTCTCATGACCGATCACTATTAGGTATTTCGAATATGGTGGGAGGTATAAGAAGTTCGGTACGGTCAAACTAAACGACGTTTTTAATTGTTTTTTTTTTATGGGAATGTCTACGATTTTTAGAAAGGCCCATATACAAAATGGACCAATCAATGTTCATTAAAGTTATTGAGATGTCTATATTCCAAGCGTTCTAATTAGGTTGAGCCGAATATTCTCCTTAATTCCCAAAAGTATTAATATTAGAATTAAGCTACCGTTCTTTGATAACTTCTACAAATTATAATTTCAATATACTTAATAAGATTTCAAAGTGAATGTCGTTAAGGGCCTGATTAATTAACTTAATGTATTTCATCTCGTTATACTTTGATATATTTTTATTAAATTATAAAATTCTATTTTTATCAACGGCTATAATTTGAATACAAAATTAAGAAAAAAAAACTCATTCAATTCAAATTAGTATATTTTTTTTGTTGGTGGACCACAACAAATCTCGTGTCGAAGGTAATTTAGTGTAAATCTTTTTTCAAACACCTTATCAATAAGATTAATTGATTGTACTTAGCGTTGGAGGGGGAAAACTGTGAAGAGATTGATGCATATTTTTCCATATAACCGCCTTAAATTAATCAATTCACACGTTTTTAACCTGTTTTTACAACATGAAATGAAATAGAGAAGGGAATGGGAGAACAAAAAAGTTCGAAATGGAACACCATCACACTTGATGCACCACAACATCATGTATGTATGCGCGATTGTACTTAGATATGCATGCATGCATGGATATACTTTTTAGGCATCATTAGTTTTGATTAGAAGGTGATTTTTCTTCTGCCAAACCTTCTCGCCTTTGTCTGTACGCCTCCTTTCATCTTGCACGGCTATCAGTTACTATTGCCCTACTAATGATAGTGTCGTCTCAAAAGGTAACTGGTAACTGGCAACCCGAAAAAATCACTCATTTTTTCATTTGCTGATGTTTTGGGAAAATGCCTCAAAGTCTTCAATGAATTGGTGGTGTTAGACATCAACATTGTGAGGTGAGCGTTTTTTTTGGTTGGACCCACCAGCCAACCAATGTGGCATTGTCAATGGCCTACCGAACCTACAACAAGTCTACAGGTGTTTCATCAATATTTAACAAGCATTTGTTAAATACAATTTTTTAATCAATAACGATTGATAAAGTTTTCGTTTTTCTCCGAACGAACAACAGCAAAAACCATCGACCGGCTAATACTCTCCGTCAAAGAACTAAAGGTGATCTAAAGAAAAAGAAAGGCCGGTCATTCGTGCTGCCAACAAAAGCTCTGTTATGCTTTTCGGGTGAAAGTGTTTACAAAAAGGTCTTAACGTTGTATTTTGTTCAATATTAATAGGCTGGCTAAATAGCCGAAAAATTAATTAATGATTTTACAATATTTTTATTTGCCTACAGTTCTATAACAAGTTGAAGAGAAAGAATGGAACTTGTTTTTGTTTTGTTATTTTTTACGCTTCGTTTTTGTTTTTGGTGTTTGTATTGAAATTCAAATGAGAACATGCAATGTAATTAGTATTGATAGAATTGATGGCAAAGATTTGAGATAATTTGATTTGATAGACGAGATATGTCTGTTGTTGAGGTAATTTTGTTTTGTTCCCACTAGAAAATAGAAACAAATAGAGAGGGGAGAACTATAATAAATCAATAGAATGTATTTTAAGGGTTCTAGCAAATGTAGCTGAATATTTTAGAATATCAAGCAGACCTACTCAAACATACACACTAATAAATTGAGAAAATTACAAGTGACTAATCACATTTCTTGAGTTCTGAAAGTATTAGTCCCATTTTAAATATTAGGTACTCTGAGCGATCAAAGCGATTACAAAATTATCAAAATAGTTCCACTTGTAGGTATAACTCCCTACAATGGCAACCGCTATTTTGTATACTTTCAGGTTTCTTTTCAATTTCCTATCCTATTTTGGCTCAAAATATTTTAGTTTCAAATATTGAAAGAATTCTTGAGAAAACCCCATTAGGACGGCTTAACAATTTCAGGTAAAATTGGATCAATTTCGAGTATGGAGAATATCGGTCCACTTCTTCTGGTACCATTCCACAAACTTTATTTTATAATACTTGCGAACGGAATATCCGATTTAAACCATATATATAACCAGTAAGGAAAGTTCAAAAGTCGACGTGGCCGACTATGTGATACCCTTCACCATTCTGAAATCAATGAAAAACCCAATGTCGAACGGACAGAAAAGGATTCTTTGGTGTACCATTTTGTATGAAATCGAATAAAATTATGTATGGGATCTATATAAAACATATGGACCTAATTGAGCAACCGTTGTATACACCATTTGTTTTTTGTTATCAATCTATATTCAATTTAATACCCTCCGCCAAATTTCATGTAAATCGAACAAACATATATAAACCTGTATCATATATAATATAAACCTGTATTAAAATCTGAACCGATTTCAACAAACCTTATCACACATCATTCTTTCCTCAATTACATACGCTATGCAAAATTTTGCTCAATCGCACAAATATTGGGAGTTTGATGTATCATTCACAAACCAGCAAGGAAAGTAGCAAAATCGGACTTGGCCGACTATATGATACTCTTCATCACTTTGGGTATATTCTACATATGTATCCTAACAGACGACGCGTTTTTGCTATATATCTATATCTGAACCGATTTCGGGAAAACTTGCCAGAGACTAATTTATATTACATCAGTACGTTGTGCCAATCGGCCTAGCTATGGATCTTTTCACGAAGCTTTGCAACATCATTCTAGACATAATTCAGTACCCTATACTTAAATTCGTGCAAATCGAAAGATATATAGGGACTTTGGTGCACCAATTACATAAAATATTTGAACCTAAACCGATTTTCACGAAACTTAGCACACGTCATTCTAGTCTTATTTCAGTACGCTATGACAAATTTCGTGCAAATCAAATAATTTTCAGAGACTTTGATGCACCAATTACCTAAAATCGGATGAAAATATATATAAGAGCTATATCTAAATCTGAACCGATTTTCACGAAGCTTTGCACACATAGTTCTGGACTTAATTCAGTACGCTATGCCAAATTTCATGCAAATCGAAAGATATATAGGGACTTTGGTGCACCATTTACATTAAAAAGGACGAAACTGTATGTGGGAGCTATATCTAAATCTGAACCGATTTTCTCGAAACTTGGCATACATCATTCTGGACCTAATTCAGTACTCTATGCAAAATTTCGCGCAAATCGAAAGATATAGAGGGACTTTGGTGCCCCATTTACCTTAAATCGTACGAAAATATATATGGGAGCTATATCTAAATCTGAACCGATTTGTATAAAATTTTATACACATCATTCTAGACCTAATTCATTACGCTGTGCCAAATTTCGTGCAAATCGAAAGATATATTGGGACCGTTTACATTAAATCGGACGAAAATATATATGGGAGCTATATCTAAATCTGAACCGATTTTTCCCAATTTCAATAGGGTTCGCCCTTCGGCCAAATAAGTGACTTGTGCCAAATTTCATCCATATCGGATCATAAATGCGACCTGTACTTTGTTTACAATTTAACATCTACAGACGGACGGACAGACGGACGGACGGACGGACGGACATGCATAAATCGACTCAGAAAGTGATTCTATGCATATTCTCAAAAGGAACCATAAGGGTATAAAAATCGAGCGAAATTATATATGAGAGATATATCTAAACCGATTTTAACAAAACTTCGTACACATCAAACTGGACTAAATTCTGCTGTGCAAAATCTTGGCTCGATCGGACAAAAATTGGGAGTTTAGGGCACCATTTACATTAAATCGGACGAAACTATACATGGGAGCTATATCTAAATCTGAACCGATTTTAACAAAACTAAATTTGAACCTATTTTAGCAAAACTTCGCAGACATTAGTCTGGACCTATTTCAGTATCCTTTACGAAATATTGTTTCAATCGGACAAATATTGGGAGTATGGTCCATCATTTACATAAAATCGGACAAAACTATATATGGGACCTATATTGAAATCTGAACGGATTTTCTGATATTTCAATAGGGTTCGTCCTTGGGCCAAATAAGTGGCATGTGCCAAATTTCATCCGAATCGGATCATAAATGCGACCTGTACTTTGTTCACAAAAATGAATGGAGGGACGGACGGACAGACGGACCTGTATAAATCGACTCAGAAAGTGATTCTATAGGAACCATGTGTCTATCTTGTTTCCTTTTGCCTGTTACAAACACATACATAAAGAGATAATACCCTGTACCACAGGGTGTAAAAATGAGAGACATCGACTCACTCCTTCGAGTACCTCCCCTACAAGGGATCAACATTATTATAAGCTACACAACTATGTTGTCAGGGTATTTTAGCTTTGTGCACCCCAAGAGTTTGTAACGTCGCGAAATATTGGTCCTAGACTCGCATTTAATGTATGCCGATCATCTTATATCTCAACCAGATGGGTCGATCTAGACATGTGTGTCGGTCCGTCCGCCCGTATGTCCTTTATAATTTGTAAAAACGATACAGACCACAATTATGTACCATACGTTAGAAAACTTTTCATGCAGGTTCGGTTTTGGTAATTATCCGCTAATCTAGAGGATGAAATGGACCAATATTTTATTTTTGTCTGTTTTTCTGGTCGCTCTAGAGGGCACATTTACGACCCGAACACCACGAAATTTTACTACAGGAAGGGAATTCGGCCAAAAAATAAGCGTGACTGTTTTGATATAGATCGATCAATATTTAGCGGCTCAAATGGACCCAGACTTTTCTGTGAAAAACTACAAAATTTGTATCGCGTGGCGTATATATTTACTCCTGAAGGACAAAGTTCCGTGGAGTTGATATTATATCCAATAGGAGTCTTTGACTTTTAAATTGATATTAATTATATTGTTGTATGTACTCGGATGTGGGAGTTATACGTAAATATTTAAAGGTGTATATGTGTTATGATACTTTTAAGTATTACTATTACCCCACTAGAGGACAGACAGATAGCGCTGATCGCATTGAAATTTTACATGAAGTTCCAGTTATGGTAAAGGACAACACCTATAATTTTCGGTGATATCGAAATGATATTTGGGGGGTGCAATGAACCGACAACTTTATATTGTCATATTTTCAAGTCGCTTTAGAGGCCATTTTTTATATGCAGAACATCACACATTTTACACAGTGAAAGGTATCTGACCAAATACTTAGAACGGCTGTTTAGACGATGATCGGTCCATATTCCGAGGGTCATATCAATTAAAATCAAAAGTGAAATTTGTTTTTATTTTATGGCGTAAATATTCACCTCGGGAAAACAAGATTTGCAAAATACACAAGAGTTAGAAAGTGGAGCTGCCGACCTTTAATCGGTCAAGAGGGTGCAAATATCGCGGAATATTGCCCTGGCTCGGAATATAGTTCCGCAGAATGTTACTTTTCGTGGTAATTGTTTAGTGTATCATATGGTCGGCCCCGTCTGACTATACTATAATTTATAAATTTTATATGAAGCGAATGGAATATCCAAACTTTGGAATTTTTAACAAGTCCGGTACCAACCGTGTGGCACGTACCCTCGAAAATTAAAATAGTTTTTTGATTCGACTCCGCGGTTTTCTTCAGTAAAACAAATTCATGGAAATTCCAAATTTGAAAGGCAAACGAATAAAGTCACAATCTTTCCCATTATTCTTAAAAAACGCACACACACACATTGTGAATGTGTTTTAGAGATAGCAAGAAAATTCAATTTTATAGAAATTATCAATGAAAAATTCCAAAAACTTTCCAAACAAAGAACAGAATAGAACCTGATTTTTCAATGCTAAAACTACAAAACTAATTGCAAAAAACGCACATCTTAGAAACATGAAAATATGTGAGAACATGATGTTGATTAGTGACATTCGCTAGATTAGATTTTGTGCCAAAGAAACAATGAAAACGCATCGAGCAACAATAGAGTTCTCATTTGACGTGATTTCTAGTCATAAAATGCAAATTTGAAAGTTCACAAAGCAAGAAAAAAATTTGATGATTGTGTACTTATTCTAAATTCAAAAAAATGCGAGAAAAAAAAACACACACACAATAACTTCAAATCACATACGTTTCATTATTTTATTATTATACTTTTTATTTTCATTTTTTTCTTTAATTTGCGTGAATTTAGTTAGTGGCTCATATAACGCTGATTATAATAAACAAACGCTTTCTCAAGTTACTTTTGATATTAATCAAGAAAAAAAACTTCAATTTGCTTTAGCACAATTTTCCCCCTTCTTACCCAGCTAAGTTGTGCCACTTTAATTAATAGTAACACCTTACCTTACCATACCATTTCTATATGAAGTTTGTTGTTTCCATTCATTTTTTCTTTTTGTAAGGTCTTTAAACTTCTTTTTGCTCCATACTTTTGAACTCAAAAACAAACAACCCAATAATTTGCAGACATTTACTTTTATGATTATTTCAACGACTCATGACAAAGAACGATAACAAAAAAAATGCTTCTGGGCCAATTGTTTTGATATCAGTAGAGCGGGTTTATGGACTTCGTTAAATTCTTAAGGAAAACAAAATAGAAACAGAAATTTAAGGACTAGAATATAGACAAGAACTTTTCACAAGTTAACCAGCACAACAAAGTGTTTAATTTCTCTACAGTAATTTAAAATAATGTTAATATGCAAAATATAGGAATTAAGTTGGTGAAGTGTAACAACAATTTCCCTTAGACAAAAGCCATTTATATGCAGTGTATACATTTTGTTTCAAAGGCATTAATAAATTTCGAATTATCTTAAAGTTCATATATTCGTTAGTGTAATAAAATCTTAACGCTTTCTTCCCATGAGTTGTAAAAAGTGCCCAAAGTGCCCCAAAATACTGAATAAATGGGGCTATAGCTCTATGGGCAAGTTTGGTTGAAAAACGTACCGAAAGCACCCACATATATATTTTTATCCGATTTTATGTTAATGGTGCACCAAAGTCCCTATATATTTTTCGATTTGCACGAAATTTGGCACAGCGTAATGAATTAGGTCTACAATGATGTGTGTTAAGTTTCCTGAAAATCGGTTCAGATTTAGATATAGCTACCATATATATTTTCGTCCGATTTAAAGTAAATGGTGCACCAAAATCCCTATATATCTTTCGATTTGCACGAAATTTGGCACAGGTCTAAAATGATGTGTGTTAAGTTTCCTGAAAATCGGTTCAGATTTAGATATAGCTACTATATATATTTTCGTCCGATTTAATGTAAATGGTCCACCAAAATCCCTATATTTCTTTAGATTTGCATGAAATTTGGCACAGCGTAATGACTTAGGTCCAGAATGATGTGTATTAAGTCTCCTGAAATCGTTGAAACCGGTTCAGATTTAGATATAGCTTCTATATCTGACGAAATGAAAAATTTAGTATAGGTTGCAGAATGACATGTTTATGAATCCAATTCAATTTTACTGGTCCTTTAAAAACGCGACGTCTGTTAGGATTCATCTGTTAAATATACCCAAAGTGGTTAAGGGTATCATATAGTCGGCCCGTCCGACTTTACTATTGATTTTTTTTATAAAAAAAAACCTTTGTAAAATAAACAAGTGAAAAAGCATTAAGTTCGGCCGGGCCGAACTTTGGATACCCTCCACCATAGATATACTGACAGGTACTAGAAATGAAAATATAGGGAACATACCAAAAAGTGGACCTATACCGACATGTCTAAAAACGGATTATGTAAACCATAATACAAATTTCAGAAATTTTTTATTGATAATTCAAATTCGAAGATTGGGAATATCTGTCCACTCCTTCTGAAACCTCCACACAGGGGCTAGGTCTAAATGCCGCTATAGTACATTATCGAACCTTACGTTCTAATTTTTTTGAAATGATTACAATAGAGTCTTAGAACCAAACTCAAAACGCGGAACAAATCAGATAACTATTTTAATATAAAAAAGGGGGTTATGTGGGGACTACCCCAAAAAGTGAGCGAATATTAATAATTTTTGGTGTAGAGATTTGTTACCATATACGACTACAAAATACCAAATTGCAGCAAATTCGGTTGAAAAACGCGCTCAAGAACTTCAAAATATCGAAAATTGGGGGTACCCTTATATGGCGGCTACCCGAAAAAATTGACCTATATCTATAATTTTTTGTGAAGAGATTTGCTACCCAATAAGAACTCAAATTACTAAATTAGAAAACTAGAAATTGGGAGGTACCCTTATATGGCGGCTACCAGAAAAAGGGGACCTATATTTATAATTTTTAGAGGGGAAATTTGGTACCCAATAAGAACCCCATTTACCAAATCCGGTCAAAACCCCCCAAAATACTGAAAATTGGGAGGCACCGTTATATGGGGGTAACAGAAAAAGTGGACCTATATATATAATTTTTTGTGGAGACATTTAGGACCCAATAAGAACTCAATGTAGCACATTTCAACGAATTCGGCTGAAAAACGCGCTCAAGAACCCCAAAATACCGAAAATTGGGGGGTACCCTTATATGGGGGCTACCCGAAAAAATGGACCTATATACATAATTCTTTGTAAAGAGATTTGGTACCTATTAAGAACTCAAAATAATAAATTACAGCCAATTCGGTGGAAAAATACGACCAAAACCCCCAAAATACTGAAAAGTAGAAGGTACCGTTATAAGGGGGCTACCAGAAAATATGGACCTATACTTATACTTTTTGTGCAGACATTTAGTATCCAATAAGAACCCAATGTACCAAATTTCAGCGAATTCGGCTGAAAAACGCGCTCAAGAACCCCAAAATACCGAAATTTGGCGGGTACCCTTATATGGGAGCAATGCCTAAACGTGGACCGATATATCCCATCTTCGAACTTGACCTGCCTGCAGACAAAAGACAACCCTATGCAAAATTCAGCACCCTATCTCAATTCCTGCAGAGGATAGCGTGATTACAACAGACGGACGGACGGACATGGCTAGATCGTCTTAGAATTTTACGCTGATCAAGAATATATATACTTTATCGGTCGGAAATGAATATTTCGATGAGTTACAAACGCAATGACAAAATTAATATATCCTCCATACTATGGTGGAGGGTATAAAAATACTTTCTGATTGATCATACCCGTAGAAAATGGGGGGAAAATACTAATTACTTCCTTAACTATGTATCCGTTCCCCCAAACAGCAGGTACAGCTGCAATTTATATGTCTTTGTTCTCCTCATACATCTTTACTTTAATTTCTTTTGTTCTATTTGTTGTGCAACAACAACAATTGGCAAAGAATATTATTAATCCCCTGAGTAATTCTGACAATTGTTAATGATTAAATAAGGATTTATTGTTTTCTGTACATTTCTCTTTTGCATAATTACTTCAGAAATGTGTGCACAGCTCAGTACAACAGAACAGCAGTGAGCGACAGTCAGTCAGTCAGTCAGCCGGAGCGCCAGAGTGGATGAAGGGACATTGTTTGGCATGGAATTGCAACAAGCACTTGAACAATCGGCAGGCGTTTGTGTTTGTTTCGCCCTCTCGAACATGCACAAATTGTGCGTATGAATTCATAATTCCATCTTAATACAAGGCAACCGCACGCACTGGACGACCACCACTCCTCTCCACTCGACTGGCAAGTCTTAAACTAACGAACAAATTAAGGGTAAAAAGTTGAAAAATCCACAAAGAACCACAAATGCAGAAGAACGCTGAAGAAGAAGCAGCACAAGAAGAAAGAAACAGAAGTGGGATAATAAGTTGCAGCAACAACAGAAGCAGCAGTAATAATTGTACCGAAAAACGACAAATGCATGCAATGCAAATCTCAAGTGCATCAGTCATCATTCCCCCAACCAACAACTCCCGCATTCACTACCTATAGCAATACAAACGCACGGCACACACACATTAGGTACACATCATTTGGTAGCTCTTGAAAAATCTTTGAAAGTTTAAACTTTGCACGGACTTTGTGCTGTGTGTCGTTTCGTCGTCCCTTTAAACATTTGTACACCGTAACCGAAACACTCGTACACATGCTCTCGTCAGCAGCAGCAGCAACAGAAACACGAACAACAACAAACAAATCCACTTGAAAATGCATTTACAAGTGCTTACCAATGGTTGACAAATGAAATGTCAGACCAAACCGATCGACCGACTCAAATGGCCGTCCGTCCCAGGCGTTCTTACCACTCCATAGCCAAGAACAAAACGGCAACAGCAACAACAACACCAACAATCAAATACTCCAAATACAGCTCTACCTACATATTTGGTGGACTTTACATTTTAGTTGTTGTTGTTGTTGGAATTGTAGTATTCCAATAAATATTCTACCACATGTGCTGTGCGTGCCAAAGAGTCTATCCCGTGTCCCATTGATTTCGGTCGGTATTTCTCTACCAGCCACAAAGCGAATTCTAAAGTGATGAATTGTAAAAAATAAACGCAAACGTTGCCTGTGGGTGTACGCCGATGTGTGTGTGTATTTTTGTATAAATAAAATTGAAATTTTTAAATATTCTTGATTAATGATGTTTTTTACTTTCCAGCACTAATTATTGTATGTGGGTCTGTTTGACAAAAGGGGTGGAAAAACGTACCACCCATTTTTGCTGTCATAAACAAAGGATAAACCCCAACTTGAGTTTTAAAACCTAGTGTGATATTTTTTTGCTCGTATTCACACATTCTGATAGAAATAGGACGCCGGGTGGAATCATTATAAAATTATGATGAATTTCGTAGAACAATGGTTCCCACACATGCATGTTTAATTATGAAGAACATCTATCTGCGCATCATGGACTAATGATTGGCAGTTCGAGCCTTGGAAATAAACCGATTCAATTGGGATTTAATCAAAATCAGTATCTTTCAATATTTGTAAATTGGACCATTTTTTTTTTTTTTTTGCAATAATGTCGGAAACTATGTCTAGAGCCTTCAAAATAACTACAGTGGGGTCTGCTAAGCCAAATATTAAACGATTGCGGACTTAATCATTATGGCACTATTGGAGCACTATCCCATGAGCGAAAGCATGGCTGAATACTGTCGGAACCGTCCATAGTTTGTGGACAGTAAGTAGCCAAATATATTAATTGGGTAGCTGCGGAAAAAAGGCGTATCGGTCAGTCTAAAGGGAGAGTCTCGGCCGAAATGACTGTGTGCCAAATATCTTCTGAATTCACGTTGCAAAGTTTTGGCGCCCGTAAAGGATGGCACTCTAACACAGGAATGTTATACGGTTTGCAGTCAGGGTTCCTCATCGGGTGCCACGATAAGTATTAGGTTTAATTAATGATGTTGGTTTAACATTCATCAGTACTGTACCATATTGTCAAGAGGGGTCGTCATTGCTGATGTGTGATCCTCCAATGCGGGAAATACCTATAGTTCGTCGGCTTCAGCAGATGGATTTTCTGTGGCAGAATAAAGTTCAAATTGGGTTCGGAATCCTAGCTGTCAAGCTCTACACCTACAAGAGATATATCGGAGGGCACCTAAAGGTTCGTGTGGAGTTACAAAAGGAACTACGCTCGAAAGTCCTTCATAGAACTTCGGGTAGGCCGAATTCCCACCTTGCGTACAGTGACTAACTCTGCCGGGACTTCTATCAAGGCAACGGTAAAAGAAAACCACAGTATTGCATTAATCCATGGGGTAAAAACAGAATCCAATTCTCCTCAAAGCCTGTGACAAGAAAACGATTCGATCTCCACATTGAATATAGGGTTTAGCTGATCCTTTGGAGCCGATATGTCACACTGTATGCTTCGAAATGCTTTATCCACGAAAAATTTCGATAGATTTGGCTCGACTTCAAAGAGACATACTTTCGAGCCCTGTTTGTTTTTTTTTATTTTTATACCCTACACGACTATGCTGTCAGAGTATTTTAGCATTGCGTGGTCCCAAGAGTTTGTAACGCCGCGGAATATTAGTCCTGGACCCACATTTTAGTATTCCAATCGTCATATTCCAACTAGCTGAGTCGATCTGGACATGTGTGTCCGCCCGTCTGTCCATTTTAATTTGTTAACACGATACAGGTCACGGTTTCTTGCCAAAGAAGACCCCTACTGTTTTTTTTTTGTAATGATCTGTTAATATTTAGGGCATGAAATGGACCAAAAACTTTATTATACCCTTCACCACACTGTGGTACAGGGTATTATGTCTTTGTGCATATGTTTGTAACAGGCAAAAATAATCGAGATAGACCCATGGTTCCTTTTGAGAATATGCATAGAATCACTTTCTGAGTCGATTTATGCATGTCCGTCTGTCCGTCCGTCTGTCCGTCCGTCTGTCCGTCCGTCCGTCCATGTATTTTTGTTAACAAAGTACAGGTCACATTTATGATCCGATTTGGATGAAATTTGGCACAGGTCACTTAATTGGCCCAAGGACGAAACCTATTGAAATTGGAGAAAATCGGTCCACGTTTAGGCATAGCTCCCATATAAGGGTACCCCAAAATTTTCGGTATTTTGAGGTTCTTGAGCGCGTTTTTTAACTGAATTCGCTGAAATTTGGTACTTTGAGTTCTTATTGGGTAGCAAATCTCTCTACCAAAAATTATAAACAAAGGTCAATTTTTTCGGATAGCCCCCATATAAGGGTACCCCCAAATTTTCGGTATTTTGAGGTTCTTGAGCGCGTTTTTTAACTGAATTCGCTGAAATTTGGTACATTGAGTTCTTATTGGGTAGCAAATATCCCTACCAAAAATTATAAATAAAGGTCCATTTTTTCGGATAGCCCCCATATAAGATTACCCCCAATTTTCGGTATTTTGGGGGTTTTGATAGCATTTTTCGACCGAATTTGCTGAAATTTGGTACTTTGTGTTCTCATTGGGTAGCAAATCTCCTTACCAAAAATTAAAAGTAAATGTCAATTTTTTCGGACAGCCCCCATATAAGGGTACCCCACATTTTCGGTATTTTCGGGTTCTTGGGCTTGTTTTATAACTGAATTCTCTGAAATTTTGTACATTGGGTTCTTATTGGGTACCAAATTACTCCACTAAAAATTATAAATATAGGTCTAGTTTTTCTGGTAGTCCCCATATAACGGTACCCCAAATTTTTGGTATTTTGGGGGTTCTGATCGTATTTTTCAACCAAATTGACTTAATTTAGTACGTCGAGTTCTTATTAGGTAGCACATCTCTACACTATAAATAGTGGTCAATTTTTTCTGGTAGCCCCCAGGTTTTGAGGTTCTTGAACCAATTTTTTTTTCTGGCACAGGATATTATGTTTTTGCGCTTATGTTTGTAGCAGGCAGTAGGAAACGAGACTGACACATACGACTTCTGTTAGGATTCATTTCTTGAATATACTCAAAGTAGTGAAGGGTATCATATAGTCGGCCACGTCCGACTTTACTACTTTCCTTACTGGTTTTTGTATGTTTTTCTGATTGCTCTAGAGGTCACAATTATGAAAAAATATTCCGAAAATACGCCGATCTCTAAGAGGTCCAGAACGTGCAAATATATTGCACAGGCACGGAATATATACACAGAAAGTTACTGTTCCTTGGTAGTCGTGTAGGGTATCATATGGTCGGCCCCGTTCAACGATCTTCATTATACCCTTCACCACACTGTGGTACAGGGTATTATGTCTTTGTGCATATGTTTGTTTCGTCCGATTTCATGTAAATGGTGCCCCAAAGTCCCTATATATCTTTCGATTTGCACGAAATTTGGCATAACGTACTGAATTGAGCCTGGAATGATGCCTGGCAAGTTTCGTGAAAATCGGTCCAGATTTAGATATAGCTCCCATATATAGTTTCGACCGATTTCATGTACTTGGTGCACCAAAGTCGCTATATATCTTTCGATTTGCACGAAATTTGGCATAACGTACTTAATTGAGCCTAGAATGATGTCTGCCAAGTTTCAGGAAAATCGGTCCAGATTTAGATATAGCTACCATATATAGTTTCGTCCGATTTCATGTAAATGGTGCCCCAATGTCCCTATATATATTTCGATTTGCAGGAAATTTGGCATAACGTACTTAATTGAGCCTAGAATGATGTCTGCCAAGTTTCATGAAAATCGGTCCAGATTTAGATATAGCTCCCATATATAGTTTCGTCCAATTTCATGTAAATGGTGCCCCCAATGTCCTATATATCCTTCGATTTGCAGGAAATTTGGCATAACGTACTGAATTGAGCCTAAAGTGATGTCTGCCTTGTTTCGTGAAAATCGGTCCAGATTTAGATATAGCTCCCTTTTATTATAGATTGGTTTTAAGTAATTGACGCACCAAGGAACCAATAGGAACAAAACGTTCTGAAATTAGTATAACCTAACCTGTGGCAAGTTTGTTTGAAATCGCTTTATATTTGGATAGAGCTTCCATATATATTTTCGCCCGATTTCAAGTAAATTGTGCATCAAACTCCTCATGTTAGTTAGATTGACATCAAATTTTGCACAAGGTACAAAATTGAGCATAGAATTACGTAGTTGCGTTTTCTAGAAGTACAGACATAGCCCAACGGATGACCTATTTATATTTCTTTGAAGTCGATTTACATACTTTATGGATAGATCTAGGTAGATTCACTTTTAGATAAATGTCACATATTTTATTTCATACAATTTCATGTTAATAGTCCTGTTTAATATACCCATAGTGGTGAAGGGTATCATATAGTCGGCCCCGTCCGACTTTACTACTTTCCTTACTGGTTTTTTTATCGGCAGTTGCTCATTGAATATCGATTATTTGCTGGTTATAAAAAATCGGGAGTTATCAATCAAGCACGGCAACGATATTCTGTGGCTCCAAGACTGTTTCTGGACGACCTTCGTCTTTGAGCGAGCGATTTTTACGATTTCATTAAACCAGTTTTCCCAGTGCTATAAAGGTAAGAGCTATACAATTTTGCACAGATACGCCTTGGAATAATTCCGAGTTCTTGGAAGACGAAAAAAAAAATTTGCATATTTTTGGTGTAGGTCCAGTTTCTTACGTTTTTATATAAAAGGCCTTATCAATGTTCAGCATTTTTAGGGTTTAAACCTCTTTCCTATTTGGCATATCGGGTTTTTATAGGATGAGAAGCATTTTTGAAACCATTTCTTTTATAGATCCATGTTTTGACGGTGTTTTGAAGGATTTCGCCGGATTATCCAACGAAGTAATTTGTAATTTGATATTCCGTGTTTTTAGAATGATGAGAAATATATTTTGATATATGTCCATGGGTTTACATAGCCTCCACATAAAGGCCCCGCTCAATTTCCTGTATAATGAAGTGTCCAGCCTGAAACAACGTAATAAATTTATAAAGACAATGTCCCCATACAAAAGTCTCGGCCAATTGAAAGAATTTGGAAGACACTCCACATTGAGGAGACGAACCTACACACGTTTTCACTTGCTTTAAATTTAGAATACATTCTTGAAAGACCGATTCGATAACCTACATTTCCTTGTCTTCAAGATTATTAATTTGTTTATTATTTAATAGAATTTCCCTTATTTTAAACTACAAATAACACAACAACAATCATTTTTTTCCATCTCCCCATACTCTAGATTACCGCCACACTAATCATATTTTATATAGTTATACAAATTTTTTTATAAACAAATTAAGTGAAACATCCCGCAGTTTTAAAATTGTTCACAACATGAGGAAATTCTAGCATTAATAAAAAATGCGGAGAAATAACAACAACAACAACAAAACGCAACTCAACTCAACTTGAAACACATCAAACAGTCTAGACAATACTTCACCGAATCATGCTAAACAAAACCGAAAAAAATTGAATTCAACCAGCGACAGATTTATCAACCGATATATAAGTCTAGAGAAGGGGAAAAAATATAGGCACACACATAGATCAACCATCATATTCATACAAACCGGCAGCAGCAGCAGTAGTAGTTTAACATGTGTAATAAAGTAAAGAGAAATGAAAAATAAGAAAAAAATCGTAGATATAATAAAAAGCAAAACTGGTAGGCCAAACGGTCAGCAGTACAGAATCCGCTGTTCCACCAGTAACTTAAAAAAAAAAAAACTTTTCAACACTCTCCACAGTGAGATGTACAATAAAAAGCAAAAAATATGAATCACTGTAAAAAGTACCTATTACACACATAGTTTAGTAGTTATATTGAACCTTTTATGTCTATTAAAAGCCCTCCCTGCTAGGTTCTCCATATTCATATGTATGCTGGCTAGCTGCTTCCCCTCTTTTTTATCATCTCCATGGAGCCCAGCATGTGACATTTAGTAATTTATCATTGTATCCCCACTGATGTTTTGGTGAGCAGCAGCATCAGCAGCCACATATTTTTTTGACATTTGTAAAATGCCAGCTTGTAATAATAATAACATCATCAGCCAACAACAACCATCAACATCGACAAGAGTACAAAATCACAAACATATAAATATATTAATTTTTTTCGTGTTGTATTAAAAAGCAAAAAAAAACAAACTCGAACTCAGTTATCATATTTGGTGTTGTTAACTGTGACATAAAACATTTTTTTCCACTTCCAGGTTCGAAAAGTGTAGGAAAATTACAATAATAATAAAAAATAATAAATAATCTTTTTGAATTATATTTTCCAATACCCAGCAAACATATCGAAGGTTAGAATTTTTAATTTTAATGACCCGAAACCAAAATTGTAATTTGATGGCCTGTATATTGGAGAAAATAATATTGTAACCTACACTACTACTCAAATAAACAAGAGGTGGTCTTAAGGTTTTTATGGCAACCAACAGTAAAATATGTTCCTCTTTAATGATTTTGGGTGTATGTATGCACTGTCCTTTCGATCAGACGAGTCGTAGCTTCTGTGGCACACCACGGACATAATATCGGACGAAATTATATATGCGATCATATCTATATATGAACTATTCAATCCGTAGCATATCATTTGGCAATCTATGCAAAATTAAATCGGCACAAAATATTTTTATATATAGGAGTATAAACAGAAATCATGTCAACAAAAGTTCATACAAGCCATTCTAGGACAATTTAATACGTCCTGTAATTTGGGTCCTTAACATTTCTAATCCTATTTAATATTTCTAATCCTATTTAATTTATAAATCCATTTGCAACCACTCGAAATATTCACCGAAGACCCCATATATATTATTGATTAGAATAAAATTCTATACAAAATGAAAAAATTCGCTGTTGTTGCAAACATAAATTTACTGTGAAAAAAATTAATTTCCGGGGGCGGGGCCCGGGCCCCCCGGGCCGCCTCCCTGCGTACGTCCCTGATGGGAGCTATATCTAAATCTGAACCGAAACTTGGCCCACATCATTCTGCACCAAATTTAATGCAAATCGAATGATATATAGGGACTTTGGTGCACCATTTACCTTAAATCGGACGAAACTATATATGGTAGCTATATGTAAATCTGAACCGATTTTCTCGAAACTTTGCACACATCATTCTGGACTAAATTCAGTACTCTTTGCCAAATTTCAGGCAAATCGAAAGATACAGAGGTACTTTGGTGCCCCATTTACCTTAAATCGGACGAAACTATATATGGGACCTATATCTAAATCTAAACCGATTTTCTCGAAACTTGGCACACATCATTCTGGACCTCATTCAGTAGTCTGTGCCAAATTTCATGCAAATCGAAAGATATACAGGGACTTTGGTGGACCATTTACCTTAAATCGGACGAAACTATATATGGGAGCTATATATAAATCTGAACCGATTTTCTCGAAGCTTCGCACACATCATTCTGGACCTAATTCAGTACTCTGTGCCAAATTTCATGCAAATCGAATGATATATAGGGACTTTGGTGCACCATTTACCTTAAATCGGAGGAAACTATATGTGGGAGCTATATCTAAATCTGAACCGATTTTCTCGAAACTTAGCACACATCATTCTGGACCTATTTCAGTACTCTGTGCCAAATTTCATGCAAATCGAAATATATAGAGGGACTTTGGTGGCCCATTTACCTTAAATCGGAGGAAACTATATATGGGAGCTATATATAAATCTGAACCGATTTTCTCGAAACTTGGCACACATCATTCTGGACCTAATTCAGTACTCTGTGCCAAATTTCATGCAAATCGAAAAATATAGAGGGACTTTGGTGGCCTATTTACTTAAATCGGACGAAACTATATATGGGAGCTATATCTAAATCTGATCCAATTTTCTCGAAACTTGACACACATCATTCTAGCCTTAATTCAGTACGCTGTACAGAAATTCGTGCAAATTGAATGATTTTCAGGGACTAAAGTCCGTAAATCGGACAAAAATATATATGGGAGCTATATGTAAATCTGAACCGATTTTTCCTAATTTCAATAGGGTTCGTCCTTGGGCCAAATAAATGAGCTGTGCCAAATTTCAGCCAAAGCGGATTATAAATGCGACCTGTACTTTGTTTACAATTTAACATCAACAGACGGACGGACGGACATGCATAAATCGACTCAGAAAGTGATTCTATGCATATTCTCTAAAAGAACCATGGGTCTATCTCGATTCCTTTTGCCTGTTACAAACATATGCACAAAGACATAATACCCTGTACCACAGTGTGGTGAAGGGTATAACAATGTTAAGTTCCCTCAAAAAAAATCAAAATATCTAAAATTAATGACATCGATATAGTGGGTAGAACATTTCGAGCGGTAAAACCAACCTTTGAACAAAATGAGAATGAGTCTATCAAAGTGGACCTGGCAGTAAATGGCGGGAAGACCAAGCAGACGCGCACGACGTCCAGTAGACTCGGACCAAGTGTGGAACTTGAAACTACAGTTTCGAGGTAGTAATCGATTTTTTATATCTCGGTACCGCCATAAACGAAACTAGGCCACCTCTCGCCAGACCAAACTCACGCTCTACAAGACGCTGATACTACACATGCTGTTTTACGGATCTGAAGCATAGGTACTTGTGAAAGCAGATGAGGCAGCTATTAGAGTGTTTGAGAGAAAAATTCTATATACCATATATTCTCGGACATCGACATAGTTAGACGGATAGAGCTGCGGCGACTTTTTTGGCTAGGTCATCTTGTGAGAATGGATGAAGATGTCCCAGCTCAAAAGGCATATAAAATCGATCCAAGTGAAGGTTCACGCAGAATGGGAAGGCCACAAATCCGATGGAAAGATCAAGTAGAAGACAACATCTCGGAAAATGGTCCTTCAAATTGGATGAGATTCGAACAACCGACGCGCTTGGAAATCCTTTGTAAGCTTGGCTTTTGGAACAACCGTTCTGTCATAAGTAAGTAGATTGATCTTTGCATATAGCCCCTATATAAAGGTCCAGTCTTTTTAGGGACGAAATTATATAGGGGGGGCTATATCAAAATCTGAACTGATTTTCACCAATTTCAATAGGGTTCGTTCGTCTTTGGCCCAAATAAATGAAATTTCCCAAATGTCATCTAATTCATATATCATAAATGCGTCCTGTACTTTGTTCATAATGTAACATTGACAGCAGATAGAGATTCTATGCACATTATCAAAAGTGTTGTTCCATAACAATATCAGAAGTTTTTCTCGTCCAGAAGTTCATCAGTCATTAGTAAACCTCCTCTGCTTTCTATAGAAAACTTCTAGAAAATTTTTGATTTAAAAGTCCTCCAGTGTATAGAGTACCCGTAGAAAAAATATTAGAAGACTTCCTTAGAGAATTACTACTATAGAACGCCTTCAGAAGCTTTTCTGCGAAAGAACTTCAGTGGGTATTCTTTATATAGGATACCTCTTAAAATCATACTGTCTATAAAAACTCTCTAGAAGTTATTGTGCCTATAGAAGATCAATGGAATTTATTGTACCTACATTAAATCCCTTTTTGAAAATCTTATATCTGTAGAAGACCTCTAGATCTTTTGTTTTATTATAGAAGACCTATAGTAGAAAGCTTCTGATCTCCAAAGATCTTCTTACATCCAGAATATCTTCTGCTTATACAATTACTTAAATAGGTCTAGTATATATGGTCGTTATCCTGAAGGTCTACTGCCTGTAAATGATAACTTGTAGATCTTCCGCCTATTTCAAAATAGGGTTCTAGGCGCATATTGTGACTGTGACTATATTTTATCATTATGAAGTGGTCATTTTCGAAGCCTTTAAGGTCCTAATCCAATTCTCCAATCTGACTGCCTGTGATTTGCTTTTTCGTTTTCACCTGGCATCAATTAACCCCCATATAAATGTCCCTATTGATTTGAAATATTTTCAATGTGCACCTCATGATGAAGGATATATAATACCAGTCCGACCGGACTTACTGAGATTGTGTGGAATTCTTCGGAGAACCTTAGAGATCTTTGACCTTCTCCATCTCCTGTTCTTTTTAATAGTTTATAAGTCAATGATTTTCAAATTCTAACCCACTTTCTTCACTGGGATATTTACGCATACACATTTTTGAAAAACAATCAATGATTTATACAAATCTGACAACAACATACGTGTACATAACTAATTGAGTTCAGTTAAGCTTGAAAAATCTTTAATATGGCTATTAATATTATTTTTCACATTTAATTTCTGTTTTCGATTTACGAATTGAAAATACAAAATCCGCAATCCGAATCTTCAGTATTATTATTATTTTTATTGCCATAATTATAACAAAATATAGGGGTTCTTTTGTATTTGGAGGAAGATGGTTACCCAGATGGCGGGCAATCTTAAAGACATGAATTGAAAAGAAACAAAACAAAGGCAAAAAATATTATATTAATAAAAATGATGAAGCTCCGCCAGAGCTACCACCATTACCACATACAGTTCAGTTCGTTGGGTATACAACAACGATTTATTAATGCTTCAGGGCACAGGCCATATTAACATGCAAATCAATTTCTAATTAAGTTATAGTATTGTTATTCATTTATTATTATTGTTGTTGTTTAGAGTAAGCGAATATAATATCGACATCGAAAGAATATTATTTGGGCATTGGCTGTGGAAAAGAAGAGAATCAAAGAAAGTAAGGTGATGAAAGATCAAATTCAAAATGTTATGGTATTGGCAAATTTTTAAATGATGTTGCGAAAAATTTTTTTCTCTGGTGTTTTGCAAAATGATAAAGTGCGAAATGAAATCATAATTAGTTTGCTTTAATGGAGTTCCTCTGCTTCTTCTTGGGGAATTACCTAAAGCTATGTTATAATCTATGAAAATTCCCTCTGGGTTCATGAACTTGAATTGAGATAGACCGGAACTGACAAATTTCATCAAATTTATAGGTTTTAGCAATAGCATAGCAAATTTGTTGTGTAAATATGACTATTAAAATGATTTGGTTATTATTTAAAATTTTCTACGGTTATTGAATTTAACAAAGTGCGGTATAACACCTAGGGTGATATTGGGAACGTCGTATGGTATATTCATGGACATTATTGACATTATGGGAAGGATTATGAAATACCCAACATTTTGGGGTATATCAACAAGGACTTTGTTCTAAACTTGCCAAAAATTCCTAAAAGCATGATCTATGTCAACATGGGAATAGTGCCAAATATAAATACCTAATACATAAATATCTACAATCAAATCATACATCAAAACATGAATACAAAATATTTGCATAGGACTTCAAGATAGATATAAATATTTAAAAATTGTTTTGAGACACGGATTTGAATTTCAGAGTTCGAAAAATTCATTTTCGTGGGAGCTATATCGAAATCTGAATCGATTTCAACAAAACTTAACACACACACACGTAATTTCAGACGCATTTTGATACGCTATGCAAAGCTTCAATCTGGCATAATTGTGTGGTTTGTTATACCATTTACCTGAAATCGGACGAAATTCTATATAGAAACTATATCTAAATCTGAACCGATTTTTACCAATTAGTGTTTTGTTATAGAAGACCTCTACACTTCTTCCGCCTAGAGTATGAAGCTTCTGACCTCCGATGGTTCCTCAAATAGGACGTATATCTATGGTAGACTTCCTGAAAGCTTCCTGCCTACAGATGATTCCTTGTAGATCTTCCACCTATTTCTAAAGACAATAACAAGCTCTAACTTTGTGGATGAAGAAATAATGTTTAAAATGCCATAACCCCACTCTGTGGTACAGGGTATTATGTCTTTGTGCATATGTTTGTACCAGGCATAAGGAAACGAGATAGACACATGGTTCCTTTTGAGAATATGCATAGAATCACTTTCTGAGTCGATTTATGCATGTCCGTCCGTTCGTCTGTCTGTCGATGTTAAATTGTAAACAAAGTACAGGTCGCATTTATAATTCGACTTGGATGAAATTTGGCATAGGTCACTTATTTGGCCCAAGAACGAACCCTATTGAAATTGGGAAAAATCGGTTCAGATTTAGATATAGCTCCCATATATATTTTCGCGCGATTTATTATAAACGGTCCCTATATATTTTTCGATTTGCACGAAATTTGGTACAGCGTAATGAATTAAGTGTAGAATGAAGTGTGCAAAGTTTCGTGAAAATCGGTTCAGATTTGGATATAGCTCCCATATATATTTTCGTCCGATTTAAGGTAAATGGTGTACCAAAGTCCCTATATATCTTTCGATTTGTACGAAATTTGCATAGCGTAATGAATTAGGTCTAGAATGATGTGTGTCAAGTTTCTTGAAAATCGGTTCTGATTTGGATATAGCTCCCATATATATTTTCGTCCGATTTAAGGTAAACGGTGTACCAAAGTCCCTATATATCTTTCGATTTGCACGAAATTTGGCACAGCGTAATGAATTAGGTCTAGAATGATCTGTGTTAAGTTTCGTGATAATCGGTTCAGCTTTGGATATAGCTCCCATATATATTTTCGTCCGATTTAACGTTAATGTTGTACCAAAGCCCCTATATATACTTCGATTTGCACAAAATTTGGCTTAGCGTACTGAATTGAGTCTAGAGAGATGTGTGTTAATTTTCGTGAAAATCGGTTCAGATTTAGTTATAGCTACCATATATATTTTCGTCTGATTTTCGATAAATAGTGCAACAAAATCCCTTTGCATCCTTCGATTTGCACGAAATTTCGCATAGCGTGCTAAATTAAGTCTAGAACAATGTGTGTTAAATTTCGGGAAAATCGGTTTAAATTTCGACATATCTTCCATATATATTTTCGTCCGATTTTATGTAAATGGTGCACAAAGGTCCTTATATATATCCTTCGATTTGCACAAAATTTGGCATAGCGTACTGAATTAAGTCTAGAGAGATGTGTGTTAATTTTCGTGAAAATCGGTTCAGATTTAGATATAGCTCCCATATTTTTGGTAAATGGTGCACGAAATTCCCAATATTTGACCGATTCAAACAAAAATTTGCACAGCGCACTAAAATAGATCAATATTGATGTATGCGGATTGGATTGTCCGATTGAGACAAAATCTTGCACAGCGTACTGAATTAGGTCCAGTTTAAATCGGTTCAGATTTAGATAAATTTTCGTCTGATTTTATGTAAATGGTGCACCCATGCACGGTCTGTTCGCTATAAACGAGACAAAATTGTGGACAGCACACTGTGCTGCAGCATACCAAATGATGTATGCTACTGTTGCTCAGTTAGGTTCAGATTTACATATAGCTCCACATACATTATTTTGCTCACTCAAATGGTACACAAAAGATTCCGATTGATATGCAATCTTTCATAGAATTCGCCCGTTTCTATTTCAATGGTGAAGATTATATATCTGTTCTATCTACAGGATATTGTATAAATATGTACCGTTTTGTTGCAATTTTAAAGATCACTTCATAATGCCCCTCTCATAGAAGTGTTGCCCTCTATTTCCAAAAAAAACTCTGGTAATCGATTTTCACAATCGTCCATAGATACCAATTTGTTATCATTAACGAAATTTAGCAATGTAAGGAAAATATGATAATCGCTTGGTGCCAAGTCCGGACTGTATGGCGGATGCATTTAAACCGATTTTATCGATATTTTCAACGACCGGCCTACCTGTGCGAAGTGAATCTTTAAGTTCAAAAATTCCTAAAGGGAATCTACGAAACCAAAATTACACATAATTGGCAGTTACAATATCGGAACCATAAACACCATTCACAATTTTAGCCGCTTGGCTTGCATTTTCGGCTTTGTCAAAGAAAAACAGTAAAATGTACCGAATTTTGTCTTTGTTCACTTCCAGGGTGTTACAGGGTGTTAAAACTCACAACTGAATCCACCAAACAGGAAAATATTTTTTTACTGCGAAATGTTACCCTTCCAACGAGCATAAATTTGAATTTTTTTGATCGATACTCTACGAGAAATCTAGCAGTACAGTAATCTGCCGAAAAAATACTGGATTTCTTTTTCCCCAACCTAATATTAGGATATCTTGTATGTATTCAAAGTGGTAAAGGGTGTCATATAGTCGGCCCTGTCCGACTTTTGAACTTTCCTCATTGCTTTGTATAGAGAACATGGCATAAGTCCTAGAAAATATCTATCAAAAACCCTCAACCTCGACATAACCACATTTAAATTAAAAATACATTAGTTGCTAATAAATCATTATTGTCCTCATATGTATCCCGTCTTCCCTATTCCAAAAATCTTGTACAATCTCATAAAACAAATAAAATGAGAACTGTTACAAACATATTTTTTTCGACCAAACAAAAAACACCTTCTTCAACTTCATGAGAATCAAATGAGAAAAATTAAAATAAATATGGGGAAATAAAACAACATCAGAGAGACAGTCAACAACATACACGGACAAACACTTGAGCAAACATGTCACCTATACAAACTATAACAATTATTTTACAAAAAAAGAAGTCGACATGACAGATTGTTGTTGGCTATATTGGTTTGGTTCTTCATTGGGATGACAGCAACATGAGGTACTTTTTAACGGTGAATAGCGGCAAGATTGGCTAAAAATGCATTCTTCTTGAGTTATTTGTAGTTGTTGTTGCTGTTTTTTGTTTTTCTTGCGCTGCTTGCCCAAACAAATGATGAATGTATGAAAATGACGTTTTTAGATGACTCTCTTCGCCCATGTCTGCAACTTTCAAAATAAGTTGTTTCAGACACAAAAATCAGGCGACATATTGTGCCCTGAACAATCACAAAAAAATGAAAAAAATCGGCTGGCCATACACACAATATGTTCATGGGTAAGTGTGTTGGGGGCTTTTTTGTGATTATTACCACAACTTCTGGCATAAAACCCCATCAGTCAAAATGCATGGCTGACTGGGTGGATGGATAGATGCGTTAAATGCAGCTATTCAGACGGCCAGGCTGGCCAGTCAGCGAACCAACGAGCCAGCTTATCTTTAAAGACAGTTAAAGCAGCATAATTGAAGTGTGGATGGTGGCAAAGTAACTGGGCATCCTCCAGGTTTAAGCCAAGTTTTAAATTGAAAACAACAACATCAATAACAAAAACAAAAAACCCGAACTGCCATTGAAACCAGACCAAGTGGTCTCATATCCGACAATATAGAACCTCGCACAGAATGCGTTCACAAATATTGACAAATGAGTAATGGATACAAAGGCAAATTTATGACAAGTCATAATATGGCAGCAACATTTATCATTAATACGGTATTTAATGCCGGCACAAGTTAAGCCATTCAAAATTGAAGTAAAAGCAACAAAAACAACAACACCACCACTCAAAACGAAAAACTTGTTGTGGTCATCAGCGAATCATTGAGCGAACGTTAAGCTTATATGTTTGTAGAGGAGCAAAGCTTTAACCTGGAATCATGATGACATAGACCTGAAAATGATGAGAGCATGGATATTATGACAAAAACAACAACAACGATAACGATAACAGCAACGACACGGATGAGGATATTCACAAATAAATAATAAAAATAAGTCATACGACGAGATATATAGGCTATACAACGAAATCGTGACCATTGGTTAATGTTGAATATTTACCCAAAAATCACACATCCATTATACGGTCCAAGCGAAAGAGAACAGCGATTAACCTCAAATATGTTGACCCAGAAAATCGCTGAAAAACAATATCTATGAACCGCAATTGTCAAATGTGGTCAAGGTGGTCACGCATAATTTATTAACATTTTTTATACCCGGAATGACATTCTTTGTTGACGATAGAAAATTGACTAAAAAAAACAAATATTTCATCATTGGGAAAGGTGAAAAACCACATTAAGGTTTTGTTGAAGCATTCAAATGAGCAGAACTTTAATGAAATAGAAAATTTGTAAAGGACGATTTTTTCAACAAAAAATAGCTGTTACTTGCAAAGGTTAAATACAAGGAAGGAAGAAAGACTTACATTGGTAATCAGTAGATTAAAATATTTTTTATAGTTCCCATAGATTGGGTTGTGAATAATCAGTACTTTGAAGATTTTGGACTGCTTTCAACGGAATTAGCTGCAATTTGATATTGGTATAACTTCTCAAAAATGTCTTTTTAACAGTGTTTTTACGATTTTCGGCACGATAACATATATAATTGATCACTTTCATATAAACGGCAATAGGATTACAATAGTCTGGACGGTCTAGTTCATGTTCGTCTACCCTATGTTTGACAGATTGACACGATATCTTGTTTAGCGCCCCGAATCCGGTCTAAGGGGAAATATGTTTTGTTCAAGTATTTATTAAATTTGTATAATCCATGTGACACGGACATTTTGGATGGGCTATCGACTTAAGACTAGAATAAAAATTTGTGTCTGCTATACAATTATAACTGAAACTCTAAGGTGGACCAATGGGTGGCACATGGACATCAACATGCCCACAATTAAACTAGACATTTGCAGGGCGGTTATTTTGAAATATTAACATATAGTAAAAAATTTCTCGAAAGAAGTTTTTTATTCACCATTATTCCGATATGCCAAATTATAACCGCGATGAGAAAAATTGGTTAACAACTTAAATAATACCGATACTATATCAAATCATGGACCTGTATGAACAATTTGCCGGAAAACGGGTTTTATTCTCAAATATTCCGGAATGTCAAATTGCCGCCATACAATTGGGAATTGGGAATCGCTACTTCCAAATTCATAAAACATGGACCTATATTGCTAATTTTATGAAACTTGATAATTTGCTGTGAGTATATCCGCATTCGAGAGCCCTTTTTACCAAATTATAGCCACATAGGGAAAATCGGGCTAAAGTCCGAAAATCGATCGGTGCCGTTACATGGCATTTATAAAACAAAATGTTAACCTATATTACCAATTTTTTGTTTGATATGACTATTCGACGTCCCATGAGAAGCTGAAAAATCAACTCAGAGCCAATTTGGCTGAAAAAGCGTGTCCAAATTCCCCAAAAATAGCGAACATAAGGACTAACCGGAAACTTTGTAATTTTTGGTAGAGTGATTTTCTGCTTAATGAGAATAAAAAATCCGGACCGACCATACAATACCCTATAAAAGTACCACAACTTTCTGCGATTCTATATTCTGAGCATAGGCAATATTTCGCGATATTTGCACCCTCTTGATCGATTATAGGTCAAAAGCTCCACTTTCTAACCTTGGCTTATTTTCCAAATCTGGTTTTTCCGATGTGAATATTTTCCCCATAAAATACAAATTTGGTAACTTTAGGGTTTGGAATATTGACCGATCATCATCTAAACAGTCATTCTAAGTATTCAATCAGATCCCATTCACCATGTCAAATGTGTGGTGTTCTGGATATAATCATCTCAACATCACCGATTAAAACAATCAGTGCTATATTTCCGCCCTCTAGTGGGGTAATAGGTTTCTAAATAATATCAGTACACATAGACGCCTGTAAATATTTAAGTATAACTCCCACCTGCGAGAAGATACTTCCCTATAAAGGTAAACCAGTCCTCCTATTAAATATTGACCGATCTTCATCAAAACATCCATCCAAAAATTTCCAAAATAACCAAAATTTCGGTTATAAGAAAGACCAGAAAAGCGGAACAAAATAAAGTTTTTGGTTCATTTCATCCCTTAAAAATTAATGGGGTCTTCAATAGGGGTATTTATGGCCAGAACCCATCATACCCATTATGTGCAGATGGACGGACACATGTCTAGATCGACTCAGCTAGTCGAAATATGACGATCGGTATGCTTAATAGTGGGTTACAAACTCTTGGATCCACACAAAGTTATAATACCCCGACAACATAGTTGTATAGGGTATAAAAAACACGCCGTTAAGTTCGCCCGGACCCAACTTTATATGCCCTCAACCATGAGATGGATATTCAAAATACCTAAAATCGATTGAGGATTTCAGGAGAAAATGAAATACCAAACTACAGAAACTCAGGTTGGGGTAGGACGCGTTATTGTTGAAAAAATTGGTTGGGTGATTTGAGAACCAATGAGAATCTAAAATATAAGCATTTTGGTTCAAAGATGTGTCAAAAATACAGAACTATAGGGCTATTTTGAAAAATTGACCAATATTAATAGTTTTCGGTATGCTACCTTAATGAGGATTAAAAAAAAACGGGGAATGTGGATCCCCCCAATGTTCAATGTTTGAAAAAACTTAATTGGTGGTTGTTATTTGGGTATGATATAAAGGATGCATGTTTAAAATTGTCTGCCCAGAATATTCCAAATTACAGATACTATGGTTTGAAAAGCCGCATGGGATCATCCAAAGACCCTAGAATTAATTTTTTCTGAAATGCAGGATCTTTTCGAAAAATTTAATTATCACTAATAATTGTATCACTAATAATTTCGCACAATATCTACATTTTATGAATCAAAAATAAATAAAAGCAAACGGTCAATTAATTTAGCCAATGCCCTCCTACTGTCCATGTTTATTACGGACAAACTACAAAAAAAAAACATCTGCATATTTTCGTAAATTTTCTTCGGAAAACACACCGTGTTTTTTGATCAAGCCGAAGATTGTAAATCTTTAATCTATTTGGACTTCTGTAGAATTTCGGAGTTTTTTTTTCGATTTCATCAAATTTCATACTAGCATGCGATTTCCAGTTGAAACGTGCCACAACCATAGCTGCTGAAATTCCATGAAAATTCTGAGTTTTTAATTTTTGCTGAATTTTATGGGGTTAAGAAAAAACCTAACATATAAATACAAAACGAAACACTCGAAAATAAAACAACAATCGAAGTCGTCGTTAACATATCAAACGAAACGAGCGACTGCTGCTGGCTGCTAACTGATGTAAAACTGTGTGGAAAACTAATGAAAATTTATTTATTGTATATGAAAATGAAATGGAAATAAGAAATTGGTGCAATGTAAACAAAAGGCCGGAGTGGCAGCAGCGGCAGCAATACAAGTGTTTTGTACGGCCGAATTTTCTTCACGGCTTCTTTTTTGTTCATCTCTCAGCTGTAAAACAGCAGTTAGCTCCTACACGCAAACCTAAAACAACAACAACAAAACATTGATGCCTGTTACGGGGTACTACTCAAGTACTGGCAAGGCAAGGCTAGGCCAGCGATGCTATGCTGCTAGCCCGTTAAAATGTGCATGCATACCATGATGTCTAACTGTCGGTAGGTGTCTGTCTGTCCATCCAGACACACGGTCATGTCATTGTCCGTCCGCACGTTCCTTAGAATGTCCGTCTTTTCTTGTGTTCCTCTTTCTCCGCTTGCAATCTAAAACATCTAATACACATAGCACAAACATACATACCGTATGCAGAACACGCATATCATACGGATATTGTCGTAATGTACTAGTTGTATGTTTGTTGTTGTACCTTACATTGGATTTCTATTGGAACTGTTTTTTGTCTTTTTTATAGAAACGAACTTGTTGGAGTACAGAAATGTCTGTTATGTTTAGGTTAGTGTCTCTGTCGTTTATTTTTTCCGATTTTCTGGATTTGGATCTCATTTCTTGAATGTAGAGTGTCAGTAGGTTGACTGTATGTGACTGTATTTTTGGACTATTTGCTTGATTTGTTGTTTATTTGTCTCAAAAAACACACACAATATAACATACACATTTTTCTTTATTTTGGTCTTCTAACCAAACCAAACAAATAATAAAACACCAAAAATAACGTTCATAGACAATACGAAACAGGGTATAGTTGCAGCAGTGGAAACGCATCGTTCAATATGTGTGGATAATAGATGGGGTCGGTGGCTTTTTGAAGTTTTTCAAAAGAAGTTTAGGATATATTTGAGATATTATTAGAGATTTACGATAAATTTAGTCACTAGTGCCTCTAGGAAGTACGAGGTTCATGCCAGTGAATTTTTCAGTATTTCAATTTCAATGGACATGGGTCGTGACTCAATAATGCATTCTTTGTATGGAGTGTATAATAAGTTTGCCGAACTACTTTAATGGTATTTGGTAATAGCCATGAGATATATCGGTCCACGTCTTGGTACTGGTCCAATAAAGGGTTTAAGGTTTTAGCAGCTATTTTAAATTTGGCTACTTGGAGGGTGAAAATGTTCACTGAATATTTTCAACGTAGGTTAAAGTTTTCACGTAATTCAATCTTCTAATCTCCAATTTCCAACCAAAGTGGCAGCAATTTGGCATTCCTAGTAGTGTGTGCCTAAAAACTTCTTTGCAGAAAATTGTCAGTATGTATATGTCCGTAATACAACACTCATACATATATTAGGTATTTTAATGGTTCTCAGCTAATTTTTAGAATGAATCTGCTACAATTTGGTGGTTAAAAACTTTCTCAAAAATTTCCAATATACGTCCTTAGACATAACTTTCATTGGTCCTAGGAGCATTTGCCTACCGAAGGGGAGGGTATTTGGAATTCTGATTTGATGGTGCCTAAAATGTATTGGTATAGACGCCATATAAAGACCCTGTCCCATTTTAGGTATGCTGAAGGTCTATTTTGTTTCTTTTTCTCAAACAATAAAAACCTCCTGCCTAACAATTTACAATAAAAAAACATCCATATTTATGTTGCAATGTGTTCTGGTTCTGACCAGCATCTGTTGAGATTGTTGGTTAATAACACTGTGCGACACGAAAATTTTTCAGGGGTTCTAATGTACCAATTCTGTTTAGTTGGAGTCCCTGGACCACGAAAATACCTTTGGTTTTTCTGGGTCACTTCGAAAATTAATTTTATAACGGTAAATATAGAGAAAAACGTGGTTTCATGGATTTTCCATTTGAAACTTGAATAACTTATTTACTTTATAACGGATTTATATTATTATTTTTTTCTATCGAAGAGTACAATTTTTCCTTTCAAACAAGATATATATTTGGTAAATCGGTTGAGTATTGGCTGAGTTACAGCGGTTAAAATGTGAAAAAATACGCCTAAAATGACAAAATTTATTTTTCTTCGGACTGTACGATGAAATTATGATATCAAGCCATATAAGTTTTATTATATTACGGGGAAGAAAATTAAATTACCTTTCGAAAATGATAAAAATCAAAAAAATCGGTTAAAAAATGAATGACTTATACACATTTTTGTATTGATTCTATGCATATTCTCTAAAGGAACTATGGGTCTATCTCGTTTCCTTTTGCCTGCTACAAACATAACGGTTTGTAACAGGAAACGATACAGACCCATATTTCCTTTAGAGAATATGCATAGAATCAATACAAAAATGTGTATAAGTCATTCATTTTTTAACCGATTTTTTTGATTTTTATCATTTTCGAAAGGTAATTTAATTTTCTTCCCCGTAATATAATAAAACTTATATGGCTTGATATCATAATTTCATCGTACAGTCCGAAAAAAAACCAATTTTGTCATTTTATGCGTATTCATTCACATTTCAACCGCCGTAACTCAGCCAATATTCAACCGATTTACCAAATATATATCTTGTTTGAAAGAAAAAAAGAATAATATAAATCCGTTATAAAGTTGATAAGTTACTCAAGTTTCAAATGGAAAATCCATGAAACCACATTTTTCTCTATATTTACCTTTATAAAATTAATTTTCGAAGTGACCCAGAAAAACCAAAGGTATTTTCGTGATCCAGAGACTCCAACTAAACAGAATTGGTACATTAGAACCCCTGAAAAAAATTTTTTTGTTATTTTGTAGCACAGTGTAATTAGCGGGTGAAATGGACCACTAATTTTATTTTTCGTCTCTATAGACCACAATAAAGATCTGAACATCATTGTATATCAAATGGAGAATAGAGGGTAAGAATTTACTTTTCAGTTTTGATGATAGTGGGTCATTATTTAGCGGATCAAATGGACCAAGAATTTGCATCATGGAACATTCCTATTGTAGATAAAAGATCTTGGTGAGTATATGAAAACCCCAGAAGGAAAAAACCACCATAGGTCAAAGTTCTGAGATATGACGTGATCATTTATTCGGAATTTATAATTCGGACGAATCCTACAGTTCTACATAAAAGGAATGTCTACTGTATGTATTGTAATACATATGCACATATAGGGTTGTAGTGATAAGAAAGAGGTAAAACTCTTCTTTGAGGAAGTTTTCGGGCATGTTTTTAACCTAATCAGCAAAAGAAAACGACATAGACGCATGGTTCCTTTTGAGAATATGCATAGCATCACTTTCTAAGTCGATTGATCCATGTCTGTCCATCCGTCCGTCTGTCTGTCTGTCCATGTTAAATTGTAAACAAAGTACAGGTTGCATTTATGATCCGACTTGGATGAAATTTGGCATAGGTCACTTATTTGGCCCAAGAACGATTTAAATTGGGAAAAATCGGTTCTGATTAAGATATAGCTCCCATATATATTTTCGTCCGATTTAAGGTAAATGGTGTACCAAAGTATCTATATATCTTCCGATTTGCCCGAAATTTGGCATAGCCTAATGATTCAGGTCTAGAATGATGTGTGTTAAGTTTCGTGAAAATCGGTTCGGATTTAGATATAGCTGCTATATATATTTCTGTCCGATTTAAGGTAAATGGTGCGCCAAAGTCCCTATATATCTTTCGATTTACGCAAAATTTGGCATAGCGTACATAGTCTAAAATGATGTGTGCTAAGTTTCGTGAAAATCGGTTCAGATTTATATATATATATATATATGTTTTCCGATTTTATGTAAATTGTGCACTAAAGACCCAAAGTTTGTCTGATTGACACACAATTTTCTGGCAAGTATCGTTGAAATCGGTTCAGATTTAGATATGGCTTCTACATTTATATTTTCGTCAAATTTTACACACAATTGACACAAAATTTTGCACAACGTACTGAAGTTAGTGTAACTTAGAAGTTGGATGTAAATGGTGGACCAAACTCCCCAGGTGGGTCCGATTGGAACAACATTTTCACAACGTATTGAAGTTATTATAACATCGCGTGTGGGAAGTTTGTTGAAATCGGTTCAGATTTAATATAACCTAGCGTGTGGAATGTTTTTTTGAAATTGGTTCAGATTTGGATAAAGCTCCAATATATATTTTCTCCCGATTTTAAGGGAACCCCACCCATTCTCGATTTTAATTGTTCAAGATTTTCAATGGGCTGGTAAATCAATACCGATGCTTGTTAAGGTGTGTAACTTTGCACATATATATTTGAAGATTTAAAAGAGAAGAAAAATAATTTACAAAAAATTGTTGTTATTGTTTTGTTGTTGTTTTTTGTAATTGAAGAAAAGTCCTTATATTTGATGGCGGGCATGATAACACCTCACTGGATCATCGGAATCCGAAAATTCCAACGGTGTTAGAAAGAGTACATGTCTGGCTCTCGTATGAACTAGGATTATTGACTTCGCTCTAAAATTAACAAAATGGTGGACCTTTGAAAAAATATTTTTGGAAAATCGCCGATTTTTTACCAAAAACCAAGTAAAAAAATAAGGAAGATCTTCACCGATTGGCTTTATCCTAGTTCATACGAGAGCTATACACTCCCAGAGAAACGTTGCAAAATTTGGAACCGATTGGATTATTAGTTTTTGAGTTATCGTGCCCGCCATTCGCAAAAAAAATGTTTAGAGAAAAACGCGTTTAAAGTTTGAGAAGCCCTTCAGCCGTCAATTGATGCTGACACAATAAATCGGTTATATCTGTCGGAGGTATGCAAAGTTCGGCCGGCCTAAAGCTCTTTTCACTTGTTTATACTAATCGTCTGTAATTCTGTATTTCGGGTTCTCACAGGATAGAAAATCTCCAATATTTTTTCACTCCCATCCCATAATAGATGCAAATCTCCTCATCGAATTAGCTTTAATATATTATATCGGGCTCCTGGTGAATAAAAAACTTCTACAAAATGCCCACTACATAGTCCCCGATGCACACCACGTGGTGGAGTGTAAAAATTTTGACACGGAAGAACTTACGTTTTTATTAAAATTGGCCCTAGCTTAGATGTATCCCTCACATAAAAGTACCCTCAAATATTCTCTATTTTTGTTTTTTATACCCTCCACCATAGTATGGAGGGTATATTAATTTTGTCATTCCGTTGGTAACACATCGAAATATTCATTTCCGACCCTATAAAGTATGTATATTCTTGATCAGGGTAAAATTCTAAGACGATCTAGCCATGTCCGTCCGTCCGTATGTCTGTCTGTTTTAATCACGCTATCTTCTGAAGGAATTGAGATAGGGTGCTGAAATTTTGCATAATGTTGTCTTTTGTCTGCAGGCAGGTCAAGTTCGAAGATGGGATATATCGGTCCACGTTTAGGCATAGCTCCCATATAATGGTACCCCCAGTTTTCGGTATTTTGGGGTTCTTGGGCGTGTTTTTCAACCGAATTTGGTACATTGAGTTCCTATTGGGTAGCAACTCTCCCTACTAAAAATTATAAATATAGGTCAATTTTTTCGGGTACCCCCCATATAACGGTACCCCTCAAGTTACGGTATTTTGGGGTTCTTTAACGCGGTTTTTCATCCGAATTTTCTGAAATTTGCTACATTGAGTTCTTATTGGGTACTAAATGTTTCCACAAAAAAATTTTAATATAGATCCACTTTTTCTGGTAGTCCCCATATAATGGTACCCCCTAACTTTCAGTTGGTTTGATTGTATTTTTCCTCCGAATTAGCTGTAATTTAGTATTTTGAGTTCTTAATAGATACCAAAATTTCCCACAAAGAAATTATGAATATAGGTCAATTTTTTCGGATAGCCCCCACATAAGTGTACCGCCGATTTTCGGTATTTTGGGGGGGTTTGAGCGCGTTGTTAACCGAACTTGCTGTAATTTGGTATTTTGTAGTCGATAATGATAATAAATCTCCCTACCAAAAATGATTAATATTCGCCCCCTTCTTGGGGTCGTCCCCAGAACATAAGGTCGATAATTATATATATATATATATGGACCATGTTCGAACATGAACAGGTTTGGAAAAAATAATAAGATGGGCAAATGTGGGATGAAGTCAAAATTTATTGAAACAAATTTGGTCCAAAGAAACATGAGGTCTAGGACCAATATTTAGAACCATAATCGGATTGTAGAAATGTCGGTATAGGTACACTTTTTGGTATGTTCCCTATATTTTTATTTGGAGGGTATGCAAAGCTCGGCCCGGCCGAACTTAACGCTTTTTCACTTGTTTTGATTTTTTTGGTTCTGCCTATTTTTGGTAAGTTGTTACATCGTTTTCACAGAGGATAATAATCCTCCTGGATACATAGCTCGCAGATATCGCTTCCAAGAACTAAATCGGACGATTTATATAACATTCAAGGCACCTAACAAGTGGTGCTAGATAGGAACGATCTTGATATAACACAGAGGAAAGTTGGAAAATAGTGATCGTTCCTTGTTCTAGTATCATATTCGATCTAGTTCTCTCATGTTTAAATTTGAGTAGGTTTTGGTTCATTTCCAATTGGTTCTGATGTGGATATGGAAACCACTTTCAAAAATATAATCCATTACCTTGTCATTCAATTCTAAAATTATTTGTACGTTATCCTAATTATGTTCTCATTTATCCTGAGAGCTCGAATAACATTAATATGTTAGAACAAAGCAGATTTACAAACAAATATAACAAATTTATCACAGTAATGAATTTAACACACAGACACATAATTACCCCTTTGAACAAAATCCTAGATTCACATATAGTTTTTTCATTGGGCCCTTTTCTACTCGACCCCAGCTATTATTTAACACAAACAAATCAACTTCATTCATTGAAACGATTTTTCTTTAACCAATTTTTCATATGGAAGTGTGAATAAACGAAAATCCATGAATTGTGGCACATACATACAATATACGAGTATTTTTTTGTATAGAAAATAAACAACAAACATTAGCACCAAAAAGTCGGCTTAAATCTTAAGATGTTGTTGTATTTATTACGAGCTGTGTGTGCTTGATATGTCTTGTTTGTATTCCTTGCAATGCTATAGTTGTTGTTGCTGTAGCTGTTTTTTATGGCAATAACAGATATTCTGGTAAAAAACCCAAAATCCAAAATAAAAATGCCCCGAATTCTGCTGTGGCATGGAAACGGATATTCCAACAAGTTTCAAAATTCGTTTGGGGGATATTGTATCACTCAACATTTTTTCGGTGTGTTTTAAAAATTCCAAACACATACACAAAGTGGAAAAAATTGGAGTAGGTCTAAAGAGAAGAAGAGCAACGTCTACATAAAATTTTTCAATTTATTGAAAATAGCTGTTCTACAAATTTTTCTGTGTGTGTCAATGATTGACTTTGCCCTTTTGTGGCCTTACAAATTGTGGACACATTCTCCACACTCCACACACTTGTACACAGACATGGCACATTAAGTGAGCGGTTCCGCCAAACGGATATCTAATTAACAACATTCTAATAACACAATTTCCATACCAGCAGCAGCAGCGGCACCAGTGCTCAGCAATCGAGTTTGAGTTCCATAACAATTGAAATGTAGATTTATATTTTTTTGTGTTCAAAAAAATTAATTTCGAGTGCATATGGAAATCACGCATTTTCTTGTTCATTTCCCAATTTAATTTCCATACCCAGCCACACACACCCATAGTATATACAAATTAACACTGCAGCCGGTTCAACATAAAACGCATTGCGTATGTTTTTAATTTAAACAAATTTTTGGGAACTTCCCAAAACAAAAACAACAAATATTCCAATTTTTTGTGTTAAGTGGATTTTGGAAACCCCGCTCCAAACACCGACCGCCCCAGCTCTCATCATATTGTGATTTACATACATTCATATACATATATTGAATATATGTGACATTACTTGCCACAGGATATGCAGCTTGTATGCATTCGATAATTGCTTAAGTGGCCCATAATTGGATTGTTGTTGATCGGTAGGCCGTTCATTCGTACAAGCGGGCGGACGGTCTGGCTGGCTGTCGTTTCACTCTCATTTCCCTTTTATACATGTCATCCAGCTCTCTTCCGCAGTGGGAATTTTTCCAGTCTTATTGTTATTATTGTTGTGTACAGCGGAATCGTTTGTAGTTCCGGTTGTCAATTAAATTGAACAAATTTCAATATGATTTAACTCGACTGTAATGAAGTTATTCTCAGGGTTTTTTTTAAAGGGGCTTGCTGAAAATGGGAAGTGTATTTTCAAGTGTTTGAAATCGTCTCTATTAAAGTGTTAAAAGAAAGTACCGCAACAAATTTTTACTCAAATTTCAATACAAATTTTATTTCGAACTGTACTTTTTTTGTAAATATTGAGTGGTCTACAAATCAATATTTGGTGTAAATATTAAGTCCATTGTTATTTAAGGGGATATATGAAGTGATATTTGACTATGTCGAAGTTTTGGCATATGTGAGCAATGGATCTTTAAAGACATTTTTTAAATGTGATATATCTGGGTGGTATTTTCATGGTGCTATTTGGTCTCTGATAAGTGCTGGTTATGTTTTTTAAAAGGATCGACGCGTTTTAAAAATTCTATAAAAAATCAACGACTCCCATAGGCCTTGAAAAAAATTCCTAAAAAAGCCACGCCTCATTTAGGACTTGAGTCTTTACCTAGCTTGCTCCAACAGCTTGACTTTCGATCCCCTTTTTAGGGTGAATCATATAACGGTACCAATATTCGGTATTTGGTATTAAGGTATTGAAAAACTAGTGCGCGGAGCAGTATAGTCGGACGGGGCCGACCATATGATACCCTACACAACCTCCACGAAAAACTAATTTTCTGTGGATCTATATTCTGAGCTTGGGCAATACTTCGCGATTTTTTAACCATCTGGACCAACTAGAGGCCGACAATTATTACTAATGTTCAGTACAGCCATTTTACTTGGCCAGATTCCCTTCCCTTGTGTTGTGATCTTCTTATTCCCATTGGAGCCTATAGATCGACTCGAAAAAACACAAAAAATTAAGTGTTCGGTCCACTTCATCACAATATAATTATCTGATCGTCAAAAAAAATTATAAGTGTTATCCTTGACCATAACTGGAACTTCATGGAACATTTTAAAGCGATCAGCGCTATATTTCCGCCCTCTAGTGTGGTAAAAGGGTTACTAAATAATATCTGAATCATAAGCACCTGTAAATATTTAAGTGTAACTCCCACATCTGAGTACATACCACCATATATTTGGTATCAATTTAAAGGTCAAACACTGCCCTTGGATGTATTAACAACTTTTCGGGTCTGTGTCCTTCAGGGGTAAATCTATACGTATAGCCTACAAATTTTGTAATTTTTCACACAAAAGTCAGGGTCCATTTGACCCGCTAAATATTGACCGATCCTTATCAAAACAGACATGCTTATTCTTTGGCCCGATCCCCTTCTCTATGTAAAAATCGCGATGTTTGGGTCATAATAGCGGCCTCTAGAGCGACCAGAAAAACCTATAAAAATTAAGTAGTTGGTCCATTTCATCTCCTAGATATTAACCGATCTTTACCAAAAACAATAGGGGTCTTCATTGGCCAGAACCCATCCTACATGCAAAATTTCGTGAAGATTGGTCCATAACTGTGGCCTGTATCGTGTTTACAAATTATAATGGACAGACGGACAGACGGAAGGACGGACGGACACACATGTCTAGATCGACTCAGCTAGTCGAGATATGACGATCGGTATACTTAAAGGTGGGTCTAGGACCAATATTTCGCGGCGTTACAAACTCTTGGGGCTGCACAAAGCTATAATACCTTGACAACATAGTTGTGTAGGGTATAAATAATCTTTAAAAAATCCACGCCTCTTGTAGGCCTTGAAAAAATATTCTTTAAAAAATCCAGGCCTCTTATAGGCCTTGAAAAAATATTCTTTAAAAAATCCAGGCCTCTTATAGGCTTTGAAAAAATATTCTTTAAAAAATCCACGCCTTTTGTAGGCCTTGAAAAAATATTCTTTAAAAATCCACGCCTATTTTAGGCCTTGAAAAAATATTCTTTAAAAATCCACGCCTGTTTTAGGCCTTGAAAAAATATTCTTTACAAATCCACGCCCCTTATAGGCCTTGAGAAAATATTCTTTAAAAAATCTACGCCTTTTATAGGCCTTGAAAACATGTTCTTTAAAAAATCTACGCCTTTTATAGGCCTTGAAAAAATATTCTTTAACAAAATCCACGCCTCTTGTAGGCCTTGAAAAATATTCTTTAAAAAATGCATATTTGCCGGTGCCATCCGTCATAGGTCTTTCCTTACTTTCTTTAATTATCCACTCCCGATTACTTTGAGAGACAATTATATGTATAGTCATATTTTTCCCTATAGAATTCCCATCACTTTTTGAAGTGCTATTCGGTCCTGCCGACCTTAAAATATTTCTCACTCTGTGCAATGTTAACCAGCAGGTGAAGTGACACTGATTATTTTCTGTCGAATTCCTTCGATTGTTTTTCTGTTATTGTCTTAATTTCGGTTCAACTCGTTTCGCGTTGTTGTCTCTCTTTTATTAAGTTCCAAGCCAACATTTTTTTCATTGGTATGACATCTTATCTTTGGTGGATTCACTTGTTCTTTCAGCAGCATCACCACCAGCACCAACAACTGGCCAAACAGCCTGGCAGTCAACCAAAGAGACTGCATGAAAACAACAAGAACAGCATTAACTTCAACGCAGCTTATTATGTGCCAATAATACAACTCCAAAGGCTTGTTGTCGCCGTCTCGAATGATGACTCGAATGGAGGCATCTTTGCTTTTTGGGGTGATTATTGTACAACATCCATTAGCATTATTTTGAAAATTGCGATCATTAATTATATTTTTGTGTCCTGTTGGAGTTGATGTTGTCGTTACGTTGTTCGAATCTGTTGTCTGTCTCTCTGCCTTCCAGCAGCCAGTTAAGACTAAGTGCAAATTTCTCATGGACCAATGGATGGGGTTTTTTGGGATGATAATAATATCCCAAAATGTTTGTATAAAGGAATGTGTATATCTTGAATGATTATGGCACGTATGTTTGTATATATTGCGTGTGTGTATGTGCGTATATGCTTAAATGCATTTGGTATTATGACCAAAGTCAAAGTCGATGGAGTTTAATATATGAAATCCATTTTATTGGTAACTCTGCCTAAAGGCCAATGTATTTATTCATCATCATCTTCAGAATGTATTTGTGTAATTTTTCACAAAAGATGATTTAATTCATACATTATAAATTAGCAATAATACATCAAACACACTGTGAACAATGACTAAGTTAATGGTCACAAAGAACAAATTATAAGTGTGAAAATGAAAGAATATCGAAAGAAATGGGATTTGAAAAGGAGACAGCAGCAGGCTACAGCGGATTTCAGAAGGAAGGATTAAAGGAATTTTGGGAAGTGATTTTATTGGGGCCAGAATGGGGACAAAATAACATATATACGGATTCTGTAAATAATATATATTCTAAATGTGTTAATATATGCATAAAATGTATTTATCAATATTTGTATAGCTCTGCAGTAGGTGAATATTCAACATAGAAAAAACAAAACCCGTAAGGAAAATTCAAAAGTCGGACGGGACTGACTATATGATACCCTACAATATCTTGAAATGGAATCGGACGAAATTAAATGTGTAAACTGCATAGATAATTGAACGAATTTAAAACCAGTGAGCGGAGCAGAATAGTCGGACGGGGCCGACCATACGATACCCTACACAACTACCACGGAACTCAAATTTTCTTCGGAGCCTGGGCAATATTTCGCGATATTTTCACCCTCTTACATTCTTGGTTAATTGTCGATATATGTCATCTTATGATACCGAATTGATCTTCATTAAAGATTTTATGGATCCTCGTTCTATAAAGAATACATTTGTTAAACACAAACCATCCAAATTTGTTTCAAGTCATGGGAAATTTGTCATTTAGTCTCATTTTATCTTGCCAAACTTCCCCCTACCACGATTTTCCACACTAAAAACAACCAATTGCAGAAAACATTAAGCATACGCCAGGTGACATTATTATCTTTCACTTCTGGTCGCTGAAGAAAGGAAAAAAACAGAAATAGAGAAATCCCCAAAATTGTAACAAAACATGCAAACCTGTCAAGTGTCAGTTTAACAAAAACACCACAACTACAACGACGACAACAAAAGCAACAACAAAGCCATCTATAACAACAATAATAAGCCAACGACGAAACGACCAGGCATGGCAGCAACCAATCTTTCTTGTTTCCTAGCATGAACCATGAGAGTATACCTTTCAAACAATGTTAAATGACTTTGTAACCCGTTAGCTCTAAAATTTCTAGGCTTATTGGGTAAAACAAAAAATAAGGCACCGTTACCAATACCAATTGCACACAAACACATAGGCTAAAACCATAGACAACAAAATAACACCATTTAACAACAACACCCAACATGTTACAACACCTACCCAGGACTATATGTGGGCACAACATCAAGGTATCAAAGGCTGCAATGGAATGAATCAACCAAATGGTCAACGAGGAGGAAACGCAAAAACGAAAAAGACGACGACGTCGTCGACGAAGAAATGTAAAATGTGGAACGGGCCTAAACAACATAACATGCTATGCGACACATGAGGATGGATGGCAGGCAGTCAGCCAGACCGGCCGGCAAACTTGGTTCATTCCCAAGTAAATGAAACCACATTGTAGGAAAATTGTAACACAAACTTACAGGATTTCACTACCTCCCCAAGAGCACAAACCTATGATATGCAGGAGGGCAATAGAATTTGCAATGTTATTTTCAGGAAGAATAGCTGTTTTGAAAGAATTTACCCAAAGCCATATGTAAAAAGAGACAACCTTTAACGGTATTTATTGGCCAAAAGATCACACGGTTACTGATACTCTTCAGTGCGAGTGAGTTTGTCTGTGTTCGATTTTCTCCCTATTTTCTGCGTGTGTCGTTTTGTTGATATTTTGACACCCATTTAGTTCAAAGCATGGGGGAAGAAAGGCTTAGCACATCTGATACACTGGGCATATTCGACGTATTCCTAATCATCATTCTCATTCTCGTAAACAACATATTGATGTCGATTGCAGTTTTAGCCTTATTGGGTTGCATGATTGTCATGACATTTTGGCCAGGTTAATATTTTTTGCCTAATATCGTTTTTTATAAGGTTTGACAAGGTGATTACCAGAATTAACATAAGATGATTTCAATTACAAATAATATGTTAGAATATGTATTATTTACCATAGACATATATATATATATATATATATGAACACAATTAAACATGTGGACCATTTAGAATATGCGATATAGTGAAAACAGCTTTATATTAGAATAAATATGGAACCTATCAATAATATTACATGAAACTGTTGTTAGATGTGGTTAGGACCTTTAACATACTTAATATATGTTCCTATTGGGAATGAAACACCTTGTTGAGTGTATGAAAATCCCGAAATGAAAAATTCGAAATAGGTCAAAGTACACTATAAAATATCGTGTATATTAAATATCTTATTCCGTTTGTGAGTCCTCGAAATATTCACCGGCGACCTAACAATATATATATATATATATATTATCTTGATCAGAATAAAATTTTAAATTAAATGTCGATTCATGTGTGTCCGTCTGTTGAAATCACGATAGATATCGCAATATTTGAGACTAAAAATTTTCAATATTGGTCCACCTTTTAGGGCAGTCCCCATAAAACGCTACACCCCAAAGATTGGTATTTTGGAAAGCTTGAGCACGTATTTCAACCAATTTTGGAAGCAATTTAATATGTTTGATTGTCTTTAAGTAGAAAATGTTCCTAAGAAAAATTATCAACTTTGTTATGTTTGCATCTTCTTACCAAAAATTTTAAATAATGGTTGATTTTTGGGTATAGCCTGACTTTGGGTTTCTGAAACATGAATTGGTTGAGCTCTATCTAGACTTCAACAGGTGAATATTGGGCCAGTAAAAAATTAGTGACATAAGTGCACAGATCAAAAATATTTCAAAATTAATATACCCTCCATACTGTGGCACAGAATTTAGGTATTAAAACTCTTCGTTCAATTCAAGACATCATTTGACCTGGGTTATTCTATCCCGATACTGGTTAATTTATATTTTTTGATTTCGAAGCCTTTCCTAACAAGCCATCAACAAGGATTCCTGTAAAAAGAAAATCACTTAACAAAAATAGATAGATAACAATTGCTCTCTGTCGTAACTTCATACCTTAAACAAGATTCCGATGTGGTTTAGTGTTTTGTGCCTCTGCGATAAGATAAGAATTTTTGTCACATTCCACATCTGTCTAATTCTCTCCCGTCGCTCAGCTGTAATATGAACTATATTTTGACAATTGAAGCGAATGTGCTTATTTTTAACACTTTCAATATTCCATGGATGACATTTGATTCCTTTAGTTTAGCGACGCTTAAGGACACCGGGCAATTGGGGACGGTAGGCAAAACGAAAAAAAAAAAAACGAAACTGTCAAGTATCAAGGAAACTCATAAAATTAAGTGTTAAAAAATGCATTTTCCATATCAAAAAATATTCGAAAAAAAATGAAAACGAGACAGACACATGCAATTGACAAATCAGATAAATTGGAAACCCAAAGCACTTAAGAAATTAATATTGCACACAAGGACATCTGCTCTAGTAACAGCGTGCCACATATAACTATACACATACTCGGGTATTCATGGCGGCGACATGGAGCTACAAATCATATCCTTGCCTAGTCTATCCAATACAAATTTTTGTACAAATTTCACAAAAAAAGAATGGAAGGAGCTGCTTACTCACACCCACACCACTTTTCAAAACGAAATGACAGCAAGGAAAAAATTTTGTTAAAATATTTACGAAACCTACAATAACACCAACAACAACGAAATGACACAGCAACATCGAAATGTAATGAAATGAAATATGTATGACCATTTTGTGTGTGTGTGCAAGCGACTGATATATTGCATTATATAAGTACTATACTGGGACGAAAACATCTTCATTTAGTAGACCAAGTCGGCAACAACAACAACAACACGAACAGCAACTGCAGATCCTTGAATACTATGCCTCAATGTTATTACATTGCATGTCTGCTCGAAATATGACCCAGAAATGATTTCGTTTTTCGGTTCATTTCGTTCAGTTATTTTGTGCTGGATGGCTGTTCATTCTTTAAAGAAAATAATCGTCTCATTTCTTCTTTTTTGGTCACTTGAAAGGAAAAACTTGTTGGGAAATCATAAATTTTATTTTTTTGTCTCCTGTACAAGTATTCTGTTTTTTTTTTTCTTACAATGAATTGACATTACAATGTAACATGAAGCCCAATGTAGTTGAGTTAGACGTTCATAATTTCTCTCCTTTTTGCTCACTTTTTTCTACCAGTGCATTCATTGAATTGGTATCCCTGGCGCTGCTGCTGCTGATGGTGCTCTTGGCTGTTTGCTCCTGCATTCCATGTGCGTGTGATTGTCTATCGTTTACAAATTCTATGCCTTCTTCTTAACAGGAGTTTATTGATTATCTTGTCAAAAGTCACATGTTCAAACATGCAATTTGTTAAAGTAGAATTTATGAGGCTGAGCCGATAAATGAAGTATGAACAATTTTTTTCTGTTCATCTTCGTTGTTGTTGTATTGGTTTTTGTTTAGGACGACTAGTAGAGTCCTCTCAAAAAAATTAAATCCAAATAGAAGCTGTGGAAAACCTGGTTTACGGAAAAAAACTAGAATGTAAATTATTTATGTCGTGCGGTCCGACCTACACCACTTTGAATGTGTTCCTCGAAGACATAATAATCAAAACACAATAAAAACAATAACAATACTTAAGCCTTCAAAATATTTAAAACATAAAATAGGAGTTTAGGACGGTCGGGACTTAACACAAAGTACCATTTTAGACTACACTTCCCTTCAAATGGTCCATCTTTAAGCAAATTTCGCCAAAAAGTTGCCTTATTATTGAGATAGTTATGGAATTGACAAATAGGAACTTTTACGGCCACATAAGATACTTGAAAATTCCACCGCTTCCTTATCATCACACAGCGAATTTATAGATTCACTACTACTTTTAAAAATGAATCTAGACCGAACCATCTGAAAAAAATAGTGCCTTACATATCTTCTGTCGTAAGATACTCCTTCGACCTTCCAACTATTATAAAGTGGTGGGATCTTATTTTATCTCCAGTAACGCTGAAATATAGGTAATTTAGTTAGATTATTTGGTCTTGGTTCTTCCAAATGATATTTGGCGTATGAAGCCATCAAAATATCGAAAACAGGGTGATAGCTTATATGAAAGCTATAAGAAAGCCTAAACCTTCCAAATGATTTGTGTCCTTTATGTTGGCTAATTGATCCCGGAATGAAAATTACAGCACTCCATTAAAAGTTTGCGGCCAAAATATTCAAAATACTGGGGATGAAGCTATGTGAAAACACGGACCTATATTCATTGTTGTATGCCAGGCTTCAAACACCCTTTACACAAACATTGGTGGGTATAAGCGTCGCCGGCCATCAAAATTTCAAAAATGGGGCGGTAGGAAATATCACAAAACTTAAACAGGTATTGACACCCCAAAGAGAACTTGAACATGTGAGGAAAGTTCAAAAGTCGGACGGGACCGACTACATGATACCTTTCACCACTTTAGGTACATACAAGAAATGCCCATACGTACAATGTCCTGACGTTAGAACAGACATATCATCCTTAGGGGACCATCGACACGTAATCGAACTAAATTAAATATGTGATCTACATAGATATATGCACCAATTAAAATCAACGCATAAACATGCCATTCTTTGCAAAATTTCATATCAATCGAGGCCACATATCATTTAGTTTATGCAATCGAGCAAAACTATGTATAAAATCGGACGAAAACATATCTAAATCTGAAGCGATTTCCATAAAATTTAAAATACATTATTCTAAATTCAATTCAAAAGCAAAATTTTGTCTCTATCGGAGAAATATTCGAATTTTTGTACACCATTTCATCGGACGAACATATATGTGGGAACTATATATAAATCTAAACCGATTCCAACAAACTTTCGCATACATCAATATGTACGAATTTCAGTACGCTGTGCAAAATTTTGTCTCTATCAGACAAACATTGAGTGTCTGGTTCGCCTTTTACATAAAATCGGACGAAAGTATATATGGGAACTAAATATAAATCTGAATCGATTTCAACAAACCTTCCCATACATTAATCCGTACCTAATTTGGTACGCTGTGCAAAATGTTGTCTCTATCGGACAAACATTGGTGGTTTGGTGCACCATTTAGATAAAATTGACCAAATATATATTTCTTTCCTTTTGCCTGTTACAAACATATGCACAAAGACATAATACCTTGTATCACAGTGTGGTAAAGGGTATAACGATGAAATTAGAACAAATTGGGTTGAAGCCTTGAAAATACTAAATATTTGATCGATACTTTTTGGTTAGTAAGTATATTTAATACCCAATGGGAACTAATTTAAGTTCCCATACTATAGGAAATTCGGTTTCAAAACATGCCTATGGATACCTATCTTAAAACGTGAATCAATATTAATTATTTTTTGCTACAAATTGAAATTCTAAATTATAGTCAATGGGATTGAAAAATGTGCCTAGACTCCTCCTGATTAACCATAAGGCCATGGGTATACAAATACTGTTATATACCGTACCTTTTTGCTTTGGTGGTCTTTCAAAAAATACTCTTTTAATAAATAATCCACGTCTAATATCGACGCCTCCGAACTATAGTATGCTTAGTCAACTTAGCATATTTTAAAGTTCTTTACGTTTTTAGATACTACGGTCCTTAATTTATATTCCCAGAAATTTTGGTAATCATCGGCCAATCCAAACCAAAGTTAAGATATATGAAACTTCCATACTTTGAGAGCTTCTACTGAAAAACTTACTTTTCAGACTTAGCATCTTCTTCTTCTTCGGAGGCGTCGATATACCCCTTGAAAAAACATAATTTTTACGTCCCCGCCTTATACAGACATTGAAAAATATTCTTTAAAAGATCCACGCCTTATGCAGTCATTGAAAAATATTTTTTAAAAATCCACGCCATATAGTGTCCTCGAAAAAATATCATTTAAAAAATTCGCGCTTTAAAAAATATTCTTTAAAAAGTCGACGCCCTATAGTGTCCTCGAAAAAATATTCTTTAAAAAAAAAATCCGCGCTTTAAAAAAATATTCTTTAATTCCATGCTTAATATTGTCCTCGAAAAAATATTCATTAAAAAGTCCACGCCCTATAGTGTCCTCGAAAAAATATTTTAAAAAAAAATCCGCGCTTTAAAAAAATATTCTTTAATTCTTTAATTCCTCGAAAAAATATTCATTAAAAAATCCACGCCTTATAGTGTCCTCGAAAAATATTCTTTGAAAAGTCCACGCCTTATAGATTCCTCGAAAATAAATTTCTTAATAAAGTCAACGCCTTATAGTGTCCTCGAAAAAATATACTTTAAAAAGTCCACGACTTATAGTGTCCTCGAAAAAATATTGTTTAAAAAATACAGTTCTTGAAAAAATATTCTTTAAAAAGTCGGCGCCTTATAGTGTACTCGAAAAAATATTCTTTAAAAAATACAGTTCTTGAAAAAATATTCTTTAAAAAATCCACGCCTTAAAAAAAAAATCTTTAAAAAATTATCGCATTATATAGTCGTTGATCCTTTGAATGTATTATTTATAAAATCCAATCTTTATATATCCCTGAGAAATTTTTAATAAAATCTCTAATAACTTAAAAAAATCACTCGTACATACATTTCTTAAATTTTCACAGAATTGTAATTCGCTTGGGCGGTCTCACCTTATTGTCCATTTGGGTGTTCCCTAATATTTAGAGACTATTGTTATGGATTATTACACATTACAAGTCATGCATATTTCAATTAAACACCTAATTTACAATCCCCTTCTATTTCCATTGTAATTCCGATTTTTTCCAATTACATACATTCGCACAAAACTTTTTTTCCCATATCAAATTTTATGAATTCTTTCACTTTATCAGCGGTGAAGAAAAAAAAATTCAACACAATAATTCAATTTAAATGATAATAATTTTCACAGATCATTTGCCGGTTGGACAACTACATCCAGCGAGCGGATGGTTGATTGAAATGGTCGTATTGATGAATTCCTTCACATCATACATTTAAATTTCAATTGGAGTAGGTCGGCATTTTTTGGAGTTACATAGAGAGCCCTACTGTTGTTGGTAACAATAGTTAAACCACATGTGGTCTATTTGTAATTATTTTACAATAATAACCACAATTTTTTTCGAATAAAGGAAATCAAAACATGTCGGAAAAGAAGTTGTTGTTATGCTGCACGATTAGCAGTTCCAGAGTTCCATGCCAATGAAATAATGAACGAAAATATTTTTTTTTTCGGCATTGATAAATATACTTTCAAATCAATCTAGGCGAATAAAAGGTCTCGCAGGTTTTTTTTTTTTTTGTATGCAGTGGGAATCTACCCATTGTGTTTGTGTGTGTGTGCATTTTGACCTGACTTATATTATTAATTGGTTTTTAAATAATTTTCAATTTCCTTTCAATACCAAACAACAACAAAAAACATAACATTTACTAATTTTTGTTTCATTTCTTTCTTTACAGCTCAGTTGCTGGGTACACCATGGTTAACCATGTGAAAGGGAGAGGGGGATCAAAAGAGAGGTTTAAATGAAAAATTGGTTAAAAAATCTGTTTTCAACACTTGGTTGGAACACTTGGAAAGCCAGCATCCAAGGCATTGGCCGCCTGGCAAGAGCATATAAAGAAAGTATAGGGCCACAACACGAATCTCAAATGGCTTGGCCTCAGACTGTCTGGTGCTACCCCGAACATATCGAACCAAAAGAAACAAACATTTAAAATATAAAAAAAAAATACCTAAACTAAGACGCAAAATCTAAATAAAAAATAATTAATTATATCTTTATTGTTTTGTTGGCCAACTTCATTGTTAAAACAGCAGCAGCAGTCAGCTGCTGGTTGGTGGTGGCGGCGGCAGTATAATAAAAATTGGCCATTCCATAATTTTCGTTTTTTTTGGCAGCTACCAACAAAATAAGCTACCCCAGCAGAATGGAATCCCATAGCGTGAGTTGTGGGTTTTGCTTGGAGTTTGGTATATTATGAAGTTTATCTTCCGTCTTCTAGATTTTTTTTATAGTTTTTTTATGAACTATTTAGGTTTTTTTTCTTGTAAATAAATTTTTTGGCTGCCAAATAACATAATTCCAAACATATTTATGCTGGTAAGAAATATAAGCCAACAAAAAAAAAAAAAAAATATTAGAAAAAAATACAACAACTATATTGGCCTAACAAAAACCATTATGATTAGCAGCAGCCGCCTTATAATGATCGCTTTAAAATATAAACTTCATATCTATCTCGGACCCCTTTAAAATTTAATATTTTTTGTTAAACAAAATCTCAACACAGTTTCCTATTAAATATTATTTGGCTATCTCGTAAAAAAACACAGATTTAGATGGATTTTTTGTGAAAGGTGATTATAAAACTTAAATCTATTTTATGAGAGCTTATTTTTTTTGTAAACAACAAAACATCAGACTATTAAACTAATAACTAACGATCTCATCTCGATTTTATGGATTAATTATTTGTTACTTTTATTACGATGAGAAGTAGATTTTATGCAAAAAAATATAAATTATAATGATCAATAAAACCATGGTGCTAATAAAAATTAGTTTGAATTTCAACAATTTTATGTATGGGAAACTGTAGCTCTATTTTCAAGTTTGCCGAATATATGGTAGCTTTATTGCTGTAATAAAAATTCATACCGGTTGTTTGTAAAAAATTTAATCAAAAAATTTGCCGACAAAATAAAAATGTATATCAGATTTGTAGTTAATTATCATAATTATGTCATCTGATGTCACTTGTAGAATTGTCACTTTCAATTTGAATGCCATTAAGCTTAGAAGTCTTATTTACGGGAAGTAAGAAAATACTATATCCGGTCGAGGCCATTTATAATATAAATTAAGCTTGATCTGTACACTGAGAATAAAAAATTCTGTAATTTGCACACTGAGATCTGTGGGCTGATAATATAAATTATGAAAAATTTCGGTTGATCTATTGCGATATATTCTCCCCAATTCGCGATTTTTAAATTTTAATTCACATATTTAGTTGTCTGGAAATGCCTTGTTTACCACGAAGTCAGGAACCAACGAACTTGTGCTTTAAATCTGAAAAACTAAAAAAGTGGACTGATACTGATAACGCACGGTAGAGTATAAAATCCTCAAAGTACTGTAATTTATATTACAAAATTATATGAGCCTATGCCTAAAAGGGGGACCAATACTGATTACATATTGTAGGGGTTATCATTATATGAGGGCTGCGTGTAATTAGTGACCGATATATGTCAATTTTGAACCCAATATTTTAGTTGTGTTTTTCAATTCTTTCCTTCAGGAGGTATAATTATATGGGGGAGATGCCCTTATGCTGGCCGAGATATTTCATTATCGCCAGGTTCTAGTTTTTTTATCACGATATCCTTAGAAAGCGGAATGATTGCAACCTATGGCTAAATCGTCTTAGAATTTCATACTTTGTAAGGTAAAAATTGACTATTTCGAGTAACGACTACCCCCTATAATAATATGGGGGCAACCACAACACACGGAACTAATCGGCTAACTATTTTAATATAAACAAGTGAAAGAGAGATTTGGTACGTATTAAGAAATTAAAATACTAAATTACAGTCAATTCGATGGAAAAAAGCAATAAAAACTTCCAAAATACTGAAAAATTAGAGGGTACCGTTATATGGGGGCTAACAGAAAAAGTGGACCCACATTTATAATTTTTTGTGGAGAAATTTAGTACCCAATAGGAACCCAATCTTCCAAATTTTAGCGAAATCGGTTAAAAACGCGTCAAAGAAATCCACGTACTTTATATGGGAGCTACACCTAAACGTGGACCTATATATCCCATCTTCGAATTTGACCTGCCTGCAGACAAAAGACCCTATGCATTTCAGCACCCTATCTCAATTCCTTCAGAAGATGGCGTGATTACACAAGACGGACGGAGGGACGGGAATGGCTAGATCGTCGGAAATGAATGTTTCGATGAGACAAAATTAATATATACACCATACTATGGTGGAGGGTATAAAAAGGGGGTATATGGGTACTACCCCTAAATGTGGGCGAAGGGAGATTTGCTACCATATGCGATTACAAAATGCCAAATTACAGCGAATTCGGTTGAAAAACTCGCCCAAGAACCCCAAAATACCGAAAATTGGGGGTACCCTTATATGGGGCTACTCGAAAAAATGGACCTATACTTATAATTTTTAGTAGAGAAATTTGGAACCTAATAAGAACCCAACGTACCAAATTTTGTTTGAAAAACGCACTTAAGACCCAAAAAGGCCGAAAATTGAAGGGTGCCGTTGTATGGCGGCTACCAGGTATAGTGGACTGATATTTATATTTTTAAGTGGAGAAATTTTTTACCCAATAAGAACTTATTGTAAAAATTTCAGCGAATTCGGTTGCAAAGTGCGCTCAAGAACACACAAAATAAAAGCTGAGTGGTAAGGGGTACCAGTAAATGAGGGTACAGTAGATATTGATCAAGAACATATGTACTGTGAATATTTCGAGGTGTTGCATACGGACAGGGGTTAGTCAAGAAATGGACATATTTCGAACATTTTCTGGCGACAATGTCCAAGTACCCAGTATTTCAACACACAATCACTTCAATGGGCAAATGCGGCTGAAATCGTAAAAACATCTAAGAACATGGGCCATGGGCCTATAATCTTTCAAGGACCCGGAATGCCAAATTATAGACACCATCTTTTTTCGTAAGTCATTTTGTACGGTGGAATTTAAATTTTTTTTTTTTTTTTTTTTTTTTTTTTTTTTTGAGTACTTCTGATCTATATTGGCAAATTTCTGAATATATGTTTTTCATCCCTTAAGACTATGGTATGTTTCGATATGAGCTGTATTAAAGATTACTTAATCCATCAGTGTCGTTAATATACAAACAAATGAAGCACAGTGCTTGAGGAATAGAATTCGACTACTTTTACCGAAATCGTTTTAGTTTACTAAATAGTGTTTTTGCTATAACCTCAATTTTGATCTTTCATTGGCACCAAATAAGACAACATTATATGTGGAAGCTATATATTTATCTAATCCGAAATTACCACCTGATTTTATTATATATATTGTATTATCCATTATTTTGTTCTTAATTCAATATTTTTCCTTAGAAATCAAATAACTCTTTGTTGTGATTTAAACCATTATTTACATTTTCTAATTGACATCGAATTTTAATAATAATGACCAGCATCCTAAAATTGTCATCTCATTTTCGAAACATTGACAAATATCACAACTAACCAACAATAAGCTTTCCATTTTTTCCCCAGAATACTACTCTACCCAAGGCTATTGGTTTGACAAAGCCAATGATGGATATTTCCAAATAATTGTACGATAATAATAAAATAAAACTACATTTGCAAATAGAACAAAATCTGCTTGTCCCTGGTTCGGGACAATCATTACACACACTAATGATGATGATTGGGATGATGACGATGATGCGAACGACCAGCAACCAACCACACAGCCATTAATTCAATATGCAATTCGTATGCATTGTTTTGTTTATTTAAATAGTAGCCCCCTCCCAATATTCATGGGGATGTCTTTGAGTTTCTAGTAAAATTTGAAACATTTGTTGCACCTCCGCGTTTATATGAGTGTGTTTGCTGAAGCGTGAAGCACAATGGTCATCTATCAATGAGGCAGCAACAAGGGTCCGCAAAAACAACAACAGCAGCAGCAGCAACACCATGGCAATGCTGATGATGATATCACCAAAGCAATTCATCTAAATGCAAAATAAATTTTTTGCTATGTAAACATTACTGTCAGCATAACCACAATACAACAATAATAACAACAGCAGCCATAGCAACAACAACAACAAATAAGATGAACACAACGAAGTAGGAACATTTCAAATACAAATTCAAATAAGTCGGAGAAAAATGAATATCTCTTTTCTGACTAAATAATACCAAAATACCAAAAAAGACAACAAAACAACAACAACAACCATCGAACAAATAACAAGAAACGTAAAGGAAACAATAGCTGCTAAAAATAACAAAAACAACAACACCACCATATGCAAATATGCAACAATTTACGATGAAAACAGATAGTACTCGAAAGATGTGTAACTTGGTAGGGAAGGAGGATTTTCTAGTTCATATACGGTTGGATTTTTTAAAAATAGTTTTCAATGATCTATATAAGGCGTGGATTTGTATACCCTTCAACACTCTGTGGTACAGGGCATTATGTCTTTGTGCATATGTTTGTAACAGGCAAAAGGAAACGAGATAGACACAGGGTTCCTTTTGAAAATATGCATAGAATCACTTTCAAAGTCGATTTATGCATGTCCGTCTGTCCGTCTTTAAATGTTAAATGACCCATGACCCGAATTGGATGAGTCACTTATTTGGCCAAAGGACGAACCCTATTGAAAATGGGAAAAATCGGTTCAGATTTAGATATAGCTCCCATATATATTTTTGTCTGATTTAAGGCAAATGGTGCTCCAAAGACCCTATATATTCTTCGATTTTCACGAAATTTGGCATAGCGTACTGAATTGAGTGTAGAATGATGTGTGCAAAGTTTCGGTACAGATTTAGATATATCTCCCGTATATATTTTCGTCCGATTTAATGTAAATGGTGCACCAATGTCCCTATATATCATTCGATTTTACGGAAATTTGGCATAGGGTACTGAATTTAGGTTGGAATGATGTGTATCAAGTTTCGAGAAAATCGGGTCAGATTTAGATATAGCTCCCATATATATTTTCGTCCGATTTAAGGCTAATGGGGCACCGAAATCCCTATATATCTTTCGATTTGCACAAAATTTGGAACGGTGCACTCAATTGAGTCTAGAATGATGTGTGTTAAGTTTCGTGAAAATCGGTTCAGATTTAGTTATTGCTCCCATATATATTTTCGTCCAATTTTAGGTAAATGGTGCACCGAAGTCCCTAGATATCTTTTGATTTACACGAAACTTGGCATACTGAATTGAGCCTAGAATGAAGTTTGCTTACTTTCATGGAAATCGGTTCAGATTTAGATATAGCTCCCATATATAGTTTCGTCGATTTTTAGTATATAGTGCACCAAAGCGTCAAAATACTGCCGAATGGCCCAACATTTTGCACAACGTACTGAAGATAGTATAACCTGCTGTGTGGAAAGTTTCACTGAAATCGGTTCAGATTTAGATATAGCTCACATATATAGTTTCATCCGATTTTAATGTAATGGTGCACTAAAGGACTAAACAGAATGTTCGCTTTGAGCGTTTTTTGTTATCGCGTTAAAGCACGCAAAAAGTTAAAATATATTTAACTTCAAAGCGCAGCGCACATCAACTTCATGCGTTAGTGTTATCGTTTCCTTGTGGTTGTTGTATTTTCGATAACACAAAACGCAACGGATGGCTCAACGCGAGCATTCTGCTTAGCCCTTAAAGACAAAAAAACCGATTAACATACAACGTACTGGCACAAAATTTTGAACATCAATCTGTAGTTAGTATAACCTTACTAGTAAGAAGCTTTATTGAAATCGGTTCAGATTTGGATATAGCTATGGTGCACCATTTTAAATAAATGACGTATCAAGGACCAAAAAATGTGGCCGATATGCATGGTGCACAAAACTCCTATTGTGTATCATGGATATAAACTCCAAAGACACAAAATATGGCCGAAAGGCCCACAATTTTGAATATCATACAAGAGTTAGTATAACCGAGTGACAATCTCCATTGAAATCCGTTCAGATTTGGATATAGCTCCTATATATATAAAAACGTACTGATGTTAGAATAACCATAACCGTTTAAATCGGTTCGGATTTGGATATAGCTTCGATATAAACACTCGCCCGATTTCATATAAATGGTGCAACAAACTTCTAATGTTTATCAGATTGCGTTTTGTAGAAATATATATATTCGATCGACTTCATGTTAATTGGGCTCCGATAATCAATGGGTGTCCGATTGAGACTTGCTTTACATAGATTTGCATATTCACAGTTAGATAAAGATCACATATTTTAGTTTATCCAATTTCATGTTAATGGTCCTTCAAAAATGCGACGTTTATAAGGATGCATCTGTTGAATATACTCAATGTAGTCGGCTCCGTCCGACTATACAACTTTCCTGGTTTAAAAATATTTTTCCAACTATCTTTCTAAGGCGTGGATTTTTAAATATTTTTTAACAACCTATATAAGGAGTGGATTTTTGAAATATTTTTTTTTATTAGCCTTTATAAGATGTGAATTTTTTAAATCATTTTCTTCGATTTTTTTGTGTTATTTATTTTGCATTTTTAGAGACCTCCCTGTAAATTGCCTTCACCCCACTGCATTCACCACATAGAACGGTGTTCATCATCACCCAAAATCGATAACGAATTTTCGTATTTACACTATTTTTATATCCTCAGAATAAAAGAAAAAACAGAACAAAACAACGAAATATCCCCAATCATACAATAAAAATTCAATACAATTCCCAAAGTTTTTCATTTGGACATCGCCACCTCTCCGGTATCTCTTGGTCCTCATAACCCCACACCCCACCATATATCTATTCATTCAGTGTTCTATGCAAGATGAATGCATACTTAGTTTACAATAGATTTTCGAAAAGAAAGAAATATTCGTAGATTAGATCATATGCTAGAGGTGGTGTTGGACGGATACTTCGTTCGCAAAAAAAAAGACAGCAAACTAAAGCTACAAATAAACAGCAACATTTTGCATAATGTGTTGTTGATGTTGAACTATTTGACAAACACCACCTTAACACCAAACCGAATATGCAGAACAGACTCGGAGCACCATCATCATGACCAGAGCAAATAAGCCAATTCAAATGAAAAGCGAGGTGTTTGGTGGGGAAGGTGATGGAGAGTACGGAACTGAAGTCATCTGGACTTCAACTCTATCAAAGTAGAAGGAATGGTTTCTTAAATGATGCCATCATTTCTGTGAAAATGAAGTGTAGCTCTCTGTTAAAGAAACATCAGCATTTCGATGCAGCTGCACACACACAGACATCGGAATCAGCATTTTTTCCCGTAAAGAAATGTATGCATATAATCATCATGGCCATCGTCATCATCATCAGCCTCAACCTCCGTTCATATATATTTTTATGGAATATAAGCCAATATTGGCACCACCACACTTTCCTTGTTGCATTGTTGTGCCTTCCGACACATTCACTCACTCAGTCATTTCTTACCATCATCATCATAGTTTTCTTTTTTTGGAGGCTGTGAGAAGAAGATATGTCCAGGCTGATATTGGCCAACTCGTTGTTTGTATGAGCCGTTTTTTTTCTTGCTGGTACTTAAGTTGGTAGGTAGAATAAAGAGTGACAAATATCATTCGCTGTTATTATATGTGAATGTTTTTGGTAACACCTACGTGTTGTCTTTATACATTTCTTTAAAATATCTACACATATGATGAGAATGGCGAAGATGGCGATGATGATGATGAGGACGACGACGATGGGAATGCTGGTACAGATGTCATTGACAATGGATATATGCTAATGTGAGGACAGTGGTTTTGGGGAGAGATCAGAATGTTTAATAGAAGGACGACGAAGGGGAATGATGTCCTCATTGTACTCGTAGAAGGACATTACACAGAAGAGCTCTGTGCTCGTATAGAGACCGGTCAGAAAACCCAGGACTACTCTATAAATATTTTTCAAAGACTTACATAAGACGTGGATTTTTTAAAAATATTTTCTCAAAGACTTATATAAGGCGCATTTTTTCAAAGACGTACAATAGGTGTGACATGGGATGGATTTAAAAAAAAATAAGGATGTATATAGAGAGTACAATTTTTTAATGGCTTACATAAGGTGCGGAATTTTTAAAAATATTTTTTCAAAGACTTATATAAGGCGTCAGCTCTCCTGTAAAAACTCCGTTCAGCTGGCTCATAAAGACCCACTTCAGCTATAAAAAAAACTCTCTCTAGTTGGTTTATCAAGCCCCCCTTCAGATCGTCTATAAAGTCACTCCTTCACCTCTCCCCATCCAAACCACTGTTCCCATAACAATTTGCCGAAATTGTTCTGTAAAATACGGCAAATATCTTTCCAGGTCTTTTCGTTTCTCCTTTGCATTCATCACAATGACCGGGCGTATTCCTTCGATTTGCCTAAGAAGGTATCACACAAAGTATCACCATTGGACGACACTTTCAATAAAAGTTTTCTATTTTTTTCGAAAAAAAACTTTATTTTTGTTGTTTCATTTGTTGTTGTGATGCCGGTCTATAGTATTTTACTGCTGCTCCTCTTTATATTCGAAATGATAAATATCATCATATGGGAATTCTTGACACACAATGTCGCTAGTGTAACGAGTTCAACGGCAACAACACAAAGCCACATAGGAAAATAGTTTGGAACTTGTTGTCGGGGAAAAAAGTGTTGTATGAATGGTGTCACCGTAATTTCTATACCTCCAGCAGAGGAAATAAACACCCAGAGATATGTTTTTTTTCTTCCCTGGCCTCATTGTGCGGTGTGATGGATGTAATGTTGTGGATGGGTATTAGTGGTTTGCTAATTCGTTTGTAATCGCAGGTCAAACTATTTGAAAGGACTCGCCTATAACAAGGACAATGTGAAATTCATGCTTCACCTTGTCGCAAGATTCCTAAAGACTCCCTTTAACTCGTCTATAGAAACTCCCTTCAGTTCGTCTATGAAATACTCTCTTCAGCTCGTCTATGAAAGACTCCCTTCAGCTCTTCGTCTATGAAAGACTCCCTTCAGCTCCTCGTCGATGAAAGACTCCCTTCAGCTCCTCGTCTATGAAAGACTCCCTTCAGCTCTTCGTCTATGAAAGACTCCCTTCAGCTCCTCGTCTATGAAAGACTCCCTTCAGCTCCTCGTCTATGAAAGACTCCCTTCAGCTCCTCGTCTATGAAAGACTCCCTTCAGCTCCTCGTCTATGAAAGACTCCCTTCAGCTCCTCGTCTATGAAAGACTCCCTTCAGCTCCTCGTCTATGAAAGACTCCCTTCAGCTCCTCGTCTATGAAAGACTCCCTTCAGCTCCTCGTCTATGAAAGACTCCCTTCAGCTCCTCGTCTATGAAAGACTGCCTTTAGCTCCTCGTCTATGAAAGTCTGCCTTCAGCTCCTCGTCTATGAAAGTCTGCCTTCAGCTCCTCGTCTATGAAAGACTCCCTTCAGCTCCTCGCCTATGAAAGACTCCCTTCAGCTCCTCGTCTATGAAAGACTGCCTTCAGCTCCTCGTCTATGAAAGACTCCCTTCAGTTCCTCGTCTATGAAAGACTCCCTTCAGCTCGTCTATGAAAGACTGCCTTCAGCTCCTCGTCTATGAAAGACTGCCTTCAGCTCCTCGCCTATGAAAGACTCCCTTCAGTTTGTCTATGAAAGACTCTCTTCAGCTCCTCGTCTATGAAAGACTCCCTTCAGCTCCTCGTCTATGAAAGACTGCCTTCAGCTTCTCGTCTATGAAAGACTCCCTTCAGCTCGTCTATGAAAGACTGCCTTCAGCTCCTCGTCTATGAAAGACTCCCTTCAGCTCGTCTGTGAAAGACTCCCTTCAGCTCGTCTGTGAAAGACTCCCTTCAGCTCGTCTGTGAAAGACTCCCTTCAGCTCGTCTGTGAAAGACTCCCTTCAGTTTGTCTGTGAAAGTCTCCCTTCAGCTCGTCTGTGAAAGACTTCCTTAAGCTGGTCTATGAAAGTCTCCCTTAAGCTGGTCTATGATAGACTCTCTTCAGGTGGTCTATGAAAGACTCCTTTAAGCTGGTCTAAGAAAGACTCCTTTCAGCTCGTCTATAGCGACTTCCTGTTTCAGATCGTCTATAGAGACTCCCTTCAGCTCGTCTATAGAGACTCCATTTAGCTCGTCTATAGAGACTCCCTTTAGCTCGACAAAGATACGAGTTGGCGTTTCCTTATGGTGTAGCATTTGAAAAATTGGACCTAGTCCTCCTACTTACAACCAATTTTTATTTCCTTCTCCTTTTCTTTAACACATTTTCTCTAACTGGTGTTAGCTCTCCTCTTTTTGCAGCTTTAATGTTTAAACTATTAGCACGCACATGTGGTATATTGAAATATCTGTGGCGTTGGCTGATGCCGATAGTGTTGCAATTGTTGTTGAGATGTTGCTGTGCTGGACTTGCACATATGTACGGGGATGTGTTCATCACTATGTCCCAAGCCAAACGAAAGCTATTGATGCTTTATTTCCAAGTTTTTTTTTGTGATCCGCAGTATTTGGTACCTGGCCCATTTGTCTGTCCATCCATTAGTTGTTCGAGTGTCTGTCTCGACTGGTCGCTCGAATTGACCATCTGAAAAGGTGGGTTGTTGCAATTGTTGCTCTAGTACTTGTCTTATTTCATTTGTTGTTAACTTTTGCAGGGTGTTTCGTGTTGTTGTTGTTAGTTCCTGTCTATGGATCGAACCCAGTTGGTGTCACGTTATTGCAGATATTGTTATTATTGTTGTTGCTGCAAAGCGGCACAAAAAGTTATTTTTACATTAGAATTGAGTATTAATATCATGATCATTTCGTGACAAATTCTTCAGACAGTTTGTTGTTGTCGTTGTTGTTATTTCGGTTCGGACCATGAAATAAATGGTCATTTTATCATGCAAAACTATAAACTATTGACTATAGGAGTTTCTCCTTCCACATGGGTTCTTGTTGTTGTTGTCGAGTTTTTTCTCGTGTTATGCTAAATAATGGAAATTGTGAATTTCCTCAAGTGATATGTGGTCACTTAGGTGTCACTGTTATACCGCCATATGAGGCTGATTTGGAGGTTGGTTTTTGGTCGATTGGTTGGTTGGTAGGTAGTATTCCATGCAGACTATTTAATCTGATATGCATACAATTATTAAGTGATGAGGTCATAGATGTCATAATGGACAATACAAGACAAAAAAGAAAAAAACGACAACGACCAGAATTTTTGTCATCAGTTATTTGTAAAAGTTAAAGGTGAGCAGATTCTGTAAGGTAGTCGTAGATATAAAATATAAAAATAGACTCCTTGCCCTTCAGCTCGTCTATATAGACTCACTGGCCCTTCAGCTCGTCTATATAGACTCACTGGCCCTTCAGCTCGTCTATATAGACTCACTGGCCCTTCAGCTCGTCTATATAGACTCACTGGCCCTTCAGCTCGTCTATATAGACTCACTGGCCCTTCAGCTCGTCTATATAGACTCACTGGCCCTTCAGCTCGTCTATATAGACTCACTGGCCCTTCAGCTCGTCTATATAGACTCACTGGCCCTTCAGCTCGTCTATATAGACTCACTGGCCCTTCAGCTCGTCTATATAGACTCACTGGCCCTTCAGCTCGTCTATATAGACTCACTGGCCCTTCAGCTCGTCTATATAGACTCACTGGCCCTTCAGCTCGTCTATATAGACTCACTGGCCCTTCAGCTCGTCTATATAGACTCACTGGCCCTTCAGCTCGTCTATATAGACTCACTGGCCCTTCAGCTCGTCTATATAGACTCACTGGCCCTTCAGCTCGTCTATATAGACTCACTGGCCCTTCAGCTCGTCTATATAGACTCACTGGCCCTTCAGCTCGTCTATATAGACTCACTGGCCCTTCAGCTCGTCTATATAGACTCACTGGCCCTTCAGCTCGTCTATATAGACTCACTGGCCCATCAGATCGTCTATATAGACTCACTGGCCCTTCAGCTCGTCTATATAGACTCACTGGCCCTTCAGCTCGTCTATATAGACTCACTGGCCCTTCAGCTCGTCTATATAGACTCACTGGCACTTCAGCTCGTCTATATAGACTCACTGGCCCTTCAGCTCGTCTATATAGACTCACTGGCCCTTCAGCTCGTCTATATAGACTCACTGGCCCTTCAGCTCGTCTATATAGACTCACTGGCCCTTCAGCTCGTCTATATAGACTCACTGGCCCTTCAGCTCGTCTATATAGACTCACTGGCCCTTCAGCTCGTCTATATAGACTCCCTGCCCTTCAGCTCGTCTATATAGACTCCCTGCCCTTCAGCTCGTCTATATAGACTGACTGCCCTTCAGCTCGTCTATATAGACTGACTGCCCTTCAACTCGTCTATATAGACTCCCTGCCCTTCAGCTCGTCGATATAGACTCCCTGCCCTTCAGCTCGTCTATATAGACTCCCTGCCCTTCAGCTCGTCTATATAGACTCCCAGCCCTTCAGCTCGTCTATATAGACACCATGCCTTTAAGTTCAGTTAGATGTAATCCCTGCCCTTCAGCTCGTCTTATATACACACCCTCCTCTTCAGCTTGTCTATATATACTCGCTGCCCTTCAGCTCTTCTATATAAACTCCCTACCATTCAGCTCTTCTATATAAACTCCCTGCCATTCAGCTCGTTCAATTGTAATCCCTTCAGCTTGTCTAGAGAGTCCTAAAAAACTCTCTTCAGCATGTCTATAGAGGCTTCCTTCAGCTCGCGTATAGAGACCTCCTTCAGATACTCACTTCAGCTCGTTTATAAAGGCTTCCTCTAGCTCTCCAATACAGACTCACTTCAGCTCGTCCAAAAAACTTTCCCTTCAGGCCATCCAGCTCTTCTCTAACGGTTCCTTCAGCTTCTATTAAAACTCGTATAGTGTGCCTTTCCCAGGGATATTTTCCACCATTTCCGTTTATATCTTGGAGGTCAAGTTTTGTAGAAATTTACGAATTTCCTGTACTTCTTTGCATATGCCTTCTTAGCATTCACCTCAAATAGTTATTTTGCTTTGGTGATGTTCTCCCAAGGTATGTCTTAAAATTTTGGATCCCATAATTGAAATTTATGAAGAGACCCTCAGATCAGAATGTTATCAGAAAAAATGCCGTTAATGATCTCCCATCCTAATCTAGAGATGACCTATTGAGGTTACTCTCTTTAAACAATTTGAGTGTAACATCCTGAGAAAAAATTATCTCAGTTGTGCAGCACAGCATTCCTCCCCCGACGTTCAATGAACTTTCAGTAGTCAGTGTGGAACATAGATTATCCAAAGCGATTTACATAATTAGGCAAATATTTGTAAACGCCAAGTGTTGTAAAGTAGCTACTGTGGGATTTCGGCAAGATAAAGTCATCTCAAAAAACAAATAAATCTCGCAAGATAAAACTAGGAAAGCAGGCGGACAGTAGCTCCAAAAAAAAAAAAATAAAACCAAACAGCCAAGTACCCAAAACCTGCATTCCAAAATGCAAATAAAACTGTCAACAAAAAAATTCATGACGAAGAAATGTAAACAACATATTTTTGGTAAGGAAATGTCAACCCCCTTAACATCATCAAACGGTAGGTAAGATGTTTGTTCCTGTTTTGATAATAATACAAAAAAAAACCAAAGCAGAAAAAAATTTTAAGCAAATAAAAGATATTCTGTTTCATTGGTCCAGATTTGGAAAATAAAGCGTTCATTTTTTTCAATTTAAACAAACATGTGGAGGGGAAATTTTGTAAAGCTTTCCAAAGGGGTCTTAAGTCCATATAAAATATAGAAATGCCGTCTAGTTTCTGGCTGGGTGCTTCATTCCATATGCGTGACAATTTGCTAAAGAAAATAAACAATTTTGTTTTTTAGGTTGTTTGTCTTTTGTCGTCGTCGTTGTCGTCTAAGTTATTTAGGTACGATGCTCCAGCATTCCGCCAAATAACCTCATTGCATCCGCAGCCTAAAATACCAACAACAAAGATATACCCATGCATTTCAACATGACATTCATGTTGTTGTAGGTGGTTGGCTGGCTGGATGGCTGCTGCAATTGCTTCGTTGGCTTCTGGTGCATTGGCGTCTCCTCAACTGCCGTTTTGTCGTATTGCCGGTACTTGAACGCTAAACAAAACATCTTCTAATTTACGCTGACAATAAGGTGTTGTTGGTATTTTGTTGTTGTTAGTATTTTGTTGTTTTTATTTTCATTTGGGTAGACAATTTACGAAATTGTTTGCTATTGTTTTCTTAACGTCGAACCATAGAAAGAAAAACATTAGAAGAAAACGTTATTTTTCTTACGGAAGGAAAACAACAAAAAATTGTTTTTGTTTTATTAAGGTTATTGTTGCTGTGCTACTGTTAGGTAGGATAGATAAATACCCAAAAAAGTTTCCCCCCGATATCAAAAAAAGGGGGAAACAGAAAACAGTAGTAGTTTGATCTCTTTTAGCATTGAGCCTATTAATAAAGTCAGACAGACGAATATATATATGGGGGCAATTACGATAAATAAACATGTGATGGCACAGTGGGTAAGGTACAATAAAAAATGCATGCAATTGGATTATTGTAAAGATATCGAAAAAATGCAGTTGTTACTGATAAACCTAATTTTACTATGGGACGATATGAAACATAGAGCCAAGATATTCATTTTAAAAATTTATAACAAATGGACGGTATGAAAAATAATAAATTTAAGAGGCTATCGGTCCTAATTTTGTTTACTTCGAGCTTCACAATTGGAATGCCGCACTCATCGGGTGAAGTGTATAAATAGTCACCGAGTCAATAATAATTTTAAGTCAAACGACCCAGACCAGCTCCAGCTTGTAACAATGTACGTCGGAAAATACTTTAAAAGCTCTACAAGTGAGAAAGGAAAACAGTATTCGGATTGTTACAGAATACAGTCAATTCGCTTGGAACATGCGACTTTCAGCTGTCCTATAGATCGCTCATATAAACTACCTTCAGTTTACTGCTATAGACGTCCTAGCATTCCGTTTTCTCTATTGACTTTTAGTCCTATAGGTACTCTAGATAGATTTGGCTTCGTCGACATAATGGTACCAAAAACACTTTCCATACTTTACTACCACAAATTTTGATCGTAATAATGTAACTATACTCGCAATTAATTACAAGATGATTTCCTAACAACTCGAAACAAGAGAAATACCAAATTCCGTAATTTATGCTGTAAAATGAGGCAACGATCTATAGAGGCCTTAAGATCCGAATTTACTAAAATAAGACATATGATACTAATCAAGTGAGCAGGGTATAAGTTAGACCGGGATAAATTCTTTGCAGAGCCATAATTTTCCTCCTCGTATATGATTACATTAAATTAAAATTAGGGAACATACCAAGAAAACTTTGTATACTCTATATCGGAATTGTATCAAAGGATTATTGTAAACCGTAATGAACACCAAAACAATTTTCAGCAATTTTTAATGAAGTTCTTCTTAAAATTGATGAAAGCCGCAATGTATATTGATAACGCATGGTAGGGTGGAAGATGTATATAACATTCTCAAAGTACTGCAATTTAGGGGGCAAATTTATTTGTAGTTATATCTAAAACGGGACAAATATTGACTATATGGTGTGGTAATTGGGGAATATTTTGTGTTTGCATTGTATGATGATCCTTTATTAAAAATCGATATAGCTCAATTTCGAAGCTAATATTTTAGTTTTGTATCTCAATACCTTCCATCACGCTAAATATTAAAAATGACGAAAATCGAGGGGTGTGCCTAAATGCAGGCCGATATAGTTCATTCTCGAACCTGACGTTAGAGTTTTTTATCTCCATACCCTTCGAAGGTAGAATGATTACAACAGATGGATAAATCATCTTTGAATTCCATACTTTGTAGGGTATAAATTGACAATTTCTAGTGTAGAATATCCCCCATACTACGGTGGAATATGCCTATATGGGTACAGCCCTAACACACGAAAAATCAGTCATCTATTTGTAAACCCTTCACAACTCTGTGATACAGGGTATTATGTCTTTGGGCATATATTTGTAACAGACAACAGGATTCGAGATAGATCCATGGTTCCTTTTGAGAATATGCATAGAATCAATTTCTGAGTCGATTTATGCATGTCCGTATTTTTGTGAGCAAAGTTCAGGTGTCATTTCTGAGGGCGAATTGGATAAAATTTGGTACAGACCCAAGGACAAACCCTTTAGAAGGTAGAGAAAATCGGTTCAGATTTGGATATAGCTCCCATATATGTTTTTATTGGATTTAATGTAAATGGTGCACCAAACTGCCAAGGTTCGTCCGATTGAGACAAAAATTTGCCCAGTGTACTGAATTAGTTCCTGATTGATGTGTGTGAAGTTTAGTTGAAATCGGTTCAGATGTTCCGATTGAGACAACATTTTGCACAACGTACTGAATTAGGTCCAGTTTAATATTTGTAAAGTTTTGTCTAAATCAGTTCAGATTTAGATATAGGTTCGATTTTATGTAAATGGTGCACGAAACTATGTAGATTTTTCCGAATGAGGCAAAATTTTGCACAACGTACTGAATTAAGTACAGCTTGACGTATGCGCTTGTTGTAACCGTTTCAGATTTAAATATACCTTCCATACATATTTTTGTCCGATTTATGTAAATGATGCACAAAAAAAGTCAAGTTTTTCCGAATGAGGCAAAATTTGTCACAGCATACTGAATTAAGTACAGTTTAAAGTATGTGAAGTTTTGTTGAAATTCGTTCAGATTTAGATATAGCTCCCATATATATTTTTCTCTGATTTTATGTATTGGACACATCAAACTCCCAAAGTTTCTCTGATTGAGACTAACCACATGTTTAATTTCGAAACGTAATATTTTCGTCTCTCAAAAATATTACGTTTGCATCCGAAGTTGTGAATGGTATCATATAGTCGGTCCCGTCCGACTTTTTCTTACTACTACCTCTTTCATGGTTGCCATAACCATGAGGTGGTTGACCTTCATAAATGTTTGGCTATACCATGGTAAATTTTTGGTAGGAAGTTTTGACACCCAATGATAACGAGAACGGTAGACCGATATAGATAATTTTTGTTGAGAAGATTTACTAGCCTTGGAACTTAAAGTTGCACATTATTGACTATTTTTGAGACCCACTGGAACTCAAGGTACTAAATTTTTGACAATTCGGTTGAAAATCGTACCCAAAATTCTGAATAATCGGGGTACCTTAATATTGGGGTTATCCTAAAAGTTGACCGATATCGATCATTTTGGGTAAAAAGATTTGCTGCCCAGTGGGAACTCAAACTACCAAATTATAGACAATTCAGATGAAAAACGTTTCAAATATTCCTGAAATATAAAATATAGGGGAATTACCGGTATAAGGGGGCTATCGTAAAAAGTAGACCAATATTGATCATTTTTCGTATGTGTTATCCAATGAAAATCCAAAATACCAAATTACAGACAATTCAGTGGAAAGTCGTACCCATACTGCCAAGATACCCAAATTTTGGAGGAGAGATCCTATGGGAGATATCCTAGAAAAAGAAGCAATATCGATCATTTCTGGCAGAAGAATGCGTTACCCAATGAGAACCCAAAATACCAAGATATAGCAAATTCGTTGCAAATGCCTGTCCATACTCACAAAATACCAAAAATTGGCAGGAACGCTTATTAGGGGCTATCTTAAAACGGAGACCACTACCGATAATTTTCAGTAGGAAAGCGTTTTACCCAATTTGTTAATACCCACTAGGAACTGTTAGTACCAAATTGCAGTCAATTCGGCTGAAAAGCATGACCGTTATGTGGATCTATACTAAAACGTCTATACTCTTATTCTTGGCAGTAAGAATAAGATATTTCAAAGCTCTATCTTAAATCTTGTGAGATCTATCTTTATTTCAGTCCTTGGGAGTTTGGTGCACCAAGTAAATAAAATCAGATGAAAATATGGAAGATGGAAGCGATTTTTTGGCTCAATGTGGACTTGGATGAATTATTTTGAAATCGAACAAAAATATATATGGGAGCTGTATTAAATTCGGAACCGATTTTCACCTCTTGCAATGATTAATAAATGAGACCTGCACTTTGTTTACTGTAATATATGGACAGGCATAGGTACGGACAGTCATGTATAAATCGAATCAGAAATTGATGCTACGTATATCCCTAAAAATGAATATGGCTCTATAATATAGTTTGAAAGATGCAAAAGTAGACGATATAGAGTCTATATCGTCCACTTTTGCAGCTTTCAAATATATGCACAAATATATATTACCCACAGTGTGATGTTTTCCCAAGCACTGTGCACGTGCATGCCACTATGCAACCACCATTGAATGAATATTAAAAAAAACCTAACAGCCAAAATGAAAAATGTTTTAATAAAGCCCGGTGAAATAAGAAATTAGTTCATGATATCAAAACAGAAATATTTACAACTCCAGACGCGTAATGAACAAAATTCAGTAGGCTACTAGATAAAACGCCGCCATACTGCCAACTACCAACCAAGCAAGCAAACATCCAACCAGCAACCCAATAAAAAGGGGGCGACCGACCGAGCGAGCGACTCTCTTATCTAGCTTAATTACAAAGGCATGGTAATGTTTTTGTTACTTCAACAATTTCGGTGTGTTTTTCTTACAAACCGTTTTTTGTTTTTCGAAAACCAGAAGGTGTTTTTCCACACTCGCACTCAGTCTCACTGCCTAATTAGAAACGTTTTCATTGCGTTATCATCACTCAACGCATTTGAAATTCATGAATAACTTTATTTATTGTGATAAGGAGCGAAATAGAAAAACAAAACCACCACAGAAAAAAAGACATCTTTAGTTAGGAAAATATTTTCATAAAAAACATAAAAATTATCAAACGACGAAAAATTAGACAAATAAACCTTAGAAAGTCAAGCTGACTTTTTTCGGTCGAGAACGGAAAAAAAGTAACGAAAATCTTTCTCGCCCGCCCGGCCGCAAAAGCCAATCAACATTTCACCTGTTTCCTGGCATCGAACAACTTCAGAGTTTTGGCGTTTTTGTGTTAATTTCGGGTTTTTTCTTTGGTAGATTTCTGCCACCATCATCATCACACTTGTCGTGTTAGTAACGTTTGAAGTTCGCCTCTTTTCTGCTATTCGCCTGCCTGCCTTCTGGTATTGTGGCGTGTCGGTTATCTTTAAGTCCAATATCTTTGCCGTTTCAACTGTTGGGGTTCGTTAGTAAAGCTTTGTGCTACGTTGGCCTTTTAGCGCGTTAGCGCTTTACTTCTTTTCAATTTTTGTTGCTGTTGTTGTTTTTACTGTCATTTAGTAGGTGTCGTTTTGTTTACGGCCATCGCCATCGCCGAGCGGCAAAAAAAATGATATTTCTTAACAAGCCTTTTGTTTATTAGTTGACATTTTTTCCAGTTAGTACGACCGTATGTCTGTCTAGCTTATGTCAAGTTGACTTTTTGCATGTTTTCATTTAGTTTAGATTTAAGCGCGTTAAGAAATATATATTGTTTTTAAGTACATATTTTCTAGGAATTTTTAGAAAAGCTTAGCTACACGAAATCAAATTCGTATAGAATTTTTCAATGTTGACTTTTTTTGAAAACTATTGATTAGAATTAATGGTGTGTGTTTTTGTAAGAGTTCAATGTAGTATGTTTAATATTGCAAACCGCATGACATATCAGGGTTTCATGTGTCATAAATTGTCATCTCATCTATATTAGAAATTAAAAAAAATAATAATAATAATAACGGCAGAACTTTTTATCACCATCAACATGTGGTGTACATCCAAATTTTTTTTTAAAAATCCGGGACCTTTAAATGGGTTCCTCGGCATTGTAAATTCGAAATTACAGATCCTATGGTTCGAAACTAGGCTATGAATTTAAAGGTATGTTTGCTACCTTTAAATTCCCAGCCTACATTGTTCCTGGACATTGTCCCGTTATTGATGTTTTTCTGGGAATAATTATTTTTTGACCAAGGGGTAGGAGAAGTATGCACTGCAGTTTAAAAGAGTCAATTTGAAAAAATCGTGGGACATCAGGTCCCACTTTATTCTATAGAAAAAAAATCGTGTCCTGTTTTTTCCTATTTTTTTCTATAGAAAAAAAGTGTGGGACCTCAGGTCCTATTTTTATGTAGAGAACAATTTGTGAGAGGTTTTTTTTTAATAGAGAAAAATTCGTGGGACATCAGGTCCTATTTTTTCTATAGAAAAATTCGTGCGACCTTAGGGGACGGACGGGGCCGACTATATGATACCCATCACCAATGTGGGTATATTAAACAGGACTATTAACATGAAATTGGATGAAATAAAATATGTGATATTTATCTAATGTGAATCTACCTAGATATATCCATAAAGTATGTAAATCGACTCCAAACAAATATAAATAGGTCATCCGTTGGGCTATGTCTGTACTTCTAGATAACGCAACTACATAATTCTATGCTCAATTTTGTATATTTGATGTCAATCTGACTAACATGAGGAGCTTGATGCCCAATTTACTTGAAACCGGGGGAAAATATATATGGAAGCTCTATCCTAATATTAAGCGATTTGAAACAAACTTGTCACAGGTTAGCTTGCACTAATTTCAGAAAGTTTTGTTCCTATCAGCCTATTGGTTCCTTGGTGCGTCAATTACTTAAAATCAATCTATAATCAAAGGGAGCTATATCTAAATCTGGACCGATTTTCACGAAAAAAAGCAGACATCACTCTAGGCTAAATTTCGTACGTTATGCCAAATTTCGTGCAAATCGAAAGATATATAGCGACTATGGTGTACCATTTACATGAAATCGGACGAAACTATATATGGGAGCTATATAGAAATATGGACCGATTTTCTCGAAACTTGGCAGACATCACTCTAGGCTCATTTCAGTACGTTATGCCAAATCTCGTGCAAATCGAAGGATATATATGGACATTGGTGCACCATTTACATGAAATCGGACGCAACTGTATATGGGAGCTATATCTAAATCTGGGCCGATTTTCTCGAAACTTGGGGGATATCACTCTAGGCTTAATTCAGTAGGTTATGCCAAATTTCGTGCAAATCGAAAGATATATAGGGAATTCGGGGCACCATTTACATGAATCGGACTAAACTATATATGGGAGGTATATCTAAATCTGAACCGATTTTCTCAAAACTTGGCAGACATCACTCTAGGCTCACTTCAGTACATTATGCCAAATTTCGTGCAAATCGAAGGATATATAGGGACTTTGGTGCACCATTTACATGAAATCGGACGAAACTATATATGGGAGCTATATCTTAATCTGGACCGATTTTCACGAAACTTGGCAGACATCATTCTAGGCCTAAATGATTAGGCTGTACCAAATTTCGTGCAAATCGAAAGATATATAGGGACCGTTTACATTAAATCGGTTAAATATATATATGGGAGCTATATCTAAATCTGAACCGATTTTCCCCAATTTCAATAGGGTTCGTCCTTGGGCCGAATAAGTGACCTGTGCCAAATTTCATCCAATTCGGATAATAAATGCGACCTGTACTTTGTTTACAATTTAACATGGACAGACAGACGGACAGACGGACGGACATGCATAAATCGACTTAGAAAGAGATTCTATGGATATTCTCAAAAGGAACCATGTGTCTATCTCGTTTCCTTTTGCCGGTTACAAACATATGCACTGTGAAAATTAGAAACGAAAAAAACAAAAACAACAGGGATTTAAACATGTTTCAGAACCTTGACCAAAAAGTTGTGGTATATTAAAAATAACTGAAAATTTATAATAGGTCTTAAATTGATTATAACAATATGCAAAAAATGGAATTGAAGATCTTGGCGTGGTATGGAAAATACAAATTCAGGATGGAAATGTAAATTACTAGTTTTGCACCACTTACATGGAATTGGGATACTCTGAAACTATTCAATATTAATAATTTTTGGTATTTATGGTAATGTTCTACACAATGACTACAAAATACCCAATTCCAGCCAATTTTTTGAAAAACGTGTCCAAAATACCGAATACTTTGTGGTACCGATATAGGGGCTACCGTAAATCTTAGGTCGATATTAACCATTTTTTTTGCACGGAATTCAATTAGAAATGAAAATAAAACATTACAGCCAATTCGGTTGGAAAACCTATCCAAAATCCCCAAAAATAGCGTATATTGGAGGGTACCGTTACATAGGGCTACCCTAAAACTTGGTTCAATATTCATTCAATGGAAGCACAAAATCCCAAATTACAGCCAATTCGGTTGGAAAACCTGTCCTAAATACAAAAAAAAAAAAAAAAACAGTAAGGAAAGTAGTAAAGTCGGTCTGGGCCGACTATATGATACCCTTCACCACTTTGGGGATATTCTACATATGTATCTTTACAGATGTCGTCTTTTCGAAGGAACATTGATTTCATACTTTTTAAATAGACTTTAAGCTAACCTTACGCACGCTATTTGGTGTGCTTCACTGTTTAAAATGTAATATCAATCAAGCACCCATCAACATGAATTTATACTATTTTCAGTCCGTTTTGCCAATCGGCCTAGCTATAGGTCTTTAGTACACCATTTACTTAAAATCGGACGAAAGTATATATAGGAGCTATATGCAAATCTGAACCAATTTCAAGAAAACTTGAGACACACAAGGTTATAGTAACTTCAGTACATTGTACAAAATTGTGTGCGCGTCGGCCAAACTTTGGTTCTTTAGTGCACAATTTACATTAAGTCGGACGAAAATATATAATGGAGCTATATATAAATCTGAACCGTTTTTCACGAAACTTAGCACACATAATTCTGGACCCAATTCAGTGCCCTATGCCAAATTTCGTGCAAATCGAAAGATATATAGGGACTTTGGTGCACCATTTACCTTAAATCGGACGAAACTATATATGGGAGCTATATCTAAATCTTAACCGATTTTGTGGAAACTTGGCACACATCACTCTGCGCCTAATTCAGTAGTCTATGCTAAATTTCATGCAAATCGAATGATATATAGGGACTTTGGTGAACCATTTACCTTAAATCGGACGAAACAATATATGGGAGCCATATCTAAATCTGAACCGTTTTTCTCGAAACTTGGCACACATCACTCTGGACCTAATTCAGTACTCTGTGCCAAATTTCATGCAAATCGAAAGATATAGAGGGACTTTGGTGCCCTATTTACCTTAAATCGGACGAAAATATATATGGGAGCTATATCTAAACCTGAACCGATTTTCCCCAATTTCAATAGGGTTCGTCCTTGGGCCAAATAAGTGACTTGTGCCAAATTTCATCCAAATGGGATTATAAATGCGACCAGTACTTTGTTTACAATTTAACATCTACAGACGGACAGACGTACGGACAGACATGCATAAATCGACTCAGAAAGTGATTCTATGCATATTCTCAAAAGGAACCATGTGTCTATCTCGTTTCCTTTTGCCTGTTACAAAGATATGCACAAAGACATAATACCCTGTACCACAGAGTGGTGAAGGGTATAAAAATATTGGGGGTACCGTTATATAGGGGCTACCCTAAAACTTAGCTCAATATTAATCATTTCTTTCACGGATATATGTTATTAAAAGAGAAATCGAAATACCAAATTACAGTCAATTTCGATTGAAGACGTTTCCAAAATTCACAACACAAAGAATGTTAGGGGTACCGTTATATGAGGGCTACACCAAAACGTAGACCGATGTATCCGATTTCTAATACCAAACATCCTTGGAGTACTAGAAATGTTTGTACAAAATTTCAGAGCACTATCTTAAATATTGCTACCTCTATAGTGATTTCAACAGACAGATGGGCATGCGTAAATCGACATTGACATTGGTAAAAATCGGCTCAGATTTAGATATAGCTCCCATATATATTTTCGACCGATTTAAGGTAAATTTTGCACCCAAGTCTCTAAATATCTTTCGATTTGCACGAAATTTGGTACAGCGTATTGAAATAGGTCTAGAATGATGTGTGCTAAGTTTCGTGAAAATCGGTTCGGATTTAGATATAGCTCACATATATATTTTCGTCCGATTTAAGGTAAATGATGTTATAAAGTTCCTACATATCTGTCGATTTGCACGAAATTTGGCATAGCGTAATGAATTAGGTCTAGAATAATGTGTACTTAGTTTTCTGAAAATCGGTTCAGATTTAGATAAAGCTCCCATATATATTTAAAGTAAATGGTGTACCAAAGTCCCTATATAACTTTCGATTTCCACGAAATTTTGCATGGGGTACTGAATAAAGTCTAGAATGATGTGTGTTAAGATTAGTGAGAATCGGTCGAGATTTATATATAGCTCCCATATATATTTTCGTCCGATTTATATTGCCTAATGTTTGCCACGATTGACACAACATTTTGCACAACATAATAAAATAATATATCGCAGATATGGAAAGTTTTGTTGAAATCGGTTCAAATTTGGATAGAGCTGCCATATATATTTTCTCCCGATGTTAAGTAAATGATGCACAAAGAACTCGAAATGTGCCGATATGCACAAAACATACTGAAGTTAATATAACCTAACCTGTGACAATTTTCGATGAAATCGGTTTAGATTTCGATATATATATATATATATATATATATTTTTTTGTCCGATTTTATGTAAATGGTGCACCAAACTTCTCATGTTTATCAGATATTTATCCAAATAATCAACTGGTGCCCGATTGATAATTACTTTAAACTGATTTACATTATTTTGTCCTATTTGAAGAAGAAACTCCATATCTGTACAAATGAACAATTTAGTATAGGTTGCAGAATGACATGTTTATTGATCCAATTTCAATTTAATGATCCTTTAAAAATAAGACGTCTATTAGGATTCATCAGTTTAATATATCCAAAGTGGTGAAGGGTATCATATAGTCTGCCCCGTCCGACTTTACTACTTTCCTTACTGGTTTTTTATAGAACTCCTACATAACAGAATTACCGAAAAGCACATATTTCTGCCGAGTTACCTACAGTCGTGCACTTTATGCATAGCTAACTTGTATGTATAGTTCCTGATTTTCGGTATTTTGTAGAATTTACCACTTGTTTTTCATGGAATTGATTTTAGAATAACATTTTATATTCCGATCAGATCGAAAATCTTCATTACTAAAATATTTAAAACTCCTTCATATTTTGGATAAGACCTAACTTACCATTACGTCCCAAATTTTCGTCTGTGTAGGCGTTTGACATATTTTCCTGCCAACAGCTCTTAATACAGTCTTGATTATACAAAATATTCTTCATCCATAAAAAAACCAACAATATTTTTAACGCCACCTTGCATTTCATGTTTTTAACAAAATTTTATTTCCTCCTCCTGCCATCTTCCCGCATTCTTGTACACATTACCCCTGCCCCTACTTTGAAGGTGTATCCGTTAATCAATTGTATCGCACACAGATTAATGAACTCTTTTAAATTTAACACTTTCAAATAATACCGAACGAAGGAACGAAAGCAAAGCTAAGCAAACAACAACAAAAACGTTAAATAAAAAATATTTAATTTCTTTACCAAATAGCCTTAAACCACAAGTTTTTAAATATATTTAAATGCTATTAACCCCTTTCCGATATAAAGTTCCCCTGTTTTTTTTTTGTGGAAAATTAAAATAGTATTAAATTTCATCAGCTCATAAACATTGTCCACTATGTTAATACTTGCCGTGGTGGTGATGTTGTTGTTGTACTTTTTTTGAACTTCCACTTTATGTTAATCCACCGATATCATTTTTCATAATATGATACATATTTTTTATGTGTGTGATGTTAGTTTTGGTCACTAGCCAGCCAGGTCTCAAAAGTTTAGAGACATGGCAAAATGGTCGTTTGTCTCCATGGCCAACCAGCCAGCATAGTCTCTTGTCTCAAAACACTTTTGAGGTTCTAAACTTGACACCATATTTCTTCTTGTTCTACTTTGGTGTGTTGAAATATTTTTTTTTCATAGATTTTGTTCACTCCAGAAAAAAATAAAACTGAACTCAAATAATATTTCCATATTGCATACCACACAAACTCTTCTTCTTCTGCTTCAGTTTTCATGTGTGAAGTAAAGTGTCCCATAACATAAAGCAGATATGTCTGTCTTATTTTGCAAAAAAGTATTTTGTTGCTTTTAATAATTGTGGGAGCAAAATTTTGTTTCTGGGGATAAAACAAATCCGTAGGGAAGAAATATTTAAAAATTCATAAGGAACAATTTAGATGTAATTCTATATTTTTATATTTTTTGTCACCAGACTACATAAAATAGTATAGAAAGTATAAATGAGAAAGGTGTGCAAGAAAAGAGCAACTGAGGACAGGTACTTTGGGGGAATTATTAAAATTATATTGTTGATTTGTATAAAATACTCTACTTTGTGGTCAAGTTTAGTTTTGGTGGGATTATGAACATTGTGTCACTTGAGATCAGTTGGGGTTTTGTTTACTTGTTTCAAAATTTTATTTAATGGCGTTCCCATTCAATGGTACATATTCAACCAGTACACATTTATATCATATAAACTTCGACATAAAATGCAGCTATATTAAACGCAGTATAACTGAAAAAATATATAGAGACTATATCTAATTCTGAACTAATTTAATCGGACAAACGTTCAGTCTTTGGAAAATAATTTGCTTTATTTATATATAATATATGGGAGCTACATCTGAAATGAACAAAACAAAGCCAATTTTAACAAAACTTGACACACGGTAGTCTATACACACTTTGCTGTATAAAATTTGGAATCAATTGGACAAACTCCAAGAGCTGCCTCATCTGTTTGCGCCAGTACCCTTTCTTCAGATCCATATAACAGCACGGGTAGTCTCAACGTCTTGTAGAGTGTGAGTTTGGTCTGTCCAGACCAGGTGGTCTTGTTTTTTAATTGATTACTCAGTTAGGCAACACTATTCTCCTCCGGATTTCTAAGCTGATGTTATTAGATTTATTTATGGCGGTACCGACTATATACAATTTGACTACCTCGAAGCTGTAGTTTTCAAGTTCCACAGCTGGTCCGAGTCTATGGACGTCTTGTACCTTGATGCCATCAGCTTGGTCTTCTCACCAGTCCCACTTTTGCCGACTCTTTCTCCATTCGCTCGAAGGTGGCTGTTACCGCTCGCAAAGTTCAACCCATTATGTCGATTTCTTCGGCGTCTATGAAAGACTCCCTTCAGCTCCTCGTCTATGAAAAACTCCCTTCAGCTCCTCGTCTATGAAAGACTCCCTTCAGCTCCTCGTCTATGAAAGACTCCCTTCAGCTCGTCTACGAAAGACTCCCTTCAGCTCGTCTATGAAAGACTCCATCCGCATTAAATACAACCGATCTGCCATTCTAATTCTCTTCAGAAAAACTTTAGAATGTTCGAAATATTCAAAAAAGATTTCCAGACAACAAATTATTTCACACATTTTTTTTTTCAAAAAACATAAAACATCAAAATTTGGGCCCTTTTACCAGTACCATTGAATTTGAAAAGCATATCATACAGACAAACATACATTCCTGCCCTTAGTGCGGTTAATCATTTGCTGTTAACCCCCGATCATGAGTATATTTTCTGTGTGCTGTATGAGTTTTGTTATTGTTGTTTGAAATTAATTGTATCTATCAAATTGGACATTGTTTATATTTGTTTTCATTTCATCTACAACACACCACCCCACCTCTCCCTAACAATAAATGCATTTGATATTTATTTCATGGCGGTGACATTTTCATGTTGTTAGTGTTGTTGATGTTTTACATGGTTGATTTGCATCTCTCGTCCAGAGTTTTGTTAGCTGACATTTATTTGTCCACATTTTAACAGACTGTTTATCAATGTCGTCTTCTTCAACTTGTTTTCCAGAGCAGCATTTGTTGGTCGGTCGGTTGGATGGTCGCTCGGTTTCTCGACCGCATGCTTGTGAACTGTGTACTATGTCTACTATTGTGTAGATGATGTTCTGTTTCTCAAGCTAAACTTTTCTTTTCTGCTCTGTTCTATTCTCTGTTGTCATTGTTGGGTGTTCTGGGTCTCTGAAAAAACTTAGATTGTCTCATGCTTTTCTCGGTAACATGATTACATTTCATCACAATCGTAGGCATCGGATTTGTTTGTTCGTTTTGTTTGGTGTTGGGATTGGGATTGCCATATGAAGGCTACCTACTACCAGCATCTCTTCTTATGATGACGGTTGTATTATTTCTTTCTCTTGTCTATTGGTTTACCTTTACCTTGACTGATGATGATGGTTAGCCGGTGTAACATTTATCCAAAAAAAGAAAGAACGAAAAAGAAAAAAAAATGAAAATGTTGTCAACGATCTAGTTGTTGTTCTTTTGTGACCCTTGAAATATTAGATCGTTTTCCATAACAAATAACATGATTTCGAAAAGCTAACATTTTGAAAAGTCGACAAGCGTTTTCCATTTTTTTCACCATAAAGGCCATGAAAATAAAAATTCAAGAGTTTTTACATAATTTTGTTCTTGCTGTTGTTGTTGCCTTTATTTTTCTAATCCGCCATAAAACAAGATTTACATATGTTATTTATTAGCCAACTGGCAATGAAAAGGAATTATATATATTGTCTTCTCCGGATGTTAATGCTTACAACATAGCATAAAAATAGAAACATAATGGGAAATTTAGGGAAATATTGAGTGTGGCTTAAAAAATGTGTCAACTTGTACAATGTACCCAAGCTACAGGTGCAGCTTAGGTTCAATGTAGAAAATTTGGACAAGTCGTTTATAAACGGATCTTTACGAATAACTTGAGATGTGTTTATAGTTCATAAGAGATTCCAATATATTACTATATTTTATAAAGTCCCGCGGTATCTATACTTTCAATCGGTATCTATATAGACCAATTGATCTTTATAAAGAGCAAGACAGACCAATTCGACTATATAAACCCCTGTGGTCTATATACAGACCAATTGATCTTTATAGACACCTGTGGTTTCTATATAGACTTGTGGTCTTTCAGCAGATCTGTGGTCTCTACACATTTTAAATCGGCATATATACCGACGAATTGAGCTTAATAAAGATACCTGTGGCCTCAGTCACTTGATCTTAATAAATCCAATTGCAAGTACAAATGTCTTTATGAAACCAATCACATGGGCCATAACGAAACAGCGGTTAAGAAATGAACCCCAAAAATCTGGAGGAAAAATAAGTGAAAGAAGGAATTCTATCACACCAAATTTTAAGGTCTACGGTTATTTTGATTTATGGTATTGTGAAGAATTTGGACACATTTTCTATTACTGAAAATTTACATTTTAGGTTGTGATTGGGTGACAATTCTCCTTATGAATGCGAACATGAGAATAAGAATAACGCGTGTTTAGTATTGTTCAAATTGGTTTAGAGTTATTTGCCTACTCTACTCTACCGATCTATATATCGTAAATGCCCGACTGAGATGAAATTAGCTTTAAATCGGTTCATATTTAGATATTGTATCTCTATATAATTTCAAGTAAATGGTGCCACGAAGATCCTTCGTTTGTCCGATTGACACGAAATTTAGCATGAGCTAATTGAGGTTATAAACACATGTGTTGAGTTTTGTTTACGATGCTGAGTTGATACTAATAAAATATTTTTTCGGTAATTGGACACTATTTTTAAACGATATACAGGCTCCACATTTCGATTTTCAAACGAAGTCACTCTAATTATAACCCCTCCTGGCAGTTAGTCCTTGTTTGGTCACCGTTTAAGTTGCTTCGCCGCTCTTTGAATACGATCGTTTTGTCACAGGGTTATTGTATGTGATCCATTTATCATCTCCAGTCACCATCCGTTTAAATATGGGTATATCTCCTTCCCTTTGGCCAAGGCTTCCCAGATGAAAATTCGATCCAACCTATTTTTTGTGGCACCCAAACATCTGGCTTCTTTTTGAATCCAGCTTTGTGTAAATGGTTTAAACCAGTTTTATGGTCAATTTTAAGCTCCTGGGCGATGTTACGACTGCTAATATGCCGGTCAACTTCAATCATTTCTCCCCAAACAATTTTTTGATTGTCGTCCTCATATTGGAGGGCATAAAAAGTTCGGCCGGGATTCGCTTTATAGGGATTTTCACAGAACATTTTCAAATAATTCCATGTTCCTATATAGCCCCAATCCGATATTTTCTCAATTTTCCAAACTTAGTGTCTATAGTTTGGTATATCATTCTCATATATCATGGTATATCATGGCTGGAAAATGCCATGACATCGGCCTTATATAAATGTCTCGATCGATTTTAGGTATAGTGAATATCCATTTCTTGACGGAGGGTATAAAAAGTTGAATCGGCCGAAATTACACACATTTTCACTTCTTGGAATTTTCATAATCCTTGCCTTATTGTCTGCAAAATTTGTAGTCCAAGTTTGTGGTGTTATTTACCACTTGTTTTCAGTAATAATAAATTTCCGCAGTAATAATTCTATTAAAACAGCCATAAGACTTAATGGAGCGTATGATCGCACTTTGTGTTGGTATAGGGCTTAACTTAAATTATGGGATTCTTGCCATGTCTATCTTGAATATATAACATTATTATTTTTATTTTATTACTAAAATAAAACAAAGTTCTTTCAACCCTTAATGGGAAATGCGTATCGTATTCACCTTTCCACAATTAAAGCTGAAAATTTTAATAACCACCTTAACAAAGATTTCATTTAGAGCATTACCCCTACAACTCAAGTATCTATTTTAAAACAACGACACCGAAAATCATACATATGCAATTTCTAGATAAGATACAACTTTAAATTTTAATATAAATGTTCTCCATTGTGTAGAGGGGAAAACTACTTCTAATCATGAAACAAAAGTTTTATTCTTCTGTCGGGCAAATAGGCCTACCACAGTCAGAGTCGGTGAGTGAGTGTCTGTTATCCAGTGACGAGTCAACATCATGGGAAAAGATTTCTCAAAACGAAAAACACCTGAAAACTTATTACCCACTACTCTTTTTTTCCAGCTGCAAAGAATTGCCTATCTTAACAATTTTTACATAAAAACGATAGATAACGCAAAAGAATTTTTGCTACCATTTTGGAGTAGCTGAAGATGAAAGTAAGAAAAATACACCTTTTTCCTCGCACCAAGGAGAACAGAAAAAAATCAGCATTTATCTTTATCCATTTAAATTTCGAAATATTCTTTTTTTATCTACACCCTTTGGGAACTTAGGATGATTGTGTTGTGCAAGGCCTTTTTGATCGCTGTTGTTGTTTTTGTTGCCATTACACATGAACTTGTGTGTGTTTGCGACAATATAACAAACATTTCCTTTGGATGGTAGGTCAAGAGAAATCAATTCCATTTTCATTTCGTTTCGGTCAAATGGAAACAAAAATGTTTGGGAATAAATATCTTCAGACCATAAACCCTTTTAACGAAAAAAAACTCAACCGCAGATAAAACGTTTGTCCATAGTTGTAGATTAAAACACAACCGCATTGAGAGAGAGAGAGAGTCTAGGATGAATACCACCGCCATCACTAACTGTGTGGATCACGTTGTTGTTGTTGTTGCTGGTGGTAGTTCCTGTTGACCAGGCAACCTTTCAAGTCAAAATATCAAAGAGGCCTCTTTTGCCAGCCAGCCTACTATTGATATCTTAACAATTTTCTTGTGGTAACAGCAAAATTGTACATGGCTACCACTTCCAGTTTTTCATTTTTGTTTCCCAAATCGTTGCAGCCGTTCTCGTTTTTTTAATAGTTATCAAAAAACCATGAATGAATGAATCCTTTTTAGGAGTTTTTCCGGTAGTGCATTTTTTGTTCCTACCCACACCGCCGCCGTCTTTTTCTTCATTGAGCTGAGTGGTTAAGAGATAGTAACAATTTTTCGTTCGTTTGCCACTGATGTTGCTAACGTTGATGGTGGTTACTGTGTTTTTGTTCTTATTGGCTGCATTCCTTTTCGGCTTTTAAGAGGGTAATTCTTTTTGGTTTTATGGCCACCACCAGCACCACCACCATACTGGTGGCAGGAAAAAGCGTCTCGGAAAAAAATGGCAACTGATATGAAATTTTATGTTTGTATTTTGTTTTTGTTGCTTTTGTTGTTGTTGTGCTGCAGGAAAAAAGGCCATACATGTTGTTGGTTGCATTTGCTCGTTCCAATCCATTGATGTAATTCAGCTGGTTAGGCTCTTCCATTCCATTTTTGTTTCTTGTGTGACTTTGCTTATCCATTGCACCTTAGCTTTTTATAGTCCTGTTTGCTTAATGTAATGACTGAAAAGGAAGAAGCCTCCCTTTATACCAAGTTATATATTCTTGGCCATGCGGATAATAAAATGGTATCTAATGGTCATGTTTTCCTGTGTAGTTTAAAGAAAACAGTGGTGTAGGAATGGAATCAACAAAAATAAATTTTTTATGAAGAAGGATATGCGTGTTGCGTAAAAATGACTTACTGAAGATACGAATATAGTTTTATGTATTAAAATTAGACCGATTGCCTCAACCATGTCCAGAGGCAACAAACTGCGATTACGATGATTGCTAAGAACCCTACAAGTGATGGTGTAGAGGGGTCGCAAAAACCACAAAGTGTGTAAGCCTCAAAACCTCCATTCAACCTCAAAACATACTCGTTCTTGGACATATAATGCCGGATCATTTAGAAGAAAGCACGCCTTTTTGAACCATATGAAAACAAATTTCGATAGCCATGTCCTCCTGAGTCTTAAATTTTTGCACATACATTGTTGCTACTAATATAACGGCACTGCCCTCTAATGAGACTTTTAGTCCATCAAAGTGGCTGTAATTTGGCGCTTCAGATTTCGGAGGATAAATTTGTCAATATCGGACGATATTTTTATGATGTGGGGTTTCAACCTCGCAGAGTTTGGACGACCTCCTTTGCAACATATTTCATATTATGTTTTGGATTCTTACCGATTTTAATTATATCGATAGGCATAACCTCATATTCGAATCAAGATGGTTGCAGTTTTGCATTTGGATGAAATGTTTCATGTTTTCGGAGTTTGGTGGATCATTCACATAAAATCGGACTACATATCAAAGATATATCAAAGCTATATATCAAGCTATATCAAAATCATACTTGCATCCTGATAGCAAGTTCCCTCGTGGATACGGCTGGATCCGCTTCTACTAGAGCCTTAAGGTCAACATTCTTCACAGACGTTTTGGGACTTCCGCGCGGCTCATTTCGCAGTGAGAAATTTTTCGAACCAATGCTGCACTTTCCGATCGTTAACCGTATTCTCCACAAACGCTTGCTTTATATTGCGTGCAGCTTTTGCAGCACTATTACCAAGGTTGTACTCATATAAGAAAATGTCGCTAATATCGGCAGAATTCATATCGGCAATAAACTCAAAAGAAATAACGAATGAGAAGACCTTCGAGAGAACCTATTTTGCTGAAATGAGTCTCTGACAATGGACAATACGACTATGAATGAGGTTATGCCAAAGACAAAAGTATAACGAAAACAGGGAGACAAACGTCCGCATGTAAAGAGAATCCGACATTTCATACGCACCAATCTAATATTTCAGTACGCTGAGCAAAATTTTGTATCAATCGGACAAATTTGGGGTCCCACTTACATAAAATCGGACGAAACTATATATATTCCAACTAACATTCACAGAAATCAAAGTGTAAAATTTTGTCTCCATCGGACAAACCTAGGAAGTTTACTGTGCACCGCACAAAATCGGGCGAAACTATATATGGCAGCCATATATAATTCTGAACCGAATTCAATGAAGCTTTGCATACCGGACCCAATTCAGTACGTTGGACAAAATTGTGTCTCAATGTGGCAAATATTAGGAGTTTCGTGCACCATTTTCATAAAATCGGACGGAACTATATAAGGGAGCTATATCTGAATCTGAACCGATTTAATTCAATTTCAATAGAGTTCGTCCATGGGCCAAATAAGTTACCTGTACCAAATTTCATCCAAATCGAATCATAAATACGATCTGTACTTTGCTCACAAAAAAATACATGTACGGACATGCATGTATCGAAAGTGATTGTATGCATATTCTCAAAAGGAACTCTTGTCTATCTCGTTTCGTTTTACCTCTTACAAACATATGCACAAATACATAATCACATGTACCACCGTGTGGTGAAGGCTATAAAAAGTGGGGACTACACCCAAAAAGGGACTAATAGAAATAATTTTTAGTAGGGAGATTTGTTACCAAATTCCGAAACAAAACACCAAATTACAGCGAATTCGGTTGAAAAGACGCCCTCAAAACCCACAAAATATCGAAAATTTGGTGGTACTGATATATTGAAGACTATCCAAAAAATTACACCAATATTGATAATTTTTGGTCAATTTGATGGAAAAAACTTATCAAAAATCATCAAGATCTGCATATTTTGAGGTTATCTTTATATGGGGGCCACCAAAAAGTGGGCCCTTAATGACAGTTTTAGTGTTAAGATTTGATACCCAATAATAACCTAAAAAGACTAATTACAGCGAAATCGGTTGAGGAACTCACTTTAATATAATAAAACCGAAATTTTGGGGGTACCTTTGTATGGGTACTACCCGAAAAAGTGGATCTATATTAACAATATTTAGTGGAGATATTTGGTACCCAATAAGAACTCAATGTGCCCTACAATATCGAATTCGGTTGAAAAACGCGCTCAAACCCCCCAAAATATCGAATATTGGGTGACGGTTAATTGAGGGCTTTGCCTAAAGGTGGATCGATATAGCCCATTATGGAACTTGACATGCCAGCAGACAAATGACAACTCTATGCTAAATATTGGCTATCTATCTCAATTCGCCTACATCAAAAATTATTTTCAATAATGTTTATCACCACCCAGGAATCCGGAATGTCATTTTACCAGTGGGGAAATGTGTCTAAAAACCTCAAAACCCGAAAATGGGCAGGGCTCTTTAGATAGGACTATATCAAAATATGGAACTAAATAACTTTTTTTCTACGAGATTTCTCATCCGCCAAGAAACCAGTATGCCAAATTATGTCGTCTATATCTCGTATGTTTCTCGCCCTCAAAGGAGCCAGAATTCGAAATTACAGGCACTTCACCGCGAATGAACTTCCGGGGCTGACTGTGCAACAGCCTCGGAAATGCAACAATCACATACATCTCATACAGATTGCGACCTCTGGTAAATGCGCTTCAGGAAAATAACGGACACACACATGGCCAGTAAAATGGCACAGACACTCTTGCCCTCTCGGATACAGATACACACTCGAATATAACTTTTAAAAAAGTGACATTACAGATATGTCTCATATACCATGGGTCGTGTAGAGCAAAAAAATCCTCTGACTCACAAAATTTTTGACTTGGTTGATTGAGTGGATGCAACACATCCCATATATCTCACATAAGTCGACTTGTAGTGAATGTGATTCTGGTAAACTGCGCAGATTCAGAGGTAACATCCCGGGATATCATGTCTCTCCAAATTAGAGAACCGAAACAGAACCTGAAGGCCGGAAGATGCATAAAACCGGTTACTGACAGAAGCCGGATACAGACCCAGGTCGCAGATTTCGTCCTAGTCAATCCGTTGCATAGAACCAGTTACGGTGGATTTTGTTGGTGTTATTTAGTGGCATCTGATTTGAATAGGATTTTTCTGAAGTTCCACAATTGTCTTGGTTCAATTCCATATTCTAATATTTTAAAGCACTTCTATATTTTAAATGTCGCCATGAAATCAATAATATTTTCCTTTACCCCACAAACGAGATATCAGTTATCATGCACTGTTGCTGCACTAATGCTGTAATCATTTTCAACACCGGAAACCCAAAACCAACAGAACTTCCTGATGACCTACAAATTGAATGAAATTATAAAAACATTGCAAAGGAGAAGGAAAACATTATAAAGTGGAAAACTAATAGAGGAGACAGTCATGGACAATAATTCATATATATTCTGGTTGATGATATTTGGGGGTTAATTATAAATTCAAAATTATAGTTTATTATTATTTCGTTATTTTCAAATAAATAAAAATTGTCCATTACCTCTTGGGTGGTAATGGAAACACTTAAATATATTTTCCCCAGACCTTTGCCATAATCAACACATCATCTCCCATCATGGTCATAAATAAGATAGCAACGGGGGACGCGTGACCAATTTTAATTGGCTCACCCATTCACTCACTCACTAGAAAAGAAGCAGAAAACACCTTTCGCCCTCATAAAAAAATCCTTGCCATAATAATCCACTTCTATTCCTTATAGACAAATTTTCAAATTCGTTATTTAATGTCACTTTGCTACGGAATTATACTACAGTTTTTTCAAAAAGAAAAAAACATTATAAATAAAAAGTAAAATAAGTTCAAATGTAGGTCCTTATACAATACTCACAATTTTATTGCATACAAAACGTCCGAACGGACACACACATGGCCATTAAAATGGCACAGGCACTCTTGCCCTCTTGGACACAGACACACACACACTCGCATATTACTATCCAAAAGGGGACATTACCAGTTTTACCCTGTTTTCTGCATGGCCAAGCGTAAAGCATTCATTGGCCATAACTATAATACAACAACAAAAAAAACTATCTTCCCTTTTTGAACTCTCGGGTGCTCCTTGGCCATGCAACCAACAGCACCAACGACTGCAAGGATATTCAAAAGAGTAATGTCGGTGTGCGTGTGTGGCAGTTATATTTTGCTACGTTCCTTTTTCGTAACCTGCATCATAACGACGACGACGACAAAAAAGGACAATAATATTATTATCAGCTACCAAAAAAAACACAAAAACTACAAGCAAGGACTAAAAAAGGAACTCAGCAGAGGAGAAGGTTTTCGGGCAACAAAATATAAACCATAAAGTAATAATGCAAGAAAAAGAATATCCAGCCAGACATTATAGGGGATACACATGCCGATGATGATGATGTCCTTAATGTTCAATGAGAAAAAAAACAAGAATGTCCTTTACCAAACATATAGAGATAATACCAATACCAATGCATTTCCATTTAGTAGTTATGTTAAGGCCCCCGTATAAATGTGACCCAAATTTTATCAACATCATTATCGTCCGACATCCAACCAAATGTATGATGTTCTTGTTCTTCTTCTTTACGTTTTGATAACTTAATTCAGTTTTAGCTAGGGTTTTTTCCTTCCTCTGTGTTGGCCTGTCGCTGCCGTCTATTAAAGAAACACGAAGCCGAAGCAAAAGTGTTGGAGTGTCAAGAGGATTTTTACGGCTACTGTTGCTGTTGAGAACAGTAGCAGTAGCATCATCGGCATCATCAAGCAGCGGCGGCTGCTTATTATAGACAATTCTGTTATTAGATACTCACTTACTGGCACATTTTCTCACACACAGAGACATAGAAAGTATTGTAGTTTTGTACGAAAGGATCATAGTTTTACTATGGACAACGAATGACTGACTGTTATTACATTTGTTGTTTGAGACACAACAACAGCTACAAGTAACGAGTTAAGTACTTAAATCCTTTTTCGCATCTGAAGTAGTTTTGCTGTTGCACAAATCCCAGTTGGTGTTAACTCCTTGTTGATCTCCTTCGTAATCCATAGGCATATGATGAGTAACGGGAATCAATGGGTTATTATAATACGAAATAAAAGGTGGAATGAAATATTTCAGAATTTGTTGTATAGCTGAAAGGAGGGTTTAAAATATTGAGAGAAAAAAATACTAACAAGCACTTACAAAATTGTTCTCTTCATACGAACCTAACTTTTTATGGCATCCATCAAATTTGGTAATAAGATTCAGAGGCCATGTAACTTAAAATACCAAACGACAACAAAACGGTGCATGTATGGCCCAAATTGGACATTCGGAAGCATGTTAAATAAAATCCTATAATTCATATAAAAACCAGTGAGCAGAGCAGTATAGTCGGACGGAACTCTAACTTTCTGCGGATGTTTATTCCAAGGCAGGGCAATATTTTGTGATAGTTGGACCCTATTGTCCGGTTAGAGGTCAACAGCACTAGAATTTAGTATAACGCTTCTAAATAATTGTCCAGATCCCCTTCACCTTGGGTTGTGTTGTGATGTTCGACTTTCAATTGTGGCCCATAGATCGACTCGGAAAACACACAAAAAATAAGTTTTCGGTCCACTTCATCCCAAAATTATGATCTGATCATCACCCAAGGCGATGTCCATGACCATAACTGGAACCTCATGGAAATTTTCAAAGCGATCGGAGTTATATTTTCGCCCTCTAGTGTGTTAATGGGTTGCTAGATAATATCTGTGTACTGCATCCGAGTACATACGACAATATAATTGGTATCAATTTAAAGGTCAAGCACTCCCCTTAGACATTATATTAACTTCTCGAGTCTATCTCCTTCAAGAGTATATATATATATATATATGGACGCCATAGAATACAAATTTTGTCGTTTTTCATACAAAAGTCAGGGTTCATTTGAACCGCTAAATATTGACCGATCTCCATGTAAAATTTCGCGATACTCGGACCAAGATTGCGGCCTCTGGAGCGACCAGAAAAACCGACAAAAATTAAGTATTTGTCCATTTCATCCCCTAAATATTAACCAATCTTTACCAAAAACAATAGAGGAAGATTGGACCATAACTGTGGCCTGTATCGCGTTTGCAAATTTTAATGGACAGACAGACGGACGGACATGTGTAGATCGACTCAGCTATTCGAGATATGACGATCGGTATACTTAAAGGTGGTCTACGATCAATATTTCGCAGCGTTAGAAACTCGGGGCTGCACAAAGCTATAATACCCTGACAACATAGTTGTTTAGGGTATAATAATGGATTTCTTTTTTCTCCAACCTTATATATGTGAGTGTAAGTAAACCCCTTCAAAAATTTACTGACATCGGTTCTTTGTCAGAGATACCAAAATGCAATATTACAAGTAAAAACGTCGCTTCCTTGGCTATGTTGAAAAATGGACTTATACTGAAAAAATTTCTAAAGAATTTGTTTACACACAAGGCCCTGAATTTCAAATTGTAGCCACTTCGTAATTCTAAAATATAGCATCATAGACTTGAAAGGTGTCTAGGATCACCATACCTATAAAGGACCTGAAATTTTATATGGTTCCCATACCCAAAAGATAGACCGATATTCATAATTTTTGACACCAAATGACAATTCAGTTAAATGATAGGGTGGACCCTCTCACATTCTCTAGATCGGGAAAATCTCTCCAAGGAGACTCCCATTTCCTAATTGATTGAATTTGTATGAATGATGTTCCAGCCTAACGGGTAGGCCTGATTATCTAGAGACTGGCGTATTTAGCTTCGAATATATCTTTCATTCTTTCAGGAAGATGAAAAAAACGAAGTATATAGAATTTATATGAACTATATTCCGGTGGCGTTTGTATCTTCGAACCTATCTCTCACATTCACTAGATCGGAAAAAGATTATGTTCAAGCCTATCTAATACAAATTCTGACATTCTGTTGTATTGAAGGACAGACATGATCATATTCTTATCACCATTCAGAGAGTCTACTTGTATCTTGAGTACGTTTCCAGTAGTCCACGTTATGACTAAATATTTAACTCACCAAATGTTTCAGCCCAGTCCCTACTTCTGATCCCTTCGTAAACAACAGTGGGGCTCGCATACAACCTGAAAATATTTATACCTTGTAGTAGTTAATGATCTGAATTTGATCTCCATCGACAAGTAGATTTTCAGAACACTTCAATTCGACTAATTATGTGTTATTATGAGTACCTGTAGATTTTCTACCTCAAGTTATTGGGTTTTCGGAACTTGACCTCTATCACCATAACTGTATGTTCAGTGGAAACTTAATATTAGGTTGGGGAAAAGGGAATCCATTATTTTTATATAATTTTTATATAGGACTTAATTTAACATGCTTCGGAATGTCCGATTTGGGCCAAATATGCACCGTTTTGTTGTATGATTTGTTGAAATTTTAAAGGTAACTTCATAATGCCTCTCTCATAGAAGTCCTGCTCCCTACTTGCAAAAAACTCCATTGGTCGATTTCCACAATCCTCCCTAGATACCAATTCTATTATCATTAAAGAAATGCAAGAAAAAGGTAATAATCGCTTGGTGCCAAGTCCGGACTGTATGGCAAATGCATTAAAACTTCCCAAACAAGCTCGCGAAGTTTCTGTCGAGTCACTATAGATGTGTGTGGCCTATCGTTGCCCTGGTGGAACAGGACACATCTCCTGTTGGGTAATTCTGACCGTTTCTGGTCAATTACTATCTTCAAACGGTCCAGTTGTTGACAGTAGAGATCAGAATTTAGCGTTTGGCCATATGGAAACAACTCATAATAAATAATACCCTTCCAATCCCACCAAATGCATAGCAGAACCTTCCTGGCCGTTAGTCCTAGTTTGGCCACCATTTCAACTGCTTCTTCGTTCTTTTACCACAATCGTTTTCGCACAGGGTCATCGTTTGAGATCCAGTTCTCATCTCCAGTCACCATCCGTTTAAGAAATGGGCATATCTTATTCCGTTTGGCCAAGGCTTTGCAGATGGAAATTCGATCCACTTTTTTTCTGTCAATTGGTGTGACACCCAAACATCGAGCTTATTTTTGAATCCAGCTTTGTGATAATGGTTGAAAACAGTTTTATCGACATTTTCGACAACCGGCCTAATAGATTTATTTTTCCCCAACCTAATATTTTTAGAGAATTGTGTGGCGATAGAAGAAATTTACAACCTTTATAGGATTTCGTTTTTTCTCTTCCGTGTACATTCTTAGCATCGGGAAATTTTGAAGATATTGGGCTCCCTTATGACGCCGCCAACATCAAGAGTGTTTCCTGCTGGAGATTTAAGTAAAATCAGACTGAACGATTTAGATCAGCCGACATTCATGCTGGGTATCTGTAACGAGGATAATGTGTCTTTTTTTCAAAAAGCTTTAGGATAGCCTAGCTTCAAGAGTAAGACTTTTATAGATGGGTAAACAAGGGTGGTGCGGCCGTGTTCTCCACCCCATTATAGTTAGAAACCTGTTCTCTAAATGATTCCAAGTTTTTTGAGGGCAAATTTACGATAATATTTAAATTTTCTGTATGAAACATTCGATTCTGTCAAATTTAACTCTTAACCTCTCATGAAGTAATTCTGGTTATTCTCTATGGACATTAATTTAAATTGTTTGGGAGAAATTAGAAAAGATCCGAATAAATTAATTTCTAAATAACGGGAATAAGTTTTCAGAACATTTAAAATCAAGACCAATCTGTCACAGCGATTTTTAATTTTTCTACGTATTTAATAAAAAATATTTCATTGTTTTTTTTCCAAACTGGAAGTCCATCATATCTATATGGGGTTAGGACTCCAAATGGGACGTATCTGTCAGCACGATTTAAAATAAATAGAATAGTTTATTTAATATTGCAATGTCTCGATTTATAATTTTTCTTCGAAATTCAATAAAAATTATTTCCTCGTCTTTTCCACACCGGAAATCCATCATATCTAAAGGAGTTTTTTTATGGGTCTATGCCTCCACTTTATTAAACTCTTCCGTATGATTAATGTAGCCTTTCAATATTAACTGGGTTTATAACTCAAAATTTTTTTATTACTTAATTTATACAAATTCATAAAATTGAATTTTTTCTAACGTGGGTGGTGTCTGTCACCTTTCCCAATACTCAGTAACGGAACAGGAAATATACACCAACCAAGAAAATCTCGTTACATGTCTCATTCATCTATCTAGCAGGACACTTATCAATTCTTATCTAGTTGTACAAGTCATAAATAGAATTTTTGATTATATTTCTATCGATAATATTTAGGTTTATCATTCATAAAGAAGAACAAGCGAACAATTTTATTACATTGCATTACAATTTTTTTTTTAATTTTTCAATACAAAATATTTCATAACTTGGGTGGTAGGAAACACCCTTGGCTACACACGTTGTTCGTAAATCAGATAAGAGTATTGTGTGTGTGTGTGTGTGCGTGACCAATTTTAATTAGCAAGGAAACCAAGATACCTGCAAAGATACCTGTTACGGACATAAGACAGACAGACAGAGATACCTGTCATAACTTTCATTTTCACATAATTCATTGAAAATTATGTGTCCTTTAGGTAGGTTGTGGAATCTTCTCTACATAGGGGTCTAGAATTAATCAAAGTAGACAAAATTAATGTGAGAACAATGTATGTATGTATGTGCCTCAAGGCACAGGGAAGCCATATACAGTCAGATAAAATATTGTGGAATATAAACATTCATATTTCAAAAAATCTTATTTCGATTCATAAATTTAAAATTTGAATTAATTAACCTAACCTGGTCTCAGGGCCTTCCCGACTCAACCTTATTAAACCACACTTGTTTATATCAACCGCACTACATAGTCATTGTTTATTTATTGAAAATAAAATACAGACTGTGTTTTCAACTATTCGACGCCTTTGAATGTTTTGTTCCCCTACAAGTTGCAGCTGCACTTGTTATGTTCGACACTAACCAGGCAGCCAACCCTCCAAGACAAGACCAAGACCTAACAAAACTCAACATCTAAGCAGCAATTCAGCATCAACCAGTAGTAGTACTATTTGAAATAAACTGGGCGTTTATTTACATGTTTGTATGGATTTTTATTCCGTATTTATATTTTTGTTTCCTTTGCTGTGCTGCTGCAGCATATCCGGCAGGTTTATTTTTTGTTGTTGTTTGTTATTTCCATGGTTTTATGTCTGTCTGACTGAATGTCGGGTTTATCTGGTGCATTAGTTTTACGACTCTTTTTCTTGCACCGGCACCGGCAATGCTGCAACGTCATCTTCGTCATCCTCGAAGTCATCATCAACGTCATCCTCCTCATGATTGTCAGAACAGTAACAGAAGCAGCAGCAGAATATTTTAAGCAAATATCCTGTTTCTACTCCCTTGCATCCCAACTATCACTAACTTCTCGGTGCACAAAAAAAAAAATATATGAAGAAATCTTAAGAAACCACTTGAAATTTTCCTCTCAAGTTACTCGGAGCTGAAAACGAAATGAGCCATAAAATCATTTTCCATTTTCTTTATGCAGAAAATTTATTTTTCACTTGATTTTGATATTCTACTTGAAATCTCTCACTTCACAGGGCTAATGTTTATTTAGTTTACATTTTTTCTACCCCAAGCAAAAAAAAAGATAGATGTCTTTATTTTTTGGTGGAAAAACACATGTTTGTTGTTGTTATTGCCTGTGTTTTCCATTTTCCTTCTTTGCATGTTTTCTATTTTGCGTGAAAAACACTTTAAACATTGCAGCCATCTAGGCAATCCTTGTTTATTTGTAAGCAAGTCAGTGATGCATTTGATTTTATTTCTCTGTTTGTTTTCAATCAATGAGCCTTGAACGAAGTCCACCCAGGCTGTCAGCCAGTCAGTGCCTTTGCAAAATCGAAAAATCTAAAATTCAAAATAAAATATTAAATTTCCATTACGGAAATGCAGCAATGTTTGGATTGATTTGAAATTGAGCGTTAAAACGACCTAGGAGTATCGGCATTTTTGTTAAGTAGCTGCTGCACCGACCACCCTCATGGTCGTTTTGCACCTTGCAACTATGGGAAATAAAAGATTTGATTTCAGGTCCTTTTATGGAAATTTGTCCTATATTTAAGAGAGTTGAAGAGCAGATGCATATGTGAAATTGTTAATTGAGTTGTAATGTGTGACTTTTTCAATAATGAATTAACTACTAAGAAATTTGAGAGGGAGCGGTGAGAAGGGCAGATGAGGGAAGAATTTACATGAGGTTTTTTTCTACAGAATCTGATGAGGAGAACTCTATTCCCAAAGGGAGAATCGAGGACATTAAAAATTTCATAAAATTTCTTTTCAGCGATAGTTTCCTCTCAGATATGGGAACAGAAAATAGTAATTGAGGTCTGAGATCTGTATGCGGAAGCAATACGAACCCCAATTTTTACATTTTTGTCATTGTTTTTTCTGACTTATGACATGATGTAATAGTCCCTGATCAAGAACTGAAACTGCAAAACCGATAACCTGCCAGTCGATGTGCAGCTTACTCGTATGACGATAAAAACTCCATGAACTCTTCTATAAAGACTCTCAGCGCTTCTGCTCGTCTATAACGACTACCGGAGCTTCACCCATAAGGACTCCCTAAGCTCGAGCTTGTTTATAAAGACTACTTGCGTTTCAGCTCGTCTATAAAGACTCCCTGATCTTCAATAAAGACTTTGTGGCCTTCAGTTCGTCTAGAAAGACTCCCTTAGATCAGTTAGTCTATAAAAACTCCCTGCGCTCCAACTCGTATATAAAGACTTCCTGAGGTTCATCTCATCTACAAGTACTCCCTGAGTTTCAGCTCTTCATTAAGGACTTCATAAGATTCAGCTCATCTATTAGGATTTTCTGAGATTCGGCGATTCTTTAAAGACTCTCTGAGCTTCAACTCGCTTATATGGACTCCCTGAGCATCATGACTTTCCGAGCTTCAACTCGTCAGAAAAAATCGTGCCCCAGCACTTCTGCTACAGACCCTTCATATCATGTTTAAAGCCTATATGAGCTAGAACTTGAACATAAAGGCTCCCTGAGTTTCTGCTAGTTTTCCCTGACGATTTCCTGATTTTCGGCTCGCCCAAAAAGACTACCTGACCCACAGCTCGTCTATAAGAAGGCTCAGAGCTTTAGCTTGTCTATAAACACTCCCTGAGCTTCTGCTCATCTGTGAAGACTCGGTGACCTCCAGTACATCCTTAACTACTATCCATACTTGTGCACTTCTACAAAGACTTTCTTAGCTTGAGGTTGCCTAGAGATGTTCTAGCAAAGGGTTTGCTTCAGCTCCTTAATAAAGACAAATCTATGACAATTTAGTTAAAATTCTAAGATGGGCTATATCGGTTCACGGTTAGGCATATCCATTCATATAAGCCAATTTTAGGTACTTCAAAAAAATTAGCTGTAATTTAGTATTTTGGGTTCTTATTGGGTACCAAATTTCTTCACTAAAAACTATCCAAAAAAAGCCCACTTTTTCGATGGACGGACCTGCAAAAATCGACTCAGAATGTGATTGTAGGTGACAACCCTTCATTCTTTTTAAACTCTTCACCACACTATGGTACAGAGTATTATGTCTTTGTGCATATGTTTGTAACAGGCAAAGGGAAACGAGATAGACACATCGTTCCTTTTGAGAATATGCCTAGAATTACTTTCCAAGTCGATTTATGCATGTCCGTCCGTCCGTTTGTCCATGTTAAATTGTAAACAAAGTACATGTCGCATTTATGATCCGAATTGGTTGAAATTTGGCATAATTCACTTATTTCGCCCAAGGACGAACCCTATTGAAATTGGGAAAAAATCGGTTCAGATTTATAGGGACTAAAGTCAATATATATCTTTCGATTTGCATAACGTACAGAATTGAGCCTAATGTGATGTCTGCAAAGTTTTGTGAAAATCGGTTCTGATTTATATATAGCTCTCATATAGTTTCGTCCGATTTTATGCAAATGGTGCACCAAAGTCCCTATATATCATTCGATTTGCACGAAATTTGGCATAACGTACAGAATTGAGCCTAATGTTATGTCCGCCAAGTTTCGTGAAAATCGGTCCAGATTTAGATATAGCTCTTATGTAGTTTCGTCCGATTTTATGCAAATGGTGCACCAAAGTCCCTATATATCTTGCGATTTGCTCGAAATTTAGTATGGCAAACTGAATTGAACCTGGAGTAATGTCGGCCCAGTTTCGTGAAAATCGGTTCAGATTTAGGTATAGCTCCCATATATAGTTTCGTCCGGTTTAATGTAAAAGGTACACCAAAGTCCCTAGATATCTTTCGATTTGCACGAAATTCTTCATAACGTACGGAATTGAGCCTAATGTGATGTCTGTCAAGTTTCGTGAAAATCGGTCCAGATTTAGATATAGTTCCCATATATAGTTTTGTCCGATTTTATGCAAATGGTGCACCAAAGTTCATCGTTATAGAACAGTTTTGTTGTCGATGTTGATTCTATAAAAGTTTATTTCAATAGATATATCATTGTGGGATTTTTTAATTTTGTCCGAAAAGCACCATTCGCCTTCTGGTACCCCGAGTTTCGAACATCGAATAATTTTTATTTTTTAGTCTTCAAAACTTCGATGTGGATTTATGCACGCCCGACTATGAATACTCTTACGAAATTTACAATAATTCGACATTTCGAGTAATGGATGAATTGTTAACTTGGTTCCGTACCATCACATAGTCCCAATAAAATGTTACCCCGAAATTTTAGTAAGGATTCCAATTAAAGTTCTGTTGCCTTAATCTTGGTAAATTATAATATTAAAATCAACACCTTCAGCCAAACTTATTTTTAACACCTTCCCCATATGTCATACATGTGACATTGACACATTTGCAACATCACGATTTTTCCTTGAAACCTGTTGCCCTATCCAAACAAAAAATCATAAATCACAATTTACAAAAATTAAAGTTTTCTGAAAAAAAAACAAAAAATGTTTGCAAACAAACAATTTTTTAATTAAAGTTTTTTGTTTCTTTGCGAAAGTGTGTTGTGTGTTTTGTTAGTTTGCCGTTTTATATTTTTTGTAAAACATCAAAATGAAACATAAAAGTCATGTTACCTGCTGGCGCTGCTGCCACACTTCTTGTTATGATGCTTCTACAGCTGCTGCTGCTGCTCCGACTGCTTCTGATGATGATGACGACGACTATGAAGATGATTTTGCATAAAAAAATAGGTGTGAAATAACAAGTCAAAGTTGCAAAAAGCCAAGCCAACTGTAAACTTAAAATGAAATTTTGCACAAAATATAATCACAACGAATGTCTCACATTCAAGGACATTCAGGGTGGCTGTGAGTGAAAAAATAAAATGAAACAAAACATTAACAAGAAAACAAATAAAAAAACATGAAACTTGTTTCAATTTTTAAACAAAACGCTTAGTGCAGAAATAAGAAAAAGTATTGAATGGGAGCCTAAAAATTGCTGTTAATTAAGATTTCACATAAATTAAACTGCAGATTTTCAGATGGGCATGTAAATGAGGTGCTATATGACAGTTGCAGACAATAAAGTTTGTCATGTATTTTATGGTTTACATTTATATTTCAATTAGCTCATTTGGTATTCTTGATTTTATTTTATTGAATTCGTCATGGCGCCTCTATAAGTGGAAGGGTATAAGCGAACATTTGTATACTGTCTTCAAAAAACCCCAAGATTCAATATTACAGGCGGTTGTAAGGACCTTCTGTTTGGTCGAATCCAGGGACTACTCAAAAAAGATCCTCTATAATAATCAAAAAATCTGCATAACCATTCTGAATGCCATGGTAGGCTTGAGTGGACTTAGTGTGAAAATGATCTGAAGATAATTTTCAATTTAAAATTATGTTCTGAAAAAAATAAAGGCTATTTCATAGGCCTATAGGCTAGACCATACATTTTCTGATTCTCAATACCAGAATCACCAACATCTACCAACAATTATCATCACAATTTTCTCCCTCCCTTTACAACCAATCAACTGTCGTAGGAGTTGACTTAATTAAGACAGTAAAAACAAAATCAATAATAATCTATAAATAAAAAAATAAAAAAATAAACCATAAAAACCACAAACAAAGGTGAAGAAGAAGAAGCAAAATATTACAACTTAATTTTACATATCGTTATTGAAATATAAAGACATTTCACAAAAGTGATGATGACTACAAACAAAAGGCTTGTTAATGACACGGCAGCCACCACCAATTCCAGTTGAGATGACAATCAGAGATCAGTTTTCAAAGTGAGACAGATTTTTTTTTTTGTAAAATAAAAACAACGAAAAAAGTAAAAAAAAAAATAAAAGCGTCATCTTAAAAGGAATTCACAATTTAAACGATCTTAATCTTTTAAAGCAAACCGCTAAAGCAGAAAATTAAAACGAAGTCGCAACAATGAAGCCCAAAGAGGACAGCTGGTGACAAACAACTTGGAGCCAATAACCGCAAAATCAAATATTTTAAATATTTTAGTGAGCCTGAGGAATTTTGGTGATTATGTGTTTTCGTACGAAACATTTTGGGTTTTGAAATATGCTATCAAAAGGTTGTCATTTTGAAATTTATGTAAAAAGTTCCGTTACCTAGGCATACAATGAAATGGGAGAATCACTTCTGCGAGTAGTGCTTTTATCCTCTGAGGATTAAATTGATCGGGAATTTTATAAAGGGACTATGTCAAAATACCGAACCACATTAAAATGTCCTGCCATAGAGCCTTTTATTTCCTGAAATCTCAAAGTTATATCTACATAAGTTAGAGTGGATTGAAAATGTCCTGTGTATAAGTTTTTACCCCAAAATTGCGTACAAAACATTCAAGTTTTGGCGGTGATGTTTCGAAAGAAAATAACACAGGGGATTGAAAGTCTTGTGACTTGGTAAGATACCTAAGAAGGCTCCAAACGGCACTGTAGTCGTTAAGAACAACTTGTCCTTAAAAAGCGACAGACGTGTACCAAGGACTGGCCAGTTCGAGGTCCCTTCTTCTTACATATTTTAGACTTTGATTGTTCCCTTCGGAGGAAATCATATTAAGACCTTGTGGCAGATTCTATAAACCATAAAATATATTGCGAAGATGTGTAAGAATGTTTCTGAGGACGACTGGTTTGAATTTACCACAGAGTCACAACATAACTAAAGTTTATGAAATTATTGATCTTTCAAATCGAATTTTTTGGACTCTAGTAAAAATTAGTAGCAAGATTCAGGGAAGTCACTGTAAAGATACTACATCCGTCACGTTCTATAAAGGAAGACGATGTTTACTACACTAATCAGGTCGTCAGATTCATCTAGTCGTGTATGTTCTCTGTAACGTTCATGGGAACGCAATAAACGATTTACAAAAGGAATCACCAAATAAAAAAATTAACTTGGTTTTTTCTCTATATTTAAAGATAGATAGTGGCTTAATAAAAACGGTACCTATGTATATTGATAGTATATTCAGAGGTGGAAGAATTTATACTTTCAGGCCAAAAGGATGCCTACAGAGGTGACAAATTGGGCTAGGATCTTGAACATATGAAAAATAACGTGTGACCTTTCGATGAAAATGTGTAATGCTTAAATATAATCACTTTGGTTGAAAAATGCGCCAAGGACAATTGAAGCCAGTAAGGAAAGAAGTAAAGTCGGACGGAGCCGACTATATGATACCCTTCACCTCTTTGGGTATATTCAACAGATGAATCCTAACAGACGTCACATTTTTAACGGACCAGTAAAATAAACATGTCATTCTGCAACCTATACTAAATAGAAGCTATATCTAAATCTGAACCGATTTCAACGATTTCAGGAAACATAAAGCACCTAATTCATAACGATGTGCCAAATTTCACGCAAACCGAAAGATATATAGGGACTTTAGTGGACCATTTATATAAAATCGGATGAAACTATATATAGAGCTATATTTAAATCTGAACCGATTTACTCGAAACTTAACACACGCCATTCAAGACTCAATTCAATACACTATGCAAATGGTGCACCATTTACATGAAATCGGACGAAACTATATATGGGAGCTATATCTAAATCTGGACCGATTTTCACGAAACTTGGCAGACATCATTCTAGACCTAAATGATTAGGCTGTACCAATTTTCGTGCAAATCGAAAGATATATAGGGACCGTGTACATTAAATCGGTTAAATATATATTGGGGAGCTATATCTAAATCTGAACCGATTTTTCTCAATTTCAATAGGGTTCGTCCTTGGGCCAAATAAGTGACCTATGCCAAATTTCATCCAATTCGGATAATAAATGCGACCTGTACTTTGTTTACAATTTAACATGGACAGACGGACGGACAGACGGACATGCGTAAATCGACTCAGAAAGTGATTCTATGCATATTCTCAAAAGGAACCATGGGTCTATCTCGATTATTTTTGCCTGTTACAAACATATGCACAAAGACATAGTGGCGGATATACTGATATTTATATCAGGTCCGCATTAGAGCCAAATCGATTTAGACCGTTATATGGGGAAATACCATAAAGCTTGAACCAATTTTGATGACTACTCGTATGGAGATTTCCTTTTTTTAACGCCTTTATGATAGTAGATTGGGTATATTAAGTTTGTTATTGCGTTTGTAACTCATCAAAATAATAATTTCCGTGATCAGCGTAAAAATCTATGACTGTCCGTCTGTCTGTTGTAATCACTCTAACCTCTAAACGAATTGATATAATTTAGCATAGAGCTGTCTTTTGTCTGCAGGCACGTCAAATTCATAGATGGAGTACATCGGTACACGTTTAGGCATAGCTCCCATATAGTGGTGCCCCAATTGGCGATATTTTTAAGGTTTTGAGCGAATTCGCTGAGGTTTGATACATTGTTTTTTATATGGGTACCAAATTTCTCCACTAAAATTTATAAATATAGGTCACTTTTTCTCGTATCCCCCATATAACGGTACCCCTAGAATTTTGGGGTCTTGAGTGTATTTTTCGACCGAATTGCCTACAATTGCCACTACAAATTTTAACTATAAGTCAATTTATTAGGATAGCCCATATATAACGATCCCCAAAGTTTCAAGTCTCTAATCTCTCTACTAAAAATTATTAAAATCGTTCCTTTTTCGAGTGCTTCAAATCGGTTAAGATGTAAATTTTTTACAAATGGTACACCCAAGTCCCCAAGTCTGTTGAATGCAGATTTTAGAATTACATGCGTATGGGCTGATTTAAATTGATTCATATATCAATATAGATTAACTATTTAAATTCGTCTAATTCCATGTCAATGGTTCTCTATTTACCTTACACGTATCCAAAGTGGTGAATGGCATCATATAGTCGGCCATATTCGACTATTAAACATTCCTCACAAGTTTTGCTCTCATTATCACAAGTCTTCATTAGAAATATACATTTGTACGCATTATTTGGAAAGAGTATAAACTTTCCTTAAAAATTATTCATATCGGGCTCAAAATTTTTGCACAAGTCGGAAATCATAAATGTGTATCTTCTGTTCTTTAGTTTGCTGCTTGACTGACCATTCAACCACAACCAAAAATCATTCTGAGATTTTTAACTTCATTTTAATACAGCTAACGCCATCTACCGACTGAGAAATTGTAAATTGTTGTAAGACCTGTGCCACACAAAGGATTAAACGTTCATTTGTATTTGGGATGGAAAATAATTTACAGGTAGAAAATAAGTAACAATGTGGTATAGGATAATTTATTATTATCGTTTTCTGCCTATTTTAGTATTTTTAAAGTTTTTGAATAAACGTCAGCGATTAGACTAATTCAACACCAAAAAAGTTTCGTTATATTTGTATATAATCGCTCATAATCATTATGACAACCACTTTTGGCGATCAATTTCGAAGATCGCTTGTTATAAGTTGTACATTTTTTGTTAACAAATATACAATTTCTAAATTTAAAAAATATCAATATACTATTTAATAGCTTCCATGGTATATTTTCTATGTGATATGTCAGGGCAGCTGTGTTTTCTTTCTTATTAAGCCGCCTAGATTCGGAAATATTTTGTTAAATTATTTTGAATGTTTTCTTAAACCCTATAATTTGTAGTTTTTTTTAATTTTTTTGTCTTTAATATAAGAAAATATACAACTTCTAAATTTGAAAATTATTAATTTCCTTTATAATAGCTTCCATAGATTATTTTCTATGTGATAAGTCAAGGAATTTAAATATATATTCCAATTGTAAGTATTCTGACCTGCCGAACCTAGGAGTGGTTAATATTTTTATTTTAAAAAGTTCACTAATTTTGCCCTAGAATATTTTTCACCAGCCCCCTAAATCATAAATTCATATTTCCTCATCTTTCATTAACTCTCGCCAGGCCATTCAACCTCATCGAAATACAAGTTTTTTTATTTTTATCCACATTTCAGTACATCTACCGCCATCTAGTGGCTGGAAAATCATAAATTCTTTTATGCTGTGTTCTGTGTGGTACATACAAATTTAAGGTATTGAACCAGCAACAAACAAAACTAGCAACAACAACAAAGCATAACACCACTAGCCACAATAACAATGCAAGTGATATTTGAAAATGACAAACATTCGATGCAAACATGTTTGAGTAATGCTGTTGAAAACTGGCAGCTACAAGATATTTGAAATTTTCAAAAGAAACGAAGCGAAGAAACGAAACTCACGCACACATACAAAAACACCACCAAGCTAAGAGATTAACTAATACATAGTCATTTACCACATGAAGAGAGGGAGAGATCAGAGCTGGAAGTGATCGTGAGAGAATTTGAACATAAATTTTTGATGTTAACAACAAATTTCGGGCATGAAGCATAACAAATTGTTTATGATTTTCTACAACAACACTGGGGAATGAGAGTAAGTGAGAGAGCCAAGAGCGTAAAGCTCTCTTTGTTGTCATAGTATGAGTGAGAAAGAGCATAATTTTGTCTGTGTATGGGTGCATTGTTGTGGTATTGGTAAATTTCCCCTCCTTGGTTGGGAGAGTAAAAGAGAGCAATGATTTGCTGTTAGGCTCTCGCTCTCTCTCTCTCTCTCTCTTTTCGAAATGAGAGTTAATTATAATCGTTGAATGTTATTTTTTGGGATCATTTACCATTTAGGTTCGTTGTTCTTTTTTCTGGTGTGTAAGGTTGGTTGGATAGATTTTAACTGAGGATTTAATAGAAAAAGAAGGGCTTGATGAGACATCAATTTCGGCCGCTACCTGGCTGGCATTGATGAGCCCAAACAAAAACAGATTTCCAGCCCCTTTTGTTTTGAGTTGTGTGCAAAAGGGGCTTAGGCATTTAGCATTTAAGAAAAATATTTTTTTTTCTAAAATCATTCCATTGCCAGACCTACACCACTAATGGTGGTGATGGTGACAACGGCCAGGTTTTCCCTACGTTTCGCTTGATTTGCTACTGCTGCTGCAAAATCACTTAAAAAAACATCGAACCAAAAGACGAAAAAGTGAACAATAATGGAATCTGGATATGTCAGACAAATTGTGGATTAAATGTTATTATGGCTGTTATTGTTTTGTTTGGGGATTGTTTCGAAAAGTGTTAAAAAAATAACCCCAGCAAAATAGACGCACACAAAAAGAGTATTGGAAACTAAAAACAGATTTTTAGCAATTAATGTCTGGCCTACAATACGCCTGGCGGGATGATAGCCATATTTTTGGCATTAATGTGTTTTTACAGGTTCCTACCCTAGAGTGCTTATGGCTACCATTTAAAATCGAAATACCTTAAAAAGTAAACATAGAGATCCCACGCATTATTGTTATTAAAAATAAAAACCATAACTATTAGTCCAAGGTTTGGAATTTACATTACTTGAAAACAGTAACACATTTTGTAAATGCAAAATAATATTGGAAAATACTTTATTATTATTTCTTTTTTGGTGATGGTGGTGGCCCCTTATTAAACAGAAGCTGTAATAATAATGACTGACTAAATACAAAAGGCTTGAGTCCAGCCCATCGTCATCGCCATCATCATCATCACCAGCCATTGCCAATTTATAAACATGACAAAGCGTTTCAGATTCTCGTTTTTTTCGGTGGTTTTGTTGAGAACTTCTTTTGGACCAGCAAATTTTTTTTATTAAAATCTCCATCATCATCGTGGTCGACATAATTTTCGTTATTGCTTATAAAGAGATTTTAGCATAACAAGCAGATTGTTTTTTTCTTATTAATCAGCCTAGATTCTGAAATATTTTGTTAAATCATTTTTAAGGGTTTTTACACAAAACCCATAATTTGTAGTTTTTAAAAAATTCTTGTCTATAATTTTAATTGCAAAATTTAATTTTATGTTAATAAGAAAAAAACTTTTAATAACAAAAATAGCCATTGTTGTTGGTCAAACTACTAGGTTACTCACAAAAATTGCTACTGAAATAAATTGAAAAGCTGACAGCTGGGTAAAGGAGGGTATCGCTAGTGACCCAAATAAACAACGAAAGGAGGAGGAGATTCTTAGAGAATATAATTTCTACGGTTAGCAGAGGATTAAACAAAATTGGTGGGGGTTGCATAGATATATGCTTGGATTTTTAATGAATTTTGTTTGAGGCACCAGCAGAGGCATAGCCGAGGGTTATTAAAGAATATTTTTTAAGCACCAGTAGAGCTATAGGCATGCATATTTAAATAAAAATTTTTGAAGGCCTAGAAGAGTTTTTGGCGTGGATTTTGAAAACATAGTTTTTGAAGTCATCGAAAAGCTATGGGCGTAGATTTAAAAAAATCTTTTAAGGCCTTGCAGAGCTATAGGCGTTGATTTTTAAGTAATATTTTTTGAAGGCCTAGAAGAGTTAAAAAAAATATTTTTTGAAGTCCTCGAAGATCTATAGGTGTGGATTTTTAAAGAATATTTTTTTGAAGGCCTAGAAGAGTTATAGGCGTGGATTTTTACAGAATATTTTTTGAAGGCCTAGACGAGTTATAGTCGTAGATAAAAAAAATATTTTTTGAAGGCCTAGAAGAGTTATAGGCGTGGATTTTTAAAGAATATTTTTAAAGGGCTAGCAGAGCTATTTTCAAGGCCTAAAGACTATTTTTGAGGGCCTTGCAGAGTATAGCTATAGGCGTTGATTTTTAAATAATATTTTTTGAAGGCCTGGAAGAGTTAAGAAAAATATTTTTTGAAGTCCTCGAAGATCTATAGGCGTGGATTTTTAAAGAATATTTTTTTGAAGGCCTAGAAGAGTTGTAGGCGTGGATTTTTAACGAATATTTTTAAAGGGCTAGCAGAGCTATTTTCAAGGCCTAAAGACTATTTTTGAGGGCCTTTCAGGGTATAGCTATAGGCGTTGATTTTTAAATAATATTTTTTGAAGGCCTAGAAGAGTTAAGAAAAATATTTTTTGAAGTCCTCGAAGATCTATAGGCATGGATTTTTAAAGAATATTTTTTGAAGGCCTAGAAGAGTTGTAGGCGTGGATTTTTAAAGAATATTTTTTTGAAGGCCTAGAAGAGTTGTAGGCGTGGATTTTAATAGAATATGCTATAGGCGAGGATTTTTAATGGATATTTTCTAAGACCTAGCCGAGCTATCTCGTGGCATTTTTAAAAATATTTCTTAACGCCCTAACCGAGCTATAGGCGTGGATTTATAAAGAATACTTTTTTAAAGACTAGCGGAGCTATAGGCATGGATTTATAAAGAATACTTTTTTAAAGACTAGCGGAGCTATAGGCATGGATTTATAAAGAATACTTTTTTAAAGACTAGCAGATATGTAGGCCATGATTTAAAGTGCTATGTCGTGGAACTGAAAAAAAAATTAAAGCATATTTTTTGAAAGTCTATTTTAAAGAACATATCTTTCTAAGGGATAGCAGGGATGCATCCCTGGATTTTAAAGTCTTTTTGTAATGTTTTTTGGGGCTATCGGGCCGCATACTGGGATTTTTAAGAAATAACTAAAGACCTTCAGGGCCATTGTCATGGGTTTTTAAAGATTTTTTCTATGTTTGGTTTTTGAAAAAAGCTTTTCCTCGTCCTTCACATAACATTCGCAATATTACTCCACACTTCTACATAGCCTCCAGAAGAAATGTCAGGGATCATTTTCGGTATTTACAAGGTCCTAGCCCAATTTCCAAACCTGAGTGTCTGTAGTATGGTATTTTGGCACAAATTTATCATGTCATAGCCCCCTATTTTAAAGTTTCGATCGAATTTTGGTATTGTTAATGCCCACCTCATATAATCTTTAAAAATTTGGACCCAGTCGATCGTAATGAAGGTTGTAATAGTTCCTATTACAAGAAATTGAATAATTTGTCTATTTTAAATTTTCTTACTTCAAAGAAAATTGTTTTTTAGTTTGCTTAAACCGAAATAGATTATCAATGACAGTGAGAAGGAAAGACCCTTCATCATAATTTTCTCCTTCATCAAGTCTCTTCAATGCAAATGCATACATTTCAACAAAATATGATAAATTGTTTTATTATCTGCATTTCCGAACATAACAAAAGATAACAATGGCTGGCTACTTGTAACACAGTCTCCCTACCTCTCTCTCTCCCCATCTGGGGAGAAGAAGCAAAAGACAATAGCATAGTATTGGCAAAGCTGTTGTCGTCTTGTAACGTAATTTAAGCGTTTACAATAATAATAATAGTACGCTGTAGAAGTTCACAAAGCTTTCTTACACTTCTTCTAGCCACTGAAGAGGGGATTTTTTTTGCACTCAATGCCCTGCCACACTGCTGCTTGAGCATGATGTCTTCTAATATGTTTTTTATTAAGCGTTACATTATTCGCATTAATATGCAACATAAACACAAAATAGCTAGAGCAATGCACTGTAAAGCAAAACAAAGCAGAATCTAAGCAGCTCAAGGATCGGCATGAGGGGTAAAGAACAATTTTTGTGGAATCTCAACCAAGGTTTTTAATAAGAAAATTCCATAGCTTACACTTGTTTTATATTAAATTGTGTGTGTGTCTGTCAAAAACGCATAGTTGTGAATCTCTTCGATATCTACCGTCCGTACGTAAATCCAAACCGAACGAAATCCCATGGACGATGCTGCTCGACACTAATGCTCCAAAAACAAAAGCAAGTACCCCTTCATCATGGAATTTCCTTTTATAAACAGTAGTAGTGGCAGTAGTTGTACTGAATGACGTATAAAAACAACAGCAACAACAACAAAATGTTAAAGAAAGCAGAACTGTATGACAGTATAGGGACAAGTATCTCTGCAACTCTTTTGTGAAAATGTGTGGAGGAGGACACTTGGTAAGTGAGTGAACCCGCATAGAAATGCAACCACCAGCAGCAGCAGCGACAGCATCCACTACTGTCAGCAGTTGCAAGTTCCAAGTTTATAAAAGTTGTGTCGTACCGTGATGTTGACGGTGATGCTGTCGCTGCTAGTAATACTGCTGCTCAATGATTTTTTTTTTTTCATTTTAAAATAACTATTTCTAAAGATATTTTTGTAATAAAAAACAAAAACAAAAGGAAATAATATTTATAGAATACAAAAATAATGGTTTTTGAAAGAGATACAAAAACAAGCTCAAAGACAAGGGTAAGAGATTGAATAAGGTTGGGATTTAAAAATAAATAGTTAAAGGTCAAAGTAGTTATATTGAAGAATTCAATTTATATTTAAAATTTTGTGGATATTTTTAGGGTACAGTTGAGGGGACACGTTTGGGTATAACAATACTCTTCTTAAAAATCCGCAAGCCCTTTAAAAATGCACAGTTATGTAAGCTTTTGGAAACAAATATCGGTTCGTCCGGTTCGAAAACGTTGGCCGTGAAGGAAAAACGTGGACCGATATACTCTATTGGAGCTTCAAAAATATTCTCTAAAAAATCTAAGCCTTTAGCTCCATTGGAGCTTAAAAAATATTATCTAAAAAATCCAAGCCTTTGGCTCCATTGAAGCTTTAAAAATTATTCTTTAAAAATCCAAGCCTTTGGCTCCATTGGAGCTTTAAAAAATATTCTCTAAAAAATCCAAGCTTTTGGCTTCATTGGAGCTTCAAAAATATTCTCTAAAAAATCCAAGCCTTTGGCTCCATTGGATCTTCAAAAATATTCTCTAAAATATCCAAGCCTTTTGCTCCATTGGAGCTTTAAAAAATATTCTTTAAAAATCCACGCCTATGGCTCTGCTAGGCCTTCAAAAAATATTTTATAAATATTCACGCCTATATCTCTGCCAGGCCTTCAAAAAATATTCTTTAAAAATCCACGCCTGTGGCTCTACTAGGCCTTCAAAAAATATTTTTTAAATATTCACGCCTATATCTCTGCCAGGCCTTCAAAAAATATTCTTTAAAAATCCAAGCCTATGGCTCTGCTAGGCCTTAAAAAAATATTTTTTAAATATTCACGCCTATATCTCTGCCAGGCCTTAAAAAAATATTCTTTAAAAATCCACGCCTATGGCTCTGCTAGGCCTTCAAAAAATCAACGCCTATGGCTGTATTAGGCCTTTAAAAAATATTCTTTAACAATCAACACATATGGCTCTGCTAGACCTTCAAACAATATTTTTTTAAATATTCACGCCTATGGCTCTGCTGGCCCTTCAAACAACTCTTAAAATTCCACACCTTATAGCTCCACTTGTCCCGCAACAAATATTATTTAAAAAATGCCACATTTCTTCCTTTAAATTATATTTCCTTATTTCCACCCAAAAAAATTCTATTCATTGCAACTTCCTAACAAAAGTTTTTCTCTATTTTTTTGCATTTGAGACACACTTGAAAAACTAGATAGACAGACAGTTTGGTTACAATATTTGCTGGCAAGGGGTTACTTGTCATTCAGATTCTATATTTTTTTCCTACGATCTGTTGTTGTCGTTCTCGTTGTTGTTGTTACTTTTTATTTCATATGCGTTTTATATTAAAAATGCATTCATTTGTGTTGCTTTGCGTCGAGTAATATGTGAACGATTTATTGATGCATACAACGCAATGCATTTGCAATTTTAAAAGTCTGATAACGGGCAAAAATGGTCGCCGGAGAGGAGCTGAGAGGAGGAGGAGCACATGAGGAGCCCGGCAGAAATCATACCAAAATGAAAACAAACAAGTAGACAAGTAGTAGTAGTAGAAAACCCCCCTACATGACGATGATGATGATGAAAAACCATAGGCCCCCACATACCGATCAACGTCATCATACCACGAGACGCGACCATTTCAGGCAATATGGCAATGGCACCAAATGACAATAAGTGCATCACAAGGCGCATATTTTTCGCCATAATAGCAAAAACAGCCAGGCAGCCAGAACACATTTTCCCGTTTCCAGAGCTCTTCTCTCGGTTCGCTCCAAAAGTCAATGCGTTGATGGTGATGCGTTCCTCCTTTACATTGCAATGCGTGCAATGCCGTATTGAACGCTCGGCATGATGTTACTCTAGCCTAGGCTAGCTAGATAGCTGGTTGGTTAGATGGCTGGCGTGGTGTGGTATGGCATGACGATATGGAAAAATCGTATCACAACGCATTTTTATACTTTTCCACAATTATTGTTTGTCGAGAGCATGGAGTATGTGAAAAAGCGTGGAAAATATGCGTGGTTGCGAACGTGGCACCCAATATTAAAAACCATGCCACTATAGGTGGCGAACTTCGTTGACGCTGTCGCTGTGGCAGAATACTCGTTTTGTGTGCGTTCGGCAGCAAATAGAGGTAGTGATGCCACTACAATATATATGTATATGTATATTGGTGACATGCCACACAAAAGAATACCACCATCAACATATTGCTGTGCTGTTGTCAGCTTTTGGCAGCACTTGTCCTCAAGCACAACCTCAAATGCCACAATAATGCAAAAGTACATCAAGCGGTGAACACCCAGAACACCATCGACAATAATACCAGTAACAGCAACGACAACAACACCAGCAACAGCAATTACGTGAATGAAATATTAAATTATGTTGTATTTTGGTTATTGGATTTATTTTTTTTTTTCAGTGCGTCAATAACAAAGGGTAGAAGATAGGTCCTAAATAAAATATATTTTTTAAAATAGCTTGCATATAGCTCTGCTGGGGCTTCAAAAATATGCTTTTAAAATCCACGCCAAAACATCTGCTGGTGCTTCAAAAATATTGCTTTACACGGCCTTCAAAAAAAAAATTCTGTAAAAATCCACGCCTGTATTTTTGCAAGGCCTTCAAAAAAATATTCTGTAAAAATCCACGTCTATAGTTCTGCAAGGCCTTCAAAAAATATTCCTTAAAAATCCAAGCCTGTAGTTCTGCAAGGCCTTCAAAAAATATTCCTTAAAAATTCACGCATGTAGTTCCGCAAGGCCTTCAAAAAATATTCTTTAAAAATCCACGCCTGTAGTTCTGCAAGGCCTTCAAAAATATTCCTTAAAAATCCACGCCTGTAGTTACAGTTGCCTCCAAAAAAATTCTTTAAAAATTCACACCTAAACCTCTGCCTGTGCCTCGAAAAATAAAAATCTACGACTACAGCTCTGTTGATGCTTCAATAAATATTAAAAAAATCCAAAATCATTTAGAAAATATTCTTTAAAAATTCACTCATATAGCTCTGTAAGGCCTTCAAGAAATATTCTTTAAAAATCCGCGCCAACAATTCCGCAAGGCCTTCAAAAAGTATTCCTTAAAAATCCTCTAATATAGCTCTGCAAGGCCTTCAAAAATATTTTTAAAAAGCCACGCCTATAGCTCTGCAAGGTCTTCAAAAAAATTTTTTAAAAAACCACTCCTATAGCTCTACAAGGCCTTTAAAAATCCACGACTATAGCTCTGCAAGGCCTTCAAAAATATTCATTAAAAAGCCACGCCTATAGCTCTGCAAGTCCTTCAAAAAAATATTCTTTAAAAATCCTCTCTTGTAGTTCTTCAAAAATGATTGTTTGAAAATCCTCGTCTATTACTCTGCTGGTGCTTAAAATTTTTTTTCTTTAAAAATTCACGCCTATAGCCTCAGCTGGGGCTTTAAAAAATCTTCTTTTAAAATCCACGTCTATAGTCTCTGCTGGGGCATCCAAAATCTTATTTTAAAATTCACGCCTGTAGTTCTGCAAGACCTTCAAAAAATATTCTTTAAAAATTCACGCTTATAGCTCTGCAAGACCTTCAAAAAATATTCCTTAAAAATCCACGCTTATAGCTCTGCGGGGCCAATAGCTCTGCAAGGCCTTTAACAATATTCTTCAAAAATATCCGCCAAAAAAAAAAAAAATATTTAAAAAATTCAAAATCCCACCTTTTCAGTTCCAATTTCCAAGAAAAGTTTTTGGAATGACATTGAAGAACTCATTTCAAGATTCCTTCTTGTTGTTTTATAGGATGTTGTTGTTTTTTTATTTTTGAATTTCGTTTCGAAAATTATCGACAATACAAAAAAAGAACATTTTCTCTCTTTCTCTGACCATAATGGGTAAAGCTAGGCTACCTAGCCTAGGTCGAGCTCTGGCCATACCGCAACTCAATTCATTTGATTACATGAATGAATGAATTCTGTTTTGCATATTTTTGTGTTGTTGTTGTTGTTGGTAGTATTGTTGCCAGATCATATGCATATTATTGACTTGGCCATTTATGGATTTTAAGTTATGCATTGAAGTTTGGAAAAATTTGGTGTGTGTGTTTGTTTTTTTCTAAGGCAAATAAGCAGCCTGGCAGGCACTACTTCATCTTCATCTATTGAGGTCTGTTTTTTTTTGTTTTTTTGTTGTTGTTGCTTGGTGCATTTCAATGTTAATGTCAGTGACCAAAATGCAACTGCACATTTGAATTCAAATGCGTTTTAATTGAATTCACCAAAAAACGAAAAAAATCGCATCGCATATTTACCAACCAGGAGACAAAATGTTTTGGCATTCTTTGGCAGGCTTGTTTGTTAGCAGCAATTGTTAGTAATGCTGTGGCTAGTTGGCAATTATAAATTGTTAGGCCAACAACGACGACGACAAAAAAGAAGAAGAAGTTGTCTGCCAATTTTGGATTTTTTCCATGTGGAGGATAATAATCCACAAGGCAAGTTTTTCATAATTTTTTGCATTTGTTTTTTTTTCTATTTGGGACTCTTGTCTAATCGCCTAACTCCAACTATTGGTTTTTTACAACTCCACTAGTTCGGCTGGCGTTTTCCAATTCCAACAACTGATAGTTTGAGGTTAAGATTATCATAATTTTTTGGTTAAAAGAAAACTTTTTTTGTTTCAGGATGCGAAGTTGCTTTTTTTGTTTCTTTTCAGAATTGTTTAAAAATGGATTTGAATTTTGGGTTCTATTTTTGAAATTATGATGAGAATGTTGGGAAAAGAAGTTTTGGTAGTTTTTTCTTTTGGACAGCAGACATCAAATGCTGTGTAATGGAAATGGGGTTAAAACAGAAAGTCGGCTAAATGAAAAATTTGTCAAGCCGAAAAAAAATTCTGCGTAATTTTAAATGGAATTAGCTGCCAAGAGATGTAAGAAAAGGTTGACAAGTGAGGGGATAGAATAGAACCGAGGGGATTTTTAATATTTTCCGTGGATTTTTTGAAGAATATTTTTCTGAAGTACCAGCAAAGCTATAGGCTTGGATTTTTTGAAGAATATATTTTAAATGCCAAGCAGAGCTATAGGCGTGGATTTTTAAAGAATATATTTTAAATGCCTAGCAGAGTTATACGCGTGGATTTTTAAAGAATATATTTTAAATGCCTAGCAGAGTTATAGGCGTGGATTTTTTTTTTTGAAGAATATTTCTCTGAAGTACCAGCAAAGCTATTGGCTTGGATTTTTTTTTTGAAGAAAATTTCTCTGAAGTACCAGCAAAGCTATAGGCGTAGATGTTTAAAGAATATTTTTTGAAAGCCTACCAGAGCTATAGGCTTATATTTTTAAAGAATATTTTTTGCAGGCATACCAGAGCTATAGGCGTAGGTTTTTAAAGAATACTTCTTGAAGGCCTACTACAGCTATAGGCGTAGGTTTTTAAAGAATATTTTTTGAAGGCCTAGCGGAGCAAAAGCCGTGGATTTTTAAATAATATTTTTTGAAGGTCTAGCGGAGCTATAGATGTGGATTTTTAAATAATATTTTTTGGAGGTCTAGCGGAGCTATAGATGTGGATTTTTAAAAAATATTTTTTGAAGGTCTAGCGAAGGTATAGATGTGGATCTTTAATGAATATTTTTTTGAAGTACCCGCAAAGCTATGGGCCTGGATTTTTAATGTTCATCTTTGGTTTTTCCATAATCTTCGAAACGAAATTAAGAAAAAATTAACTCAACAGAAAGAATCTTGAAAGGAGTAGTTAAATGACGAGAAATGTCGATTTTGTTGAATTGTACATTTTTGTAATATTTTTTAAGCTGAGGTTTTATATTTTTTCCTCGGTTGCAAATTCTTTAAAAATCAAATCACAAAGAACTGGTCTTTGGTCTATGTCTATCTACGGATTACGTTTTAGTTATGCTTACAAAATTTCTTTAAAAAATCCACGCTTTGAGGTATGACTGTGCTTATTCTCTAAATAATCCAAGATTCAAGTTAAATAATTCTTTAAATGAAATTCTGTACATATTTTAAAAAATCGACTGTCCAAGATTATAGCTCTGCAAAATCTTATAAAATAGTCTTCAAAATAGTTCATGATAATTACTCGGTTATTGCCAAATAAAAAATTCTCAAAATGTTTTGCATTCTGTCAATTTGCAAAAAAAATATTTTAAAGATCCATTTTTTTTAAATATACCCTCTTATACCCTTAATAAAAAAATTTTTGTCAAAAATACACGCTCCTAGCTCATCCAGAACTTAATAACATATCTTTTGAGAATCTATGTTCGTACTTTGCTTTACTCATATAAAATATTCTTCCAAAAAAATCAATATTTGAACTCTGATATTAATTTTAAAATATATTAATTTAAATATTAGTTTAAAAAATATTAATTTAGAACTTTGCCATTTTATAAATATGGTCTGCGAAATTTAGAATTAAATTTACAAATATAGAAATCCATCAATTTAAAAAAAAATATATATATTCTTCGCATTTTTTATCCCTTGGTTTTCGAAAATCATAGATTTACCCGACCCAACATCTCAATATTCTACAAATTAACTAAAATTTTACTTCAAAAAACTCCAAAGACAACATCAAACACTTGGTCGAGTACAAAAAAATTAATACAAAATAAAACAAACTCCAATTCAAATAAATTCAAGAAATCCAATATCATGATGTTAGGAGACTTCAAGCCAGAAAAAAATGAAAAACAATGCGGAAAAAGCACTAAATTACAGAACATTAAACTCTTCTCAACATAACAAGAACAAGAACAACAACAATTAACACTACAACTCATTTACATAGGAAAAAGTGCAATGCTAAACAATACAACAACGAAACGAAATAGAGATGGACTAAACATGGTCTGGTATTTAACAAGAACACCTAACAAGACTTCAGTTCGATGGAGAAGAAGAACCAGAACGAGGAAAATCAACAGGGCAGGGAAGCTTTTATGCACACTGTCACTGAGTCATGTTCTTGCTTAACGATTTTCCAACGACTGTAATTACGAATGACTCTATCACCAAAAATAGTAAAAGAAACTTAGTTGGGACCCATACACTGACATAACACAACGAACTCCAATCGGTGGATGGATGGTGCCTTTGCAACATGTGTGGTGTGTGCTGCTGCAAAATTTTGCTTTCCTCTTGCTTGTCCACATCGTTGAAAGAAGCAACAATTAAAAAGGCGAAAAAAAATATTTAGAGCAAAAAAGAAAAACTTCGTTTTTGCGTAAATATTTCTTTCAGCCTGTTGCCTACATCCACCAACAATTTCGTAGTAGAGCTGGTATCCGTATTCGCTCTGTTCGCCTCTGTGTACTATGTTTCCTGTAGCAATTCCAAATTCTGTTTGATGTTACTGTTTAGTTTATATTTGTTCAAAACCGAGAAGATAAGGAAATTTTTAATTTGTAGCACTGAATAATAGGGAGAATTCGTGTGTGTGTGTGTAGTTCTCTGAGTGGAGTGGGAGAGAGAGAGCGAGCGAACGTATAACCGGCCGGATTATTTCTTGGTACTTTGTGAGTTTCCTTTGTTAAGTTGAACAGCCAAGCAGCCAGCCATGCATTCACACATGCAGCAGGCCTTTAAACGTGCATTAAATGCATAATGTCACACAACAAAGGTGGCTATCATTTCTCCCTCTCTCTCGCTCTATCTGGCCACCAGAGAATTGAGAGTAAAAATATTGTATTCTTTTTTCTTCTTTCAAAATTAAATCACTTTAACACAGTGACACACATGTCCAATTTCATGTGTGTGCATGTTTGCCTCTTCAACACATTGACTTTCCATGGAAATGCATGTGTATGTTGTTGTTGTTGTAGCACTCTCTGTGTACAGCACCAGCCATTTGTTGCATGTTCTGTTAACAAATTTTTATAAATTTCCCCTACTTTTAATGCTACGCTCATATGCTGTTGAATGCATTCAATGCAGAGAATAAGGGAAATGAGAGCGAGGGAGAAGAGAGAACGAACGAACATAAATCCATGTGTGTTGTTATTCTTGTGAAAACACAACAAGTTTTCATCAGCAGAAGAAGAATAAGAGGAAGAAAAATTACACTAGCCCATACTACTCGCAATTATATGAAGAACATCATTATGACCATAGTAGCCAACAACAAAAATAATAAAAACAACAACAACACTGTTAGTACTGTGAAATGAGAACATTTATGAAAGCATAACAAATGTAATGCACTCTGAGAGAAGACTCATCGGGCAAAACCAAACATAACTGAGTAATAGGTAGGCAAGAGCATTTTATAATTGCATGTTATCGAGAGATAGAGAGTCAAACGACACTGTGTGTGTATGACTGGCTCTGTGTGACATAAACGAATGCATGCACGAATGCATCTCCGGTATAACGGGCTCTCACTATGTGCTACGAGTATCCGTATCCGTTGTGTGTGTGAGTGGCTATGTGTGTGCACACACAGAAAATGTTAAAACAACACACAGTTCGTTGTAATGCATTTCGTGGCTGTTGTTGTTGTTATTGTACTTAAACGTAGAGTGTGAGTAGTTGTTGCTTGACTTGTTTGTTTGCTTGCTTGCCAGTAGTTTGGTGCTGTATGTGTGTGCGTGTTGTTGCTGTCTTTATATCGGTGTAATGTTAGTTTTATGGCAGCATGGACACACCGACACGACTACTATGGCCACATACTCTCGCCCAAAGAGCAAACAACACACAGAATTTTATTTTCAACGAGGCAACGGAGTCTCAACTAAACCGAATCATAATCAGTTTGAGTTGAAACGTTAAGCGGTAAACATGTTTTAGAAAAATAGCTCTTCCGTTACTAAAAATACAATTTTTTACTTAACACACATCCACAACAAAAAAAAAAATCATTTAACTTAGTAATAAAAAAATTCAAGACGAAGAGAAAAATAAAATTACAAACGAATACTTAACGTCTCAATATAAAGAAATAATAAATATATATTAATGGAAACGAAACAAAATAAATAAAAAAAATAGTGAAATAAAAATAAACGCTTGTTACGTTACGTCTGACCTACACACACATGGATTACGGGTTTACGGTTTTACGAAAATAAAACAAGCGATCACAAATAAAAATTACAACAAGTGACAATATTTGTTCAACAACAAAAAAACCAAAAAATGCAACAATAAATAATTAAAACAAAAAATATTTTGTGAAAACAATTAGAAGAAATTCTAAAACAATTTAGCAACAATGAAAGAATAACAAGCCACAAATCACAACGAAAAGTGTGTTCAAAACTCAAAGTGTAAATCACAAAAAAATCCATCGAACACCCATCACCAGGACTCTAAGTCCATCACCAATATTTTTTTTGCCTCATCATCACAAAAATAAAACAAAACTCCAACAAAATGTCTCTGTACGCCTGCGCCTCGTTTTTGCTACTTACCGCCAGCATTGTTAGCGGTGTCAGTTCACAATGTTCATGGGAATTTGTACGCACAACCATGGACATTAAGTGTAATATACGTGCCATTGATATCACACAACAATTGGATTTACAAGTGGCCGAGACAGCCACACGCCTCGAAATCGCCTGCTCCAATGATGTCTTGTATGCCAGTGATTTGGGTAATAAGACATTTGTGCGTCTTCAAAAACTATCCGAATTGCAAATTGATTCGTGTAAAATGCAACGTCTTGCGGAAAACACATTCGAAGGTTTAATGTCGTTGAAACGTTTAACGGTCCAGACCCACAATGCCGTTTGGGGTCCCGGTAAAACGCTGGACATCTCGCCTCAAGCCTTCTACGGTTTGCGTGAATTGTCCGAACTCAGTTTGGCCGATAACAATATCCGTCAATTGCCCGAAGGTGTTTGGTGCACCATGCAAAATTTACAAGTGTTGAATTTGACCTCGAATCGTATTCGCGCCGCCGAAAGCCTTGGTTTCTCCGAGAAATTGTGCACTCTGAATGGTGCCAGTGGTGCTGCTGAACTCCAAGTCTTGGATGTTTCCTACAATGAACTACGTTCCTTGCCCGATGTCTGGGGTGCCTCACGCCTACGCCGCCTACAACAATTGAATCTACAACATAACAACATTTCCTCATTGGCTGCCAACTCCTTGGCTGGCCTTTCATCGTTGCGCGTGCTAAACCTTTCCTACAACCACTTGGAAACATTGCCAGCCGATTCATTTGCCGGCAACAAGGAATTGCGTGAAATCCACTTGCAAGGCAATGAATTGTACGATTTGCCCAAAGGTCTGTTCCATCGTTTGGAACAATTGTTGGTGCTCGACTTGAGTGGCAACCAATTGACATCTCACCACGTTGACAATAACACATTTGCTGGTCTAATTCGCCTTATTGTCTTGAACTTGGCCAACAATGCCCTCACCCGCATCGGCTCGAAAACCTTCAAAGAATTGTATTTCCTACAAATCTTGGATATGCGCAACAACTCCATCGGTCACATTGAAGATGGTGCCTTCCTGCCTTTGTACAATCTTCACACCTTGAATTTGGCCGAAAACCGTCTACACACCTTGGACAATCGCATTTTCAACGGTCTCTATGTCCTCACCAAATTGACATTGAACAACAACTTGATCAGCATTGTCGAATCCCAGGCCTTCCGCAATTGCTCCGATCTCAAAGAATTGGATTTGAGTTCAAATCAATTGGCCGAAGTACCCGAAGCCGTACAAGACCTCAGCATGCTGAAAACATTGGATTTGGGTGAAAATCAAATCTCCGACTTCAAAAATGGTACTTTCCGCAACTTGAATCAATTGACCGGTTTGCGTTTGATCGACAACCGCATTGGTAACATCACCGTTGGTATGTTTAGCGATTTGCCTCGTTTAAGTGTTTTAAATTTGGCCAAAAATCGCATTCAATCCATTGAACGTGGCGCCTTCGACAAGAACACCGAAATCGAAGCCATCCGCCTGGACAAGAACTTCCTCACCGACATCAATGGCATCTTCGCCACTTTGGCCTCTTTGTTGTGGCTCAACTTGTCGGAAAATCATTTGGTATGGTTCGATTATGCCTTCATTCCATCGAATTTGAAATGGTTGGACATTCATGGTAACTATATTGAAGCCTTGGGTAACTACTACAAATTGCAAGAAGAGATCCGTGTAACCACCTTGGATGCCAGTCACAATCGCATCACCGAAATTGGCGCCATGGCTGTGCCAAACTCCATCGAATTGCTGTTCATCAACAACAACATCATCAGCCAGGTCCAACCCAACACCTTTGTTGACAAAACTAAATTGTCACGCGTCGACTTGTACGCCAATGTCTTGTCGAAATTGGCTTTGAACTCTTTGCGCGTTGCTCCAGTTGCCGCCGATAAACCCGTCCCCGAATTCTATTTGGGCGGTAATCCTTTCGAATGCGACTGCAGCATGGAATGGTTGCAACGCATCAACAACATGACCACCCGCCAACATCCCCGCATCATCGATTTGGCTAATATCGAATGTTTAATGCCTCACAGCCGTAACGCCCCCATTCGCCCATTGTCATCATTGTCCAGCAGCGACTTTGTCTGCAAATACACATCGCACTGTCCCGCCACTTGTCACTGCTGTGATTTCGAACAATGCGACTGTGAAATGGTGTGCCCCGACAATTGTACCTGTTTCCATGACGCTACCTGGTCAACGAACATTGTCGACTGTGGGAAACAAAATCGCATTAACTTGCCGCAACGCATACCCCAGGATGTCACCGATTTGTATTTGGATGGCAATAATCTCCCCGTAATCGATGCTCAGGTGTTTGCGGGCAAACGCAATCTACGTGCTCTCTACCTGAACTCATCGAATGTGGTGACAATTCAAAACGGCAGTTTTTCCGAGCTCAGCATGCTGCGTTCCCTGCATTTGGAGAACAATAAATTGCAGTCTTTGGACGGCAGTGAATTTAATCAATTGTCTCTGCTCAAAGAATTGTACTTGCACAATAACCTGCTCACGTCCATCTCGAACAATACCTTCGGCCCCTTGGTTTCATTGAAGGTTTTGCGTCTAGACAACAATCGTCTCACATCAATGCCCATTGCCCAATTGGCCAGTCTCCAGTACCGCAACAGTCTACAGGGTTTGACAATGGGCCGCAACTCCTGGTCTTGCCGTTGTCAATTCTTGCAGAGCTTGGCCCAGTTTGTGGCCGACAATGCCATGGTCATCCGTGATTCCCAGGACATCTACTGTGTGGATAATGGCGTCAAGCGTGAATTGGAATTGTTCACCCAGCATGGTGTTGACTGCAGTGAATTGTTGGAGAATGCCAGCAACATGGCCTCCCAAGATGTTTCCGGTGGTTATGTACCACTGTTGGCTGCCGTTTTGGTTTTGATCTTCCTCATCGTGGTGCTGATCATTGTCTTTGTGTTCAGGGAATCGGTGAGAATGTGGCTCTTTGCCCACTATGGTGTGCGTGTGTGTGAACCACGTTTCGAAGATGCCGGTAAATTGTACGATGCCATTATTTTACATTCCGAAAAAGACTATGAATTTGTGTGCCGTAACATTGCCACCGAATTGGAACATGGTCGTCCACCATTCCGTCTGTGCATCCAGCAAAGAGATTTACCACCCCAGGCCAGCCAGTTGCAAATTGTTGAAGCCGCCAGGGCGTCGAGAAAAATCATCTTGGTTTTGACCCGTAATCTCTTGGCCACCGAATGGAATCGTTTGGAATTCCGTAATGCATTCCATGAAGCTTTGCGTGGCTTGGCCCAAAAATTGGTGATCATCGAAGAGACCAATGTTTCGGCTGAGGCTGAAGATGTTGCTGAGTTGTCGCCCTACTTGAAATCGGTGCCTTCAAACCGTCTGCTGACCTGTGATCGTTACTTCTGGGAGAAATTGCGTTATGCCATCCCAATTGAATTGTCTCCACGTGGCAACAACTACACTTTGGATCATCATGAACGTTTCAAGCAACCCGTCTCACCTGGTGTTCTATTCAGACAAGCTCCTCCCCCACCAGCCTACTATCAAGAAGATATGGAAGCTAATTATTCGTCGGCCACCACTGCCACACCATCGCCCAGACCCACTAGACATGGCCAGCGTATTGTTGATGCCATGCCAATGCGTCCACCAAGTGAACATATCTATCATAGCATTGAATCGGAATATGGCTATGAACAACACGAAGCCTTGTCCATGATTCCCAATGGTATGTCCACTGGCCGTCATCATCCTCATCATCAGCATTTGGCTCCTCCCTCGAACGCTATGTTTCGCCAAGGTAACAACCCTCGTTTATCGATGAGTGCTGCTGCTGGTGTAAGTCAAGTAGCTGCCGGCCAACAACAACAACAATGGAGACCCTCAACGTTAATGGCCCAGCCACAGCAACAACAAGCTCAATTCCAGCAAGCCACCGCCCCTGTACATTTGCGCAGTGGTAGCAATTTAAGTCAGTGTAGTACCAGTACACAATCCACAGCCGCTTTGGCACAAACGCCTCAGCCACAAGCTTCCACTTCCGCGGCTGCCCAACAGCAGCAACAACAACAGGCAGCTGCCACAGGTGTGACTCCGGCCACAAGTAATGAGGGTTCAGCGCCGTCAGCGAATAAAAACACCACCACCAATCAAGCCTTTTTAGTGTAAAAGGGCAACAACAGCAACAGCAACAAGGGTAAGAAGGGCAGGGTAATAAATAGCAGCAGTCGTGCAAAAGCGACGTGCAAAGCAGCCATTTCTATATTCTACAGCCAAACAGCCAGGGAGAGTTGGATGGATGGACGGACAACGTCAACCACACACACAAAGGCCATATTTCCAAGATGGTGGATATCACATCCGTGTGGAAGCTTGTGTGTGCCGCAGACCCCTCTTTCATGTAGAGCAGTAGAACAACGGATAACCCCATACAAAAACAAAACTCAAAACAAAAATACAAAAGACTTTCCATAGGAATATATAGAGTAGGTAAAACAAAAACAAAAAATATATATGCATTTAGCCAAGAGAAGGATGCGAGGATGCGATGAGGAAGCAAACGGAAATTTGAGGTTAAACACTCAACAAACCGCCAAGGCATAGGGAAGGGTAGACGAGAAAAGCAGTACCACTTTTTTCAAATTCAATGTGATATTAAATAATTATTTAACTAAAAACAAAACACTATTAAACTATTAAAAAAAAACAAACTCTAATGTATTATAAAAAAAGAATAGTTAATCTAAATTAAAACAAAAAAGAAATCGAAAAACATTCAAAGCCACTTAAATTAAAAACAATTTAGCTTATAAATATTATTTTTATTATTATTTGTAATAATTTCATTTTCCAAATAGTTTTTTTTTAAATAAGAAATAACACAAAAACCATTACCACTACATGTGTAAATAGCAGCGCCGACACTTTTGTTTTAGGTTCAGAAAAAAAAATTATAACAAAAATTGTTGTAAATATCGCATTAGTTATTACCTAGTAATTAATTATTGTAATAAATAATAAAAAAATTAGTAAGGCGAAAAAAATGTAATGTTATTTATAGTTTATTCGAAACAAATGTAAATTTCTATTTCCTAAGTATATATATATAATTAGTTATTATTATTATTAAAAAAACACAAAAAGTTAACTAAAACTATTAAAAAAATTCACAAAAAATCCAAAAAAAAAAAAACTATTAAAAATTATAAAAAATCAAATAAAACCAACCAAACACAGCAATGTGGGTAATCATGTTTCTAACATGGTTATTTCAAATATTTCAAAAAAATTAAATCTTTTCTGGAGTTTTTATTTCAACACACAAAGAAGGGGGATTTACATACATCTAAATGGGCAATGGACAAAAGGCAGGGAGGGAGGGCGAGATACACAAACAAAAAATACAAAAATAATAAAAAAACCTTTTTAAAATATGGGACAAAACTATATAATATGAGGAGCAGTGAGCACAGCGACACTAAGCACTCCTTAATCCACAACACAGCATAACGAAATAGAAAAGAACACAAGGCAACAAAAACAACAACGACCATTACTAAAACATAGAAAAAAAGATGCAACAACGGTATTTTTTGTTCGGTGTGTGTGTATTCATTACATTGTTTGTTTAAAACTCTATGAAAACTGGAAAAAATCTACAACAACACGTTCCCAAAAATACACACACACTAAAATGACATTAAATCCTACTAAAAGTGACAATATTTAAGTATGAGAAAGTTTTTTTTGTTCGGTTGTTTTATTTAATAATTAATTTTTAGTGAAATTTTTTTTAAAACGTAAATGCAGTTTGGTTGCAACGAGAATGCATTCATAAATAATATGGGGTATAAAAAATTAATGGAAAGATTTTAGAGTGTTTGAGGATAGGCAATAAACTAATTATTACCATACTTTTGTACTTGTAATAGTAGATTATAGTTAATAAACAAAGTACAGGTCGCATTTATGATCCGAATTGGATGAAATTTGGCATAGGTCACTTATTCGGCCCAAGGACAAACCCTATTGAAATTGGGAAAAATCGGTTCAGATTTATTTTTCATATATATATTTAACCATATATATATTTAACGGATTTAATCTAAACGGTCCCTATATATCTTTCTATTTGCACGAAATTTGGTACAGCCTAATCATTTAGGTCTAGAATGATGTCTGCCAAGTTTTGAGAAAATCGGTCCAGATTTAGATATAGCTCCCATATATAGTTTCGTCCGATTTCATGTAAATGGTGCAACAAAGTCCCTATATATCATTCGATTTGCATGAAATTTGGCATAACGTACTGAATTGAGCCTAGAGTTATGTCTGCCAAGTTTCGAGAAAATCGATGCAGATTTCTATATAGCTCCCATATGTAGTTTCGTCCGATTTCATGTAAATGGTGCCCCAAAGTCCCTATATATCTTTCGATTTGCACGAAATTTGGCATATCGTACTGAATTAAGCCTAGAGTGATGTCTGCCGAGTTTCGAGAAAATCGGTCTAGATTTAGATATAGCTCCCATATATATTTTTGTCCGATTTAATGTAAATGGTGCACCAAAGTCCCTATATATCTTTCGATTTGCACGAAATTTGGCACAGCGTAATGAATTAGGTCTAGAATGACGTGTGTTAAGTTTCCTGAAAATCGGTTCGGATTTAGATAAAGCTCCCATCTATATTTTCGTTCGATTTAAGGTAAATAGTGTACCAAAGTCCCTATATATCTTTCGATTTGCACGAAATTTGGCACAGTGTAATGAATTAAGTCTAGAATGATGTGTGTCAAGTTTCCTGAAAATCGGTTCAGATTTGGATATAGCTCCCCTGTATATTTTCGTCCGATTTTATGTAAATGGTGCCCCAAAGTCCCTATATATCTTTCCATTTGCACGAAATTTAGCGTAACGTACTGAATTTAGCCTAGAGTGATGTCTGGCAGGTTTTGAGAAAATCGGTTCAGATTTAGATATTCCTCCCACATATAGTTTCGTCCGATTTCATGTAAATGGTGCACCAAAGTCCCCATATATATTTCGATTTGCACGAAATTTGGCATATCGTACTGAATTAAGCCTACAGTGATGTCTGCCGAGTTTCGAGAAAATCGGTTTAGATTTAGATATAGCTCCCACATATAGTTTCGTCCGATTTCGTGTAAATGGTATATTTCGATTTGCACGAAATTTGGCATAACGTACTGAATTGAGCCTAGAGTGATGTCTGCTTTGTTTCGTGAAAATCGGTTCAGATTTAGATATAGCTCCCTTATATTATAGAGTGATTTTAAGGAACCAATTAGTACAACCTAACCTGCGACATGTTGGTTTGAAATCGATTAATATTTCGATAGAGCTTCTGTACATATTTTCGCCCGATTTCAAGTAAATTGGGCATCAAACTCCTCATGTTAGTCAGATTGACATCAAATTTTGCACAAATTACAAAATCGAGCATAGAATTACGTAGTTGCGTTTTGTAGAAGTACAGACATAGCCCAACGGATGACCTATTTATATTTGTTTGAAGTCGATTTAGATACTTTATGGATAGATCTAGGTAGATTCACATTTAGATAAATATCACATTTTTTTCACCCAATTTTATGTTATAGTCCTGCTTAATATACCCATAGTGGTGAAGGGTATCATATAGTCGGCCCCGTCCGACTTTACTACTTTCCTTACTGGTTATTTATTTTGAAACCTTAACTACTCAAGAATATCTCATAAAAACTTCGAAAACTGTTGATGAATAGCCGATTTGCGCTATAAGTGGCACGCGGTGGCGATGATATTTTTTTTCCAACAGTTTCGACGTGCATTGCTCGAAACAGTGCCAAGATGGCCCGCCAGAATTATTGGCGTAAATGACATACATTTCCGACGTATAAAACAAATGTCAGAAACATCAAAATCCCATGCAAAAAAAAACCTACTCGTTTTTTGATAAAAGTTTTTTTTTCATTATGGAATATGGAAATAACACATGCATTAATTAATGTTATTCTCAACAAATTTGCTTCCCAGGACTAGTAAGGAATAATCAGAAATATGTAAAAATATTATATATGTATCTGGTAAAAATATTTAAATAAATGACTTATAGTAAATTTTATACAGGTTATTGTCGAAAAAAATGCCACATGGACAATCGCTAAAACAGTGCCACTACGAATTGCTCAATATCGGTTCCAAAAATTTTACACTTCATTCTTCTTCATCATTTTGTAAATTATTGTGCGAAGTTTTTATACCCTTCACCGCACTGTGGTACAGGTATTAAGTGTCTTTGGGAATATGTTTGCAATAGGGAAAAGGAAACGAGATAGACATATGATTCCTTTTGAGAATATCCATAGAATCACTTTCTGGGAAAAATCGGTTCAGAATTAGATATAGCTCCCATATATATTTTCGTCCGATTTAATGTAAATTGTGTACTAAAGTCCCTATATATCTTTTGAAATTTGACATAGCCTACTGAATTGAGACTAGGATGAAGTGTGCAAAATTTCACGAAAATCGGTTCAGATTTAGATATAGCTTCCATATATATTTTCGACCGATTTAATGTCAATAATGCACCAATGACCCTATATATCTTTTGTTTTCCACAAAATCTGCCATAGCGAACATACTTGATTCTAGAATGATGTGTGTAAAATTTCTTGAAAATCGGCTCAGATTTAGATATAGCTCCCATATATATGTTCGTCCGATTTAATGTAAATTGTGTACTAAAGTCCCTATATATCTTTTGAAATTTGACATAGCCTACTGAATTGAGACTAGGATGAAGTGTGCAAAATTTCACGAAAATCGGTTCAGATTTAGATATATCTCCCATATATATGTTCGACCGATTTAATGTAAATGGTTCACCAATGCCCATATATATCATCGATTTGCACGAAATTTTTCATAAAATACTAAGCTAGGTCCAGAATGATGTGTGATAAGTTCCGTAAGTTCGGTTCAGATTTATATATAGCTCCCATATATAGTTTTGTCCGATTTTATGTAAATGGTGCACCAAATTCCTGATATATCTTTCGATTTGCACGAAATTTTGTATAGTGTGATGAATTGAATCTAGAATGCCGTGTGCCAATTTTCGAGAAAATCGGATCTGATTTATATATAGTTTCCATATATATTTTCGCCCAGTCTCAAGTAAATGGGGCTACAAAGTCCTTATATATCTTTCGATTTGCACGAAATTTGGCATAGAGTACTGAATTAGGTCCAGAATGATGTGTGCTAATTTGGCATAGAGTACTGAATAGAGTGGCATAGAGTACTGAACAGAGTGGCATAGAGTACTGAATTAGGTCCAGAATGATCTGTGCTAAGGTTCGTGAAAATCGGTTCAGATTTAGATATAGCTTCAATATATATTTTCGACCGATTTAATTTAAATTGTGCACTAAGACCCAAAGATTTGCCGATCGGCACACCATTTTGTATAATGTACTGAAGTTATTGTAACCTTTCGTGTGTCGATTTTTCTTGAAATTGGTTCAGTTTTATATATAGCTTCTATATATACTTTCGTCCGATTTTAATTAATGGTGCACTAAAGGCCGACTGACAAAACCTACTGAAATTAAGAAAAATTAATATCTAGCAAGTTTTCTTGAAATCGGTTCAGATTTAGATATAGCATAGCTTATATATATAATTTCGACCTATACATGAATATTGTACACCAAATAATCAATGGGTATCTGATCGATATTACATTTTAAACAGTGAAGCATACCAAATAGCCTGTGTAAAATTAAATCTTTAAATCTATTTACAAAGGTTGCAATAGGTTTACTTTTAGATAAAGATCGCATATTTAAGTTCGTTCAATTTCATGTCAATGTTCCTTTGAAAAGGCGAAGTCGTTTAGGATACATATGTAGAATATCCCCATAGTGGTGAAGGGTATCATATAGTCGGCCCAGTCCGACTTTGATACTTTCCTTTTTATATGTTGAAATAAATTACAAATGTGAAATCAGATTTTGAAAATCAAATAAAATGAATCCAAAATAGCATCAGGTGCTATAACCATTAAAATATCCTCTGGCACTGCTTGGCAATAGGTTCTGAAATTAAAATTTTTTGGAAAAAATATATACGAGTTTCATATGCGAAATGTTTTAATTTTTATCTTCAAATTACTGATAATTTTCTCTTCCATTATAATTAACAGTCCCTTCTGTATAATTGTCCGCCATTTCATGTTTATATTTTGACGCATGCCAATGTTGTATACAATTTTCTTTCGTATATAAAATATATTAACAAATATATGAGAATTTTGAACTCATGTTATTTATAAATCGTGAACTACAATGTTGTAAAATTTTACTGGTGTAAAGTTCAAAGTGCCCAGATATTAAATACGTAGCATTTTATCGGATCTACTTGAAATGGACTTTTAACCAACAAATTGAATTCCTGGCCCATAGCGATACAGTTCGATTGGCACGATATTTTTTAGCATATTGAATTGAGTCTAGAATGACGTGTGCTCAGTTGGATTCCCGTGTAGATATAGCTTCAATGTGTATTTTCTTCCGATTTCATCTAATAGTGTAATAGTGTATCAAATAACTAAAGTTTGTTCGATTGTGGCGAATTTGTAAAGAACGTACCAAATTGATCCTAGAATAAAGTGTATTGGATTTTGTAAAATATTTTTGTCTGCGTTTATGCAAATAGTGTACCAAAAATAGAAGTTTCTCCGACCGAGATAAATGTCAATGGCATATACCAGAGTTGCTCAATTAAGTCCAAATTTACATAGAGTTCCCAAAAATAATGTTGCTCGATTTCATACACCTGATACACCAAAAATTCGATTTTTCAAAGATTTCAGAATGTTATGTGATGCGTTGTTTAAAATTGGTTTAAATATCTATGTAGTTCACACAGTTAATTTCGTCCGATTCCATTTCAATCGTCCTCGAAAGATGCTATGCCTTTTCTTTGTCGTCACTTCTAAATTTGGTATGCCAGTCAATAATGACTGGGCAGTGTTCGGAACGTGTTCAATGCATTTAAATTTAAAATCATATCGAGTTTATTCTAGTAGCGCCATATATGTTTACGAGCCGTAACTATTAAACTTCCTATTACATTCCAGTTTAAATTGTAAGTATTCCATCAGATTCTATTAACATTTTATACTGCAAATTTTCGGCTAGGAGAAATCGAGAAATACATATTCCAGCTACTTCGAGAGGAAAATATAAATTAGTAAAAATATTAATAAATGTCTAAAATAAAACCTTTTATCCGAATCCAATAACCATAAAATATAATGCATGATTTACACAATTCGTTTGGAAACAATTTTAACAATCAGCATGTCTCCCCTGAGGAAATTTCAAAAACTGTAGCTGTACATTTTATGATTATTATGTTTTTGTATACCTCCCGAAAATTCCTTCATTATTTGCAAAATATTACTTATTTTGTCGAGAAATTCCCAAACGAGAGATTGGATGCACGAACTCTTTACACACCCTGAATTACGAGATTATTTTTGTATGAATATTATTTTTAGTGCAGTATTTTTGTACATGTATACTCTGTGATTATTAGCTTGTTGATTAAAAAAATCAAGGTGCATATATTTAACCTTGTGGTGATTAAAAATTATTATAAGAATTGAAAATATTTTTATTTTGATTTCTTCGTAATTTTTAATGAAATATAAAAATATTTAAAAAGGGTTGTTTCTTCCTTCCTTTGTTAGTCAGGTGCATGAATGTATTTAATTATATGCAGGTTTTTCTTTTCCATCTGATTTTCTATTTTTCCATTTTCCTCTTTTGAGGTTTTCAATAGCAAAAAATCAATACATTTGAAATTCAAAACAATTACAAGGGTAGTTTGATAGTTTTTTTCAAAGTTATTTTCTTTTTTTCTTCTTATTTTCCTTACACATTTTCCTATGGTCAAAGTGACACCGTTCCATCCATCCATATTCCCTTCGTTTATGCTTTCATTTCTTTATATGCTAATATTCTTCTATGAAAAAAGAAATACATAGAAAATTGAGGTGACAACTAGGTGGTATGCAAATATGTTTGACACATCGTAAATGTGTGTGTGTGTGATTTTTTGCATTTAAAAGGTCTCCGCCGTAAAAGCATTTCTTTGATTTTAAGCTAATGCCATAGCCCGAGTAGGTTGACCTTTGTAAGGTGTTTATGTTTTGATTTGCTTTGTAGTGCGTTAATTTGACAAATATGCGACAATGTTGTGGGAAATAGAAGCCGTAGTTGGTGGAAGTCTTTAAATTTAAGAGATTTAATATTTGAATTGGTAGATATTTGAACTGAAAGAAGACCATGGTGAGAGTACAGAAGGGGTTTTAAAATTTAAGGAATTGCAGGTAGGATTGAAGGTCTTGAATTAATTCTTGCATCATACTTAAAGGAGTGCCTGGGGTAAGATCTTCAGATTGACAACAAAAACCAGTAAGGAAAGTAGTAAATCGAAGGATATATAGGCACTTTGGTGCTCCATTTACATAAAATCGGACGAAAATATATGGAAGCTATACCTAAATTTGAACCGATTTTCCCGAAACTTACCATTCATCATTTAATTCAGTACGCTATGCCAAATTTCGTGCAAATCGAATATTGTACAGGGACATTGGTGCACCATTTACATAAAATTGGACGAAAATATATACGGGAGCTATATCTGAATCTGGACCGATTTTCACGAAACTTTGCACACATCATTCTATGCTCTATTCATTAAGTTGTGCCAAATTTCGTGCAAATCGAATTATATATAGGGACATTGGTGCACCATTTACATAAAATCGGACAAAAATATATACGGGAGCTATATCTGAATCTGGACCGATTTTCACGAAACTTTGCACACATCATTCCAGACTCAATTCAGTACGCTATGCCAAATTTCGTTCAAATCGAAGAATATATAGGGTCTTTGGTGCACCATTTACATAAAATCGGTCGAAAATATATATGGGAGCTATATCTATATCTGAACCGATTTTCACGAAACTTTGCACGCATCATTCTAGACTCAATTCAGTACGCTACGCCAAATTTCTTGCAAATCGAATGATATATTGGGACATTGGTGCACCATTTACATAAAATCGGACGATAATATATATGGGAGCTATATCTAAATCTGAACCGATTTTCACGAAACTTGGCCCGCATCATTCTAGACTCAATTCAGTACGCTGTGCCGATTTTCGTTCAAATCGAACGATATATAGGGACATTGGTGCACCATTTAATAAAAATCGGACGAAATTATATATGGGAGCTATATCTAAATCTAAATCGATTTTCAGGAAACTTTACACACATCTCTCTGGACTTAATTTAGTACGATAGAGTAACTTCTGGTAATGTGGACCATGCGTCAAATGTGGACCACCCCCATATCTAAGAAAATGCTTGAAATATGCCAATGCCGCCTATAAATGTTTTCCTAATTAGTGAAAACAAACATCAAACTTGGTTTTTAATAAATAATTGCAATGTTGAAAATTTAGTAGGTGAAAATGTAGCTCCGATTTTAAAAGTGTGACTTGAAAATATTTTAGCACAATAGTCGAACAATTTTGTAACACAGGAAACTTTACACACATCTCTCTGGACTTAATTTAGTACGATAGAGTAACTTCTGGTAATGTGGACCATGCGTCAAATGTGGACCACCCCCATATCTAAGAAAATGCTTGAAATATGCCAATGCCGCCTTGATAAATGTTTTCCTAATTAGTGAAAACAAACATCAAACTTGGTTTTTAATAAATAATTGCAATGTTGAAAATTTATATAAAATGTAGCTCCGATTTTAAAAGTGTGACTTGAAAATATTTTAGCACAATAGTCGAACAATTTTGTAACATAGTCGAACATTTTGTTTTTCTCAAATATAAAGAGGTTATGTGGTTTTCTTGTTTTCTTTAACAAAAATACACGTTTATCTGTAATTACTTTCGGTTATTTTTAAATTTTTATTCATTTTTGAAGCCGATAATTATTTTTAAATGAAAATATTCAATGTCGGGTAATGTGGACCACTATAAATAAGTGGGACATTTTCATGAGGACGAGTTCGAATATATTTAATATGCGAGGAGGTATATCCTCTGAAAACTCGATATCCGAAATTATAGGTGCCTCGGTTGGATAATGAAGCAAGGACCTTCAAAATACCGCAAATGGGGTGGTACCCTTAATTGGGGGCTATTCCAAAACATGGACCCATATATTTTTGCATTCATTGTTACCCATGAGTGCAATAAATTGAAATTTATCACAATTTATCCACAAACTACCTTTAACTTACTATCCTCATTACCCACACATACTGGTCCACATTACCCGCCAAGTTTTTTTTATTTGCAGTTTAGAGCTTTTTGAAATATAATGCAATAACATTTTTATGGACAAATATATATAATTTTTGACCTGGAATATAATTAGCCAACAAATCTACCATGCTGTGAAAAAAATTTGTTTTTATTTTTTACCGTTGTTACGCCTACAATATCAAAAAAAGAAAATGGTGGTCCACATTACCCGAAGTTACTCTATGCCAAATTTTGTGGAAATCGAAAGATATATAGGTACTTTGCTGTTCCATTTATCTTAAATCGGACGAAAATATAAATGGGAGCTATATGTAAATCTGAACTGATTTTTCCCAATTTCAATAGGGTTCTTCCTTGGGCCAAATAAGTGAGCTGTGCCAAATTTCACCCAATTCGGATAATAAATGCGACCTGTACTTTGTTTAAAATTTAACATGGACAGACGGACAGACGGACTCAGAAAGTGATTCTATACATATTCTCAAAAGGAACCATGGGTCTATCTCGTTTCCTTTTGCCTGTTGCAAACATATGCACAAAGACGTAATATCCTGTACTACAGTGTGCTGAAGGGTATAAAAAGAAGCCGAACTAAAATGAGTCCAAATTATACTCCTTTCTAAAATTAACAATTTATTAAACATTTCCATCATTGTCCGCACAAATATGAAATGTATGAGAATTTTTCTACGTTCTCATATTTCGCTAATTTCTACCAAACTCAATAATTTCCCAGCTCATAATCTGAAGCTTTGCTCATTAGCTGCACTATCCCATATGTGAAGTTAACGACCCAAGCTTCATTCGGAATTTGGTGGTTAACGTTTTCCCTTAAATATGATCGATTCATACCAATTTAAATTAGAAAATTTAAAAATTCCTTCTGGGAATTCTAAACCTGCAATTGTTTTCATTTTTAGTTATTTTGACTATCCCACATTAGTTATTTACATAAATGTGTTCCACTTTCCATTTAATAGCTTTATTTTTAGTTTTTTTTAATTAGAACTTATAATAAATTATTTGCCATTAAATCTCTCAATGGAATATAAAATATTTTTCTACACCTTGTTGTTGACATTTTACCTCGTGGTAGTAGTCAGTGGCAGCAGCAAAATACTAATATCGACAATATGAATAACCAACAACAACAACGACGACGACAATGATGACAACAAAAACGATACGATATGCTAACGATAAAATGCAACATTTGTGCATAGAAAGTAATTAATTTATGCAATTAATTTTTTTCCTAGCCAGTCACATGGACTACGGACCGAACCGGACGGTCAGACGATATACGAACGGCTAAACGTTTTAGGCTGACACACACACAAATTAAGGCTTACATATAGTTTGCGAAAAACTGTTACAATTAAAATTTGTTGTTTAATAAAACTAAACATTTATTAATATGTGAAGTAATATGAATGAACGAACGAACGCAAGAACGAACATCCGTTCGAACCAACAACACAAATAATGTCGAACGAACAAACAAACATGTTGCAAACGGAAGCATGCAAACCCGTTGCCAGCAGCGGCAACAGCAGTCGCACATGATTTACACAATAAATTATTAACAAATTTTAATGTAGAACAAAGGGCAGTAAGTGTGGAGGGTTTCTTTTTTGCATATTGCCTTAGGACACGATATGGTTAGATGAGTAGCCACTAAGGGACATACACATTGCAGCAATGAATCTACAACAAACAAAAATGTTAAATCCTGTTGGAAAAACAAACTACAAAAGTCGTTTCTTGTTTTTGCTTTGAGCCTTTTGGGTTTTATGTGAAACACCCAGAACTTGTTAAAAACAGGAGTTGTGTATTTAAATGTAAATAGGGTTAAAAGGTGGTTAAGTAAGGGTCGTTAAATTTAAAGTATTTATAATAGAAACTGTGGTTCCATTTTGTAAGTGGAAGAACTTCTGCATGTATGTTAGTGAAGGCATTATATAATGAAATACCATCTATAGAGATTAATTTTATAGGGAGAACCCCTTCCCACGTCTTCTATGGAAAAATTATCTCCTGTCACTCCAGTAGGAAGAGCATTCTCAAGAACTTCTGGCCCGAGATTACCATCTTCAGATTTTCTGTGAAAGTCTCACACTCTTCTTTGGAAAAAATCGGCCATATAAGGGAACCCCCCATTCTCAGGGTCAAACATTTTTTGATTTAATTTGAATCTACACTAATTCAAGAATGTCCCTACAAAATTTCAAGTGAATATATCAAGAACTATTGAAGATATGCCGATTTATTGTGTTAGCATCAAGTGACGGCAAAAGGGCTTCTCAAACTTTAAACGCGTTTTTTTTTTTGTGAATGGCGGGCTCGATAACTCAAAAACTAATAACCCAATCGATTCCAAATTTTTACACGTTTCTCTGTGAGTGTATAGCTATTGTATGAACTAGGATAAAGCCAATCGGTAAAGATCTTCTTAATTTTTTAACTTGGTTTTTGGTCAAAAATATTTTTTCAATGGTACGCCATTTTGTTAATTTTAGAGCGAAATCAATAATCCTAGCTCATACGAGAGCCAGATATGTAATCTTTCTAACACCGTTGGAATTTTCGGATTCCGATGTTCCAGTGAGGAGTTATGCCCGCCATCAAAAATAAGGACTTCTCTTTCATTACAAAAAACAACAACAAAACAATTACAAAATTTGTTTGTAAATTATTTTTTATACCCTTCACCACTCTGTGGTACAAGGTATTATGTCTTTGTGTATATGTTTGTAATAGGCAAAAGGAAACGAGATGGACACATGGTTCCTTTTGAGAATATGCATAGTATCACTTTCTGGGTCGATTTATGCATGTCCGTCCGTCCGCCTGTCTGCCGATGTTAAATTGTAAACAAAGTACAGGTCGCATTTATAATCCGAATTGGATGAAACGGTCCCTATATAACTTTCGATTTGCACGAAATTTGGTACAGCGTTATGAATTAGGTCTAGAATGATGTGTGTCAAGTTTCGAGAAAATCGGTTCAGATTTAGATATAGCTCCCATATATATTTTTGCCTTGGATATACCGAAAAAGTGGCGATAAAAAGATTATTACCTATTAGAGGGCTAGCGTTTTATAGGGCTATTTTAAAACAAGGGTCAATATTGATAATTTTTGGGTAGATGAATTCGACATTATTTGGTTCAATATTTTAGTACAAGGACGTGATATATACCGAGAACACAAAATACAGCCAACTAGATTAAAAATCCAGTCCAAAATCCCAAAGGACCGAATATTGGGGGTAACGTTATATGGGGGCTACCCCTGGGTCAATATTAATAATGTTTGGTACGGGCATGTGCTATGCAATTTGAACCCAAAATCCCTACAATACCGAATATTGGGGGTACGGTTATATGGGAACAGCCCGAAAACTTTGGTCAATATTAATAATGTAGATGTGCTATACAATAAGAAGCCAAAATACCAAATTACAGCCAATCCTGTTGAAACACGTGTCGAAAATCGCCTAAACACTGAATATTGAGAGTACCCCTTATGTGGTACTGTGCATAGCACATCTCCAATGTTTAGTATGGAGATGTGCTATGCAATGAGAACAAAATACTAAATTAAGGCCAACTCGGCTGAAAAGCCTATCCAAAATCCCCAAAATATCGGATATTGGGTGTTAGCGTTATATGGGGACTACCCTGAAACTTTGGTCAATATTAATAAAGTTTTTTACAGTCAACACATCCTACGAAGACCTTTTACGGATCTTTATAAGGTAGAAGATCTCCTTCTATTTAAATAATATCTTCTTCCCACACTGTTGGTCTTATATAGAAAGAGTACCTCCGGTTAGAAACGGCATGCATAGTGTTTGGCCTTCAATAGGTATTATATCTTCTGACAGTCCACTATACATAGAAAACTTCCTGCGATTCTAAGAATTTTGAAGGCCTTTTATTGAAATACTACATTCGGAGGGTTGCTTATAAACAGAGTATCTGTATCTACATACAGAAATTGTCCTGATGGATATCTACTGAGACTTCTTTTATATATGGAAAAGTTTGTGTAGACATAGGGCCTACTGTGGGTTGTCTACTGATAGAAACCCTTTCGTGGGTCTTATATAGCTAATTTTATGGATGAAACACCTACTACGAGACATTTAAAGGTAGAAGACCTCTTACAGATTTTTTAAGATTGACGATTCTTACAGATAGCAGACTTCCTGTATTTTATCTATAGAAAGTAGGTGTTATTTCGATTCCCCATTAATAGCAAACCTTCTGCCAGTTTTCCATAGAAAGATAAATAGCAGACATAATGGTTGACCTTCAATAGGTAAAAAATCTCTGCAGGGTCCACTATAAACAAAAGACCTCCCAACGTAGTAGGTAACCTGTGATACTAGGTCATTTGAAATAAAATATAGTTATTTTATTGCTGGAATATCATCTACGGAAGTTGAAAAATAGAGTTCTCTTATGGGTCTTCTATGCGTTTAAGACCTCCTAAGGTCTTTCAAAAAATATTCCGCGGACTTCTATAGATATAAACATTGTTCTGTATACGAACCTCTTAAATTTTTATAACGATTTAATGGAATTTTCCTTCCATATAAAGGTGCGGCCCATATTCCGAATTTTGATATTTTTAGTCATATTTCTCCGAAAAGTCTGTAACTTCGGATTGAGGATTTTTCAAAGGGTGAAAACCTGCAAGAATTCGGCGATATAGTGACATGATTTGGTATAGTCCTTATATAAAAGTAGGCCTTATTTTTGGTATTTTGGAGTTTTTTTCCGTTTTTTCTCGTTGATATTCCAGGACTATGGAAGGTCGAAAGTATCTTTGAACTATTCCGAACTATGGGATGGTGCAAAAAATGTTTGCTAAACATTTTTATATAGGCCCATATTTTGGCCATTCACACCTTTAGCATATAAAGTTATTTATAGAATTAAATAATTTGTGGCTGAGACCATAAAATATTCGATTCGGCTGAACTTAAAACCATTTTTAGTTGTCTTTGGTTTCTATGCATGCATGGGGAAATAAAGAATGAAATGACAAATCACTGTACGAACCATATTTTGCTCTCCAAACTCACTGATTTTCTCCATCTGGATTCTATGCCTGTTTCAGCATACTTATATTAGTTATGAAAACTAAATTACCAGTGTTTTCCGTTATGAAAATGCCTTTGGGAATTATTTGCTTTAGTTTTTATTTGTTTGCTTTTGTCAGTCAACCGCTTAGTCAGTCTCTGCCCGAGTCATGCAAAATTGTTAAGGCTTTGTATTCATACGTCTATATATGACAAGTCATACAATCAGCTAAACACCCAAAAGTGTATTGAATTAGTTTAGTTTTGAACGGCAACCTGAAAAGTAGTGGGTTACAAGAAGGCGGGAGTGGGGACAGCAGCACATGGTTATCCGCCTGCCAGCATGCAACATATGGCACAAAATAAGTGAAGAACAGCAAAAAAACCGACAGCATAGAATAAAATGCAAAATAAAATTGAGTGCCAATTGAGAACACAACAAACATTATGAGAAAAATAAAATGTTGGGGTATTCAATATAATATTTGGAAGTGGTTCATTTCAGATATGATACCATTAACAGGTTTTGTGGAATTAATATAAATTGTATTGGTAAAAAAACATAACTTTTGATTGTATATGTCCTCTAAATATTGTATATGTCCTCTAAATCTCATACAGAAATCTATATTTTAACGACCCTCAGGAGGTATTCTCGATATGATGGACGCTAAGAAGATCGTCATTGATGGGAGACAAGCAGGAGGCTAGAAAATCCTCAGGAAGTATTCGATATTCTATAGAAAAATCCTTGAAAGGTCTATCTGTAAGGTAGAAGACGTTCAGGATGTCCTTATAGACAGAAAAACTTTAGAATTGGGGGGATTTCTTCAAATAGAAGACATTGTAGAGGCCTTTTATAAATGGAAGATGCTTAGGAGGCCTTTTATGTATAGACGATCGTTAGGAATTCTTCTATAGCTTGAAGACATTCAAAATGTCGTCCGCAGATAGAGGAGCATTAAAAGGTATTGTACTGGTAGATGTATATTATAAATGTACGTGCTTCAGACACTCTAAATGACTCTAAAATGACGTATCATAAGTTTTGTTGAAATCGGTTCGGAGTTTCATATAGCTCCCATACATTCGTCCGATTTCATCTAAATGACATTTTTCACATTACCTGGATTATATCGGTATATATAATGCACCCAACAATAAGAAACTTGGAATCAAGAGATGATATATGATATATAACCAAAGTAGTAAAGGATATCATATAATCGGCCCGTCCTACTTTGGACTTTCATTACTGGTTATTTCTAGAAGATGTCATGAAAGTCATGTTCTGTCTAGATATATTCCAAACCCTCAGGAGGTGTTCTATTGAAAGAAAAACTAGACGAAAACGATAAACGAAAAATAAAAACTCTTTAGGGAGTTTTCTACAGATAAATGACTCCTATAGATAGGAGGATCTCAGGAGGTAATCTATAGGTAAAATGACATTTATATATAGACTAATACTCACAGGAGGATCTTTAAGAGATTTTATGCAAATGAGGTCCTCTAGATACACTTACAAGGCCTTATATTGCTTGCAAACACACGACAGCCTTTCTAGAGGTAAAATACACATATGAGTTCTTCTACATATTTATATCTCTCTGGAGGTTATCAATACCCTCAGATGTCCTCTATTGGTAGATGATTCTCAAGAGGTATTTCATGGTTTTTATAGCATATTCTCTAGAGGGGACTTCAATCCAATCAAGGGGACTTCCATAGATACAAGACCAATCAGAGGTTTTCTAGAGATTGAATACCCTTAAGAGACGGATTTAGACGATTCTCAAGCGGTATTTTATGGATAGGAGATTCTTTGAGACCTCCTCCTATTGGAAAGCCATCAAGAGTACATCCATATATAAAAGCGGAAAGTCATGTGTGGATAGATGATTCTCCAGATGTCTGAATAGAGATAATCCATAGCAACGAGGTCTTCTAGATACCATCATTAGACCTTCATGTGATAGAAGATACATAACAGCACTTCTAGAGGTATAAGAGGTCTTCTACTCATTGCTATATCTGTGGATACCTTATACTTTTAGAGATAGAATATCTTCAGGTGGTCCTCTATGGCTATATTATCCTTAAGAAGTATTTTATGGATAGAAGATTCACTATGGGCCTCCTGTTATTGGAAGACTACTCCATACATAAAAGACACATAAGAGGTCTTCTTAAGTGGAGGATTTTGTCGATTTCAAGGGCTTTCTATAGATAGACGACTCTCATGAGGACTTACACATATGGGTGGAAGACTCTTAAGAGGTCTTCATGATAATTGTAGACTCTCGGAATCTGTGAAAGGTCCCCCTATATTCAAATGAAACTTGATACAAGTCACTTGTTTGCCGGAGGCTAAGCTCTCACTTTTTTATTTAAGAGGACTTACATATGTGGGTGGAAGTAAGTCAGGAAGTCTTCTTGAGATACAATTGTGGACCCTCGGAATTCTATATAGAGGGGACAACTGGGGAAAGCATATTTATCTTCTGTTTAAATTCCTCTCAAAATCTTTACTTGGTTGCCTGAGGCTAAGCTCACACTCTGCATTACATGTGTCCACTGAGACGGTTATAAATGTTGCAACACAAATGTATTCCAATTGTAATTGTGTGTGTGTGTGTTTGGTTTTTTTTCACTTCTTAATGAAATTGAATCATTAAATGAAATTTCAACCACTCAGAGCTGTGTTTTGCTGTTTTCTATTTTTTCTCCAGCTTTCTGTTGTTGTTCTCGTTGTTGTTGCAGTGTTTTTTTCAGCACTCCATTTTTCCACTTCCATTTCCCAACTAATCACATGGAATTTTATTAAAACGAACTCTGCGGTATAATGGACGCTTGTAACGAATAACTAGAAAACAAAAAGGAGAGCATGAAAAACTTGAACCAAGTTTTCTTTGCTGCTGCTTTGTTGTTGTTGCGTTTGTTTGTATGCGGCACGTTCGTTGTACATTTTGTGATCCAATATGCGCAAAACTATTTAGCGGGAGAATGACAAGAACAGCCAACAGCAACGACAATTTCCTCAAACAATGTGGGGCAGGGGCAAAAAACAAAAACAGAAACCCGACCATACCAACCGGGGAGATACCACCAAATGCATATGAAGTACAAATATTCTATAAACTGGATTGTTATGTTTTTATCGAAATAACAACAGCAACAACAACTACAGGAGAGAAAATTACATATACATTACGTTTTTTCTGAGCAAAGGAAACATAAATGAAATGGAAACAGAAAAAAAAACAACCAACTTGCAAATATATTTGCATTTTTTCCTCAGCAGAATAAACGATGATGATCGTCAGTGCGGAGAGAGAGAAAAATGCTCTGTATATTTTAGTTTTTCGCTTGATTTTTTTCATTTTTGGTTCAACCGGTAAGTGAATGCAATATCAGCAACAGCAGCCACCCCGGCAGCAGAAACCAAACAATATGCAAAAATTGTTAACAAAATGCCATTTCCAGTAATAAACGTCGATTGGAGTTGAGTCTGCCAACCCGGCTGCCAGCCAGTCAGTTAGCCAGCCAGCCAACCACCAGTCGCTTGCTGCCAAAACGTATTGCATCTAATACGAGTGTTGCGCTTGCTGCCAACAATATGAAATCCCTCCACACTGCTGGGCTAGAAAATGTCATGCTAGAAAAGGGAAAAAACAGAATTGTAACCAAACTGTCAGCCAAATATCATTGGGCTGGCAACAAAAAAATTGTATATAAATTTCGAAAGAGACGCATAGTCGGTACGCTACATTAAGTCATTATATGTCAGAAGACGGAATAACAAATTACAACCACTTCGGTGGGGATGTGCGCCTTTATATTGCGGCTATGATCGATATATACTATTTTTTACCCAAATTTGCTTCCATCTTTTAGAACGACTCAAATGTTCAAAATACCGAAAATGGTATGGGCACATTCATGTGGAGGCTATGTCCAAACATGGACGTTTTGTATATATTTTTCTTAATTTCCAGGAACCCCAGATATCAAACCATAAAAGTGCCGAAAATGACGCGGAACTACCAATCTATATAACATTTGCTGCAAAAATGCGCTGAACTCGGAATGCCAACTTAATGGGAAAATTGGGCTAAAATCTTCCAAATGACTGGATCACAAATGGACTGCAAATTTTCTGCAAAGATATTTTAAAATTTCCAAGAACTACGCAGGCCGAATTACAGCCACTTCGGTTGAAAATGTGGATAATATCCTCATAACACGGAAAATTGGGTGTTACCGTAATACAGGGGCTATATAAAAAAAAATATGGACCGATATTACTACTTATTGGTACGAAAATTTTCCTCTCAATGTAACAAATGTCCAAAATTCGAAAATAGGGGTATCCGTTATATAGGTCCTCTTTTGAATTTTGAATCAATATTGAAATTTTTCGTGGGGAGATTCTCTACCCAATGCTTATCCAAAATAATAACTTACAGCCGATTTGGTTGAAAACATGATCAAAAGGCCCCAATTGCCGAAATTTTAGATGTTATATGTGGGCCGCCTTAAAATGTTGTCATTTAACCATTTCAGTGTTTTTGTCGAATATATTCGACATTTAAAAGAACTCTCTTTCTTAGCGATTTTTCGGTTATCCTATGTACCGTTACCATTGATGTTTTTGTTTTTGCTAAAAGACAGACCCTGTCCGAGGATTAAAATAAAAATTGATATTTTTTTCTAATCTCTAAGCTTTATCTGATCTTAAATAAAAGATCTATAAAGGGTACATTCACACGGAGGCACGAACCGAACCACTGATTACCCACTCAGCGTTCGTGGGACTGATAATATCTACAGAATATCTCTGAATGGGCTTTCGTCTATAGAGGACATCTTTATGATCTACAATCTTAAGTGAATCTCTGAAAACGTTAATGCCTTTAAGCCTCATTTTAGGGTCTTCTATCTACAAAAGACATCCAGAGAGCCTTAGTTCTACATAACACTTTTGACGAAGTACGAACCCTATTACAATTTGAGAAAATCGGTTCAGATTTAGATATAGCTCCCATATATAGTTTCATCCGATTTCATGTAAATGGTGCACCAAACTCGCAATATTGGACCGAATGAGGCAAAATTTTGCACACAACTTTTAACATTTTTATACCCTTCACCACTCTGTGGTACAGGGTATTATGTCTTTGTGCATATGTTTGTAACAGGCAAAAAGAAACGAGATAGACACATGGTTCCTTTTAAGAATATGCATAGAATCACTTTCTGAGTCGATTTATGCATGTCCGTCCGTCTGTCCGTCCGTCTGTCCGTCTGTCCGTCTGTAGATGTTAAATTGTAAACAAAGTACAGGTCGCATTTATGATCCGATTTGAATGAAATTTGGCACAGGTCACTTATTTGGCCCAAGGACGAACCCTATTGAAATTGGGAAAAATCGGTTCAGATTTAGATATAGCTCCCATATATATATTTAACCGATTTAATGTAAACGATCCCTATATATCTTTCGATTTGCACGAAATTTGGTACAGCCTAATCATTTAGGTCTAGAATGATGTGTGCCAAGTTTCGTGAAAATCGGTCCAGATTTAGATATAGCTCCCATATATAATTTTGTCCGATTTTATGTAAATGGTGCACCAAAGTCGCTATATAGCTTTCGATTTGCGCAAAATGTTGCATAGTGTATTAAATTGAGCCTAGAATGATGTCTGCCAAGTTTCGAGAAAATCGGTCAAGATTTAGATATAGCTCCCATATATAGTTTCGTCCGATTTCATGTAAATGGTGCACTAAAGTCCATATATATCTTTCGATTTGCACGAAATTTGGCATAACGTACTGAATTGAGCCTAGAAAGATGTCTGCCAAGTTTCGAGAAAATTGGTCCAGATTTCTATAAAGCTCTCATATATAGTTTCGTCCGATTTCATGTAAATGATGCACCAAAGTCGCTATATATCTTTCGATTTGAACAAAATTTGGCAAAACGACTTGAATTGAGCCTAGAGTGATGTCTGCCAAGTTTCGAGAACAACGGTCCAGATTTCTATATAGCTCCCATATATAGTTTCGTCCGATTTCATGTACATGATGCACCAAAGTCGATATATATCTTTCGATTTGCACGAAATTTGGCATAACGTACTGAATTGGGTCTAGAATGAATGTCTGCCAAGTTTCGAGAAAACCGGTCCAGATTTAGATATAGCTCCTATATATAGTTTCGTCCGATTTCATGTAAATGGTGCACCAAATTCGCTAAATATCTTTCTATTTGCACGAAATTTGGCATAACGTACTGAATTGGGTCTAGAATGAATGTCTGCCAAGTTTCGAGAAAACCGGTCCAGATTTCTATATAGCTCCCGATTTCATGTAAATGGTTCACCGAAGTCTCTATATATCTTTCGATTTGCACGAAATTTGGCATAACGTACTGAAAATCGGTCCAGATTTAGATATAGCTCCCTTTTATTATAGATTGTCGATTTACATACTTTATGGATAAATCTAGGTAGATTCATATTTAGATAAATATCACATATTTTATTTCATCCAATTTTATGTTAATAGTCCTGTTTAATATACCCATAGTGGTGAAGGGTATCATATAGTCGGCCCCGTCCGACTTTACTACTTTCCTTACTGGTTTTTTTTTTTGAAATAGGTTCAGATTTAGATTGCCGTATTAAAGTTACTACAGTTTGACATCCGTGAAGTTTTGTTGAACTAGGTTCAGATTTACATATAGCTCCCGTATATATTTTCGTCCGATTTTATATAAATGGTGCACCATAGATCCTATTTGCACGATATTTTGTTGTCTGTTCAGATGTAGATATAGCTTCCTCATTTATTTTTCCGATTTTATACGGTTTATGCAAATGGAGGGGTCTATGTCTGTTCGCTTTACATGAAATATTGCATAGCGTATTGGATTGAATACGTTTCAGGTTTAGATATAGCTTCCGCATATATCTTCATCCGATTTCATCAAAATGTTTTACCAAGAAACTAAAGTTTGTCCGCATTAGTACACAATCGAACCTAGAATATCGTGTATTGTATGATTTTTTTCTGGTCGCCTGTCTGTAGAAGGCTCCTTTAGGGTTTTTTATACATTGAAGACTAATTAAGGGCCTATTTTATATTGAATACCTTCTAGGAGTTTTTTATTTATAGGACATCTCTTGTTAAGTTTTTATTCTATTACACTCCTCTTGTTTTAGTTATTCTATATATTCCATTTTGGAAGGTCCTTAACCAAAAAATTGACTTTTAGGAGGTTTTTTTTTATAAATTGAATGCCCCTTGATGGTATTCTGTATATTAAAGACATCTTGAGGAACATCTATCAATTAATTACCTCTTGAGGGTCCTCGGTCCTTGCCTGTTTTTTGTAGAAGAACTCTTGAAGACTTGTTTCTACTATTGAGTGTCTAGTATCATCTAAGGTATTTTTATCCGCCTAAAGCTTATTCATATGTTGAACGACTGAGGAAGGTCTAGTACGAGTTTGTCTTCATAGTTGAGGATCTCCTAATCATATCTAATCATTCTAATTATAATCCTTTTAAAACATGATTTTTAATATGCTTCTTTTACATATATACCATTTCGATCTGTGTAATGTCTTGATATATTCTGAGGTTAAGATCCTTATTATTACCTTGATCTACAAATCGATTGAATAACTTAATATACCTTCCATTTTGTGGTATAACTTGTGTGACAAAAAAGTTTTGCCAAGAACCTTATAGAAAAACTGCCATACAAGAAAAATAACGATAACAACAAAATAACGAAGTGGAAGAAATGGAAATGAAATGCGTTTAAAAACAAATTGTATGTTCATGCAATTACTAGCAAATATGAACTGTCAGGAAATGCTAGAGTTGCTAAATGTAAAAAAGGAGAAATTGCAATTTGGAATATATGGGTAAGTGCAGAATAAAATCTGGAAATTATTGATGATATTTACGCAGATTAAGGAGTCCTACAATGTGGAGGATAAACTCAAAGGTAATTGATGTGACTTTCGTAAATAGAGGTGACCTGGTGTCAGACATCGGAAAGAAGTGAAACTTACCGACATTTTCATTTTTTTTTTTCAAAACGATAATATGGTAGAAAATTTAATTATTTTTAAATCTTAAATTTAATTTAAGAAATTCGTGATTAAATTCAATTAATTTCGCATTTAAAAATTCCCTGAACATAATAATCTGATAATCAGGGAATTCTGTGTCACCTAAAAGCTAAAGTCATATTTAGTGTAATTGGTATTAGACCTCGAAAGGTCCCAAAAACATTTATGATCCAGAACACAAAAGGGTTCAACTTAATCCATCCTGGTAATTAAGACTCAGTACGCTTATTTACATTTTAGACTCCCTAGATATCCCAAAAATTTCTCTAATGGCAACCCCTATTTATTTTTCCTTCCCCTACATGCTACTCACATCACAAATCTATGCAAATTTATCTCTATATTGAAAACATACGTAGTTAATCGTTTCAGTTGACTGTTGTAGAGTTGCGTTTTTTTGTTCTTCTGTGTAGCTTCTCTTCACTTTATGGCTTATCGCCAGTGATGAAGTCAAGCCTTGTCTGTCGAGAGTTGGTTAGTTAATATGTAACATTGATATTTCTGCTACAGATGATATGGATGCGATTTGAGGTTTTTTTGCGAGTGAATGTGTGTACACGTTTGTGTAATTTTTATGAGTTTTTATTGAGAGAGAATAAATTGTAGAATTGGAAAAATAGTGAGTTTTTTTCCTTTGTGAATTCAGTGAAAAAAAACTGGAAAATAAAAACACGTACCGATTTCTACAGAATATTGCCCATTGAGAAATCAAATGCGAGAAAAAGAGCTAAGAAAGTGTGCTTAGATTTTAATGGCGGGGCACATTTGCAATGAAAATTAGATGGGAGAGGGAATGGGGGATTTGGGGTGATAGAACGAGTAAATAGATAATTACATGATAGAATTAATTGAACCACTACAGTTTATGGACTAGACCTCAGGTCTGGGGTTTTTCTATAGAAAAACCAGTAAGGAAAGTAGTAAAGTCGTCGCATTTTTGAAGGATCAGTAAAATGAAATTGGACCCATAAACATATCTTTCTGCAACTTAGACTAAATTTTTCATTTGGTCAGATATATAGTTGCTTCTTACAATGGGACAAAATTATGTAAATCAATTTGAAGCATATATCAATCGGATACCCGTTGATTATTTGGTTACATATCTGATAAACATGAGGAGTTTGGTGCACCATTTACTTCAAATCGGACGAAAGAATTTTAAAAGCTATATCGAAATCTAAGCCGATTTCATCGAAACTTGTCACAGAATATCGGCCACATTTTAAGTTCTTGGTGTATCATTTAGTAAAAATCAGGAGGAAATATGTATGTTAGCTCTATACAAATTTGAATCGATTTCAATAAATCTTACCACATGCTAGGTTATATAAACTATATAACTTAAAATCTGATCAAACTATATATAGAAACTATATCTAAAACTCAACCAATTTCAACAAATCTTGGCACACGTTATCCACCTGGGGAATTCGGTGCAGCACTTATAGGTTATACTAAGTTCTTTACGAAAGATATATGTGGACATTGGTGCACCATTTACATTAAATCGGAAGAAATGTATATGGGAGATATATCTAAATCTGAACCGATTTTCATGAAACTTAACACACATCATTGAGGACTTTATTCAGTACGCTGTACCAAATTTCGTGGAAATCGAAAGATATATAAGGCCTTCGGTACACCATTTTCCTTAAATCGGATGAAAATATATATGGGAGCTATATGTATATCTAAAGGAAACTTAACACACATCATTCTAGACCCAATTCATTATGTTGTGCCAAATTTCGTGCAAATCGAAAGATATATAGGGACTCTGGTGCAAGAATTTACCTAAAATCGGACGAAAATATATATGGGAGCTATATCTAAATCGGAACCGCTTTTCACGAAACATAACACACATCATTCTAGACCTTATTCAGTACGCTATACGAAATTTCGTGCGAATCGAAAGATATTTAGGGACATTGGTGCACCATTTACCTTTAATCGGACGAAAATATATATCAGAGCTATACCTAAATCTGAACCGATTTTCACGAAACTCAGGGCACATCATTCGAGGCTTAATTCAGTACACAGTGCCAAATTTCGTGCAAATCGAAAGATATTTAGGGACTTTGGTGCACCATTTACAAAAATTCGGATGAAAATATTAATGGGAGCTATGTCTAAATCTGAACCGATTTTCAGGACTTTGGTGGACCATTTACATTAAATTGGACGAAAATATATGGGAGCTATATCTAAATCTGAAGCGATTTCAGGAAACTTAACACACATCATGCTATACCTAATTCATTACGCTGTGCCAAATTTCTGGCAAATCGAAAGATATATAGGGACTTTGGTGCACCATTTATATTAAATCGGACGAAAATATATATGGGAGCTATATCTAATCTGAACCGATTTTTCCCAATTTCAATAGGGTTCGTCCTTGGGTCGAACAAATGAGCTGTGCCAAATTTCATCCAATTCGGATCATAAATGCGACCTGTAATTTGTCTACAATTTAACATGGACAAACAGACGGACGGACATACATAAATCGACTCAGAAAGTGATTCTATGCATATTCTCAAAAGGAACCATTGGTCTATCCCGATTACTTTTGCCTGTTACAAACATATGCACAAAGACATAATACCCTGTACCACAGTTTGGTGAAGGGTATAAAAAATTCACAGACCCTCAGGTCTGAGCTTCTTTCTACAGAAAAAATTCACAGACCCTCAGGTCTGAGTTGTTTTTTCTATAGAAAAAATTCACAGACCACCAGGTCTGAGTTGTTTTTTCTATAGAAAAAATTCACAGACCCTCAGGTCGGATTTTTTTCTATAGAAAAAAATTCACAGACCCTCAGGTCGGATTTTTTTCTATAGAAAAAATTCACAGACCCTCAGGTCTGAGTTGTTTTTTCTATAGAAAAAAATTCACAGACCCTCAGGTCTGAGTTGTTTTTTCTATAGAAAAAAATTCACAGACCCTCAGGTCTGAATTGTTTTTTCTATAGAAAAAATTCACAGACCCTTAGGTCTGAGTTGTTTTTTCTATAGAAAAAAATTCACAGACCCTCAGGTCTGAGTTGTTTTTTCTATATAAAAAAATTCACAGACCCTCAGGTCTGAGTTGTTTTTTCTATAGAAAAAAATTCACAGACCCTCAGGTCTGAGTTGTTTTTTCTATAGAAAAAAATTCACAGACCCTCAGGTCTGAGTTGTTTTTTCTATAGAAAAAAATTCACAGACCCTCAGGTCTGAGTTGTTTTTTCTATAGAAAAAAATTCACAGACCCTCAGGTCTGAGTTGTTTTTTGTATAGAAAAAAATCTTTAGACATCTGGTCTCTACTTTTGCCAATAGAAAAAAATTCACAGACCCTCAGGTCTGAGTTGTTTTTTCTATAGAAAAAAATTCACAGACCCTCAGGTCTGATTTTTTTTCTATAGAAAAAAATTCACAGACCCTCAGGTCTGATTTTTTTTTCTATAGAAAAAAAAATCACAGACCCTCAGGTCTGAGTTGTTTTTTCTATAGAAAAAATTCACAGACCCTCAGGTCTGAGTTGTTTTTTCTATAGAAAAAAATTCACAGACCCTCAGGTCTGAGTTGTTTTTTCTATAGAAAAAAATTCACAGACCCTCAGGTCTGAGTTGTTTTTTCTATAGAAAAAAATTCACAGACCCTCAGGTCTGAGTTGTTTTTTCTATAGAAAAAAATTCACAGACCCTCAGATCTGAGTTGTTTTTTCTATAGAAAAAAATTCACAGACCCTCAGGTCTGAGTTGTTTTTTCTATAGAAAAAAATTCACAGACCCTCAGGTCTGCTTTTTTTCTATATAGATACAAATGCTCGACCTAAAAAAATTAAAGACCCTCAGGTCTGACTTCTTTTCTATATAAAACCAGTAAGGAAAGTAGTAAAGTCGGACGGGACCGACTAAATGATACCCTTCACCACTTTGGGTATATTCAACAGATGAATTCTAACAGACGTCGCATTTTTAAAGGACCAGTAAAATGAAATTGGATCCATAAACATGTCATTCTGCAACCGATACTAAATTTTTCATTTGGTCGGATATAGAAGCTATATCTAAAGCTGGACTGATTTTCAGGAAACTTAACACACATCATTCTATACCTAATTCAATGCATAACGAAAGATATATAGGGACTTTGGTACACCATTTACATTAAATTGGACGAAAATATATATGGGAGGCTCCCATTGGGAGCTATATCTTAATCTGAACCGATTTTTAGGAAACTTACCACACATCATTCTAGACCAAATTTCGTGCAAATCGGACGAAAATATATATGGGAGCTATATCTAAATCTATATGTGAGCTATATCTAAATTTGAACCGATTTTTCCCAATTTCAATAAAGTTCGTCCTTGGGCCAAATAAGTGACCTACGCCAAATTTCATCCAAATAGGATCATAAATGCGACTTATACATTGTTCACAAAAATACATGGACGGACATGCGTAAATCGACTCAGAAAATGATTCTATGCATATTCTCAAAAGGAACCATGAGTCTATCTTGTTTCCTTTTGCCTGTTACAAATATATGCCATGTACCACAGTGTGGTGAAGGGTATAAAAATCATACCCTGGCCTTTTTTATCATGCCTATTATGGATTACCCTTTTTCTTTGCAAATTACATTTAAAGAAAATGCAAAAGAACAAATTGCATACTTCATTACAAAACAATTAGCGAATCGAAGAAGACAGACAGCATATTCTCAAAAGGAACCATGAGTCTATCTTGTTTCCTTTTGCCTGTTACAAATATATGCCATGTACCACAGTGTGGTGAAGGGTATAAAAATCAACGACCCTCGGCCTTTTTTATCATGCCTATTATGGATTACCCTTTTTCTTTGCAAATTACATTTAAAGAAAATGCAAAAGAACAAATTGCATACTTCATTACAAAACAATTAGCGAATCGAAGAAGTTATCATTGTGTTCTTATTCGTTATTATTCATTTCAAGATTCCGTACTTATTGGATTCGAACACTTTACGTATATCTCTTTATGTGCGGGTTATACTCTTCTGTGTGATTTTCATTTTTATAATTTTAATATTTTCTTCTTTTCAATTAATTTGTCGTGTTGTTAATATTCATAAGTTGTCTGTCTTCATATCATGTTGTGACGATAAACGTTATGCGAATCTTGTAAAGTTCGTCACCAACATGCGTTTTAAGTACACATGATATCTGAATTATATTATCAGCAGTTAGACAGTGGAGACCCACAATTTCGGATATTTTTTGAGTATACCTACTAACTTTACTCTTCATTCAGATTTTGATAAAAAAAATTGATAATAAATGTTCGGCAGTCTTTAGTGAATTTAATTTAATTATTTTTGCCAACTTTTCTTAAAGGTTCCACTGTCTATAGAGTTGTTCCGATTGTTTCATATATATATGTTTGTATGAATATTTGTGTAATGATGGTAATTCCCATGAAAGCCAACAACACACAATTTTTATGCGTTTAATGACTTCAGAATCAAAATCAACAGTAAAGTGAGCAGCTCTTCTCTACACTCACCGCACTGGGTCTTATGTGATTTTTCACCGTTCATTGAAAATGCCAACACACAACGACGAACAATACGAAATGACAAACAACCAAACGTCCACACGTCTGTCACACAGAGAGATCTGCAAAATAAAATAAAATAAAAAATAACGAATGATGATGAATTATTTTTACTGTTTCTGATTCATTTCATTTCGCCAAAAACACCGCAACGATACGCGATCTCTGTTCACCTACTTTTTGTTTGAGGCGGTCTTTTTTTCTCCGTCTGTACTTCTTTTGAATTTCGCCAGCCCCTCCCCCACTAGCCACAAAGCCAGCGCTTTTGTTTAATTATTTTGTAGAACGTAAACATTTACATTGTTGGAATGAATACATAAATTTAATATTTTGTGTTGTATTTATTTAGAATTATAAATATAATATTGTTGTTGGTTGTTGTTTTTGTTATGAAATGGGTGCGGTAATGGCATTGGTTGTTTTTTTCAAAGAGTTCAGGTACAAAAAAGTCTCTTTGATGTTAAAAGAACAGATTATTGTTGAAATAAAAATTATCATTTAAATATGATAAAGATAATAACGGTTTAACCAAATCGAGACAATGGTGACAGGTTTCAAATAATTGTCTTTATTTATGGACCACCCCTTTTTGGAAGGTTTACAGTCAGTAGCATCACGGTCATGCACAGAGGGCAATATACAAAAAATGTTCTTCCACAAAGGACCCACAGACGAATTATTTATAAAAAGTCCAATAGAATGTAAAATATTTCAAGAACATATAGAGAATAGCGTCGTAGTAGCGATTTGAATAAAACGGACGGGATCTTTATATCGGGGATATTACAAATATTGCAAGGGAATAACAAAATGTATATATCCTCCTTACTATGGTGGAGGACATAAAAAGGGATTATATATGTGCTACCCCCAAATATGAGCGAATATTAATAATTTTTGGTAAGGATATTTGTTACCAAATAATAATCTTAAATGCCAAGATTATGTACGCAAATGCCAGATTACAGCCAATTCGGTAGAAAAACTTGCTCAAGCTCCTTATGGAAACCGCTCACAAGAACCACATTTCTGGCTTGTGACAGAAAATTTGTTCCATACTCCCAGCTGAAAAAAGTTTCCAATTGCGACGGTCTTCTGCACAGATCTTCCAATTTGAAGCACCATGTTCCGAAATGCTTTTTTCCACTTGATCCTTCCATTGAATTCGTGGCCTTCCCTTCTTCGTGCACCAGCGAGCCAACTGGCTTTTATGTGCATTTTGAGCTGGGGCATCCTCATCAATTCTCATAACATGACCTAGCCAACGTAGTCGCTGCAGTTCGATACGTCTGTCTAAGTCGATGCCCGAGAATAGATGGGTACAACTCATAGTTCATTCGACGGCAATATTCGCGTCGATGCAGATCGGCCCATAGATCTATTAGTTACTTAGCTACCTTGTGACAGAACATTAGTTCCATACGCCGAACTTATAAATAATTCCAGACGTAATGGGTCTTGCGCGCAACTCTTCAACTTTGAAAGACCATGTTCCGAAATGTTGTTTTCCCTTGATCCTTCCATTAAATTCGTATCCTTTCTCTTCTACGTGTACCACCGTGCCAACTGGTTTTTATATGCATTTTGAGCTGGACATCCACACATACCTAACCTCACAACATAATTTCTCTTAGTTTTTCTCTAAAACTCTCCAAGAGCTGATTCTTCTGATCCATACACCAGAACGGGTAGTATCAGCGTCTTGTAGAGTGTGAGTTTGGTCTGGGGAGAGGTGGCCTTGTTTCTACATTGCTTACATAGACCATAGTAGCATCTGTTGGCCAACAATATTCTTCTCCGAATTTCAAAACTGATATCATTAGTTTTATTTATGGCGGTACCGAGGTATATAAAATCGTTTACTACCTCGAAGCATTAGTTCTCAAGTTCCACAGTTGGTCCGAGTCTACTGGACGTCTTGCGCGTTGATACCATCAACTTGGTCTTCTCGCCGTTTACTGCCAGACCCACTTTGGCAGACTCCTTCTCCATTTGTTCAAAGTTTGCTGTTACCGCTCGCAATGTTTGACCCATTATGTCGATGTCATCGGCGTAGGCGAATAACATGTGTTGTTTGGTGTACAGAGTGCCATTTCGTCCAACTTTGTCTCTCGTATGACTTTTTCCAGCAGGATGTTAAAGAGATGACACGACAAAATGCACTTTCTTAGAATTCTCGTTCGGTATTCAAGGGCTCGGAGACGTCCTTTCCGATTTTAACTGCTGACCTTGTGCCAGTTAAAGTTATCATGTTATTAATATGGCTGCTAATTTTGCAGGAATACTGAACGCAGTGGATAGGGCTTTGAATGCGGCTTTAGTCGACGAGTGGGTGAAATGTGTCGACGAGTAGGTGGAATGTGTCGACGTGTTTTCGTGGGTCTTTTCCAGGATTTAGCGTAGTGTGAAAATCTGGTCAATGATGGATTTGCCAGGCCTGAAGCCGCATTGTTATGGTCCAATAATGTCATTGACCACTGGCTTCAGTCGCTCATAGAGTACGGTGGATATCACTTTACTTGCGATGGGAAGGAGATTTATTCCTCTATAGTCTACCAATCATTTGGCATGGTATTTTTTTACACCCTCCAACATAGTATGAATGTTACATTCATTTTGTCATTCCGTTTATAACTCATCGAAATATTCATTTCAGACCTTAAAATTCTAAGATGATCTGGCCATGTCCCTCTGTTGTAATCACTCTATCTTCTAAAGGAATTGAGACAGTGTGCTGAAATATTGCATAGGGTTGTCTCTTATCTGTCTATTAATATTCGCCCCCTTTTTGGGGTAGTCCCCATATAACCCCCTTTATATACCCTCCACAGTATGGGGGGAAAATTAATTTTGTCATTCCGTTTGTAACTCATCGAAATATTCTTTTCCGACCCTATAAGGTATATATGTATTCTGAAGGAATTCAGTTAGTGTGCTGAAATTTGGAAAAGGGTTGCCTTTTGTCTGCAGGCAGGTTAAGTTGGAAGATGGGCTATATCGATCCACGTTTAGGCATTGCTCCCATATAAGGGTACACCCCAATTTTCGGTTCTTGAACGCGTTTTTTAGCCGAATGCGCTGAAATTTGGTACCTTCGGTTCTTATTGGGTACCAAATCTCCCCACTAAAAATTATAAATATAGGTCCACTTCTTCTGGTAGCCCCCATATAACGGTACCCCTCAATTTTCGGTGCGTTTTTCGACCGAATTCAATGTAATTTTGTAGTCGTATATGGTAACAAACCTCCCTACCAAACATGATTAATATTCACCCACTTTCCGAGGTAGTTCCCATATAACCCCTTTTTATATTAAAATAGTTAGCTGCTAGCCTCATTGTAAAACTTAAATAAACCCATTAATATTGTTCTTCATTTGCCTTGTCAACTCAGCTCTATTAAACATTAAGATCACAAATATGATCAAGCTCATTATTCTGAGAAAAAATCCTTAGAATTTACCAAAACCAGCTAACTTAGAGTTGATAAACTTAATTACTCGAAATGAATTTCTTTATCATTTCAGTTTTCATATTAGAATTTAAATCGATAATGAAAACATATTTCACTCTATATACAACCTACCACAAATAATTTTACTATAGAATTTTCTCTACGCTTCGAACAGTGTTCTAATTGCAGCTATGCAATTAATAAACTAATAATTAATATTTCCAACAGTTTGCTTGTCTATTCGTCCGTCTGACAGTTGTTGGTGATAGTGATGGCCAATTTAACCCCATTTATATTGACAACATACAACAATACATGTGTTGAGTTGGCGCAGTGTATATATGTGTACGTGTATACAGCAAGTGCATATACAAAATTTCTATCAGGTTTAATATTCTATAGTTTGGAGGGAGCATACAACATACCAATGGGAGCCAAAGTATTCCACAGCCAAGCCATGCTAGTTGGTTGGCTTTTTGTTCTTCTTCTTCTATATGATTATATACAAAAATACATATAATAAAATTGTGTATTTTCTAATGAAAATTATTAAGAATTTTATTTTAACTAGTTGTAGCTGTTGTCAGCTATTGTTGATGTTGCTGTAGTAGTTGCTGTTGTTGGCGCTTCAGTGATATTCCAGTACAAGTACTGTCATAAAAGCATGCAATGAATATTTTTAGTTTTTAGTGAAATTAACAAAAAATGTTTTTTTTTTCGTAGGGAAGTCACGTTTTCAACTCATTCAAAGTGGAAACTAATGATTGAATGGAAACCCCCATAGAAAGAACTAAAAATAAAAGAAAAGTTTTGAATTTTTTTCATTGCAATTGAAAGGGAGTTTTGAGTTGTTTTTTTTTTTGTGCTTTGGAATGAAATAAACATGTATATGAAAATTAGAAACTGACCTCCAACTCCATAATAAGTTTCGTTGTGGGCCCTGTTTCATTTATGTGATTTGTATAGAGTTATACATTTTTGGTGTATACCCTACTGAACAACTCTTGCACTAGCAGTATTTTGAAAGGCTTTTCAACTACATATATCCTTTCGCAAAATTGTCCATGTTGTGGAGTAAGAGCATATTCATCAAAAATTCCCTCCACCATAGTATGTATACCCTCCATAAATATATATTATAAGTTTTATATTAAAAAATAGTTAGCTGATGTGTTCCGATAGCAGAAGCCTACTCCGCTCAACTTACCCATTTGCTTGACGAAAGCACTCCTTGTTCCGATAATAATATAAAAGCACAATGGCAAAGAATTGTCCACTGTCCTAAAAACTACAGCAGAAGCAACACTTGGGTACTAAAGACCACAATCAAGAAACCCATGGTACGATCAGGCGTGACGTAATGTTACTGATATGAAAAACGCAGCGCATAGGGCAACCCTGCAGACAGTAGCAACAGGTAATGCGATGGAGAATTATCTGGAGAAAAGGAGAGAGGAGAAACGTATTTTCAGAAAAAAGTGAGCGTGAGCAAATCGAGATGTACAGGAATCAGAATGAAGCCCGGAAATTTTACCAACGAGTAAAACACAAAACCAAAGACTTTAGTGCAGGCACATCCTCCTGTAGAGATGAAGAATGAAACCTGGTAACAGATACAGACAGCGTGTTTAGGATCTGGAAGGAGCGTTTTGAAAAACTTCTGGTATCAAATAGTAGCGGCTGAAGAATAATATAGCATCAGGTGCCGATGGGTTACAAGACGAAGTATTCAAGACTGGTGGTCAGATGTTGGTAAAGAGCATGCACCAGCTGATTAGTACAATTTGGCTAGAGGAATATATGTCCAATGTTTGGGACCTCAGCATCCCGTGTTCCGTGCACAAAAAAGGAGACAAGACAATATGTGCCAACTATAGAGGAATAATTCTCTTTCCCATCGCTTATAATGTGCTATCCAGCGCACTGTGTGAACAACTGAAGCCAATGGTCAATGACATTATTGCACCATAAAAATGCGTCTTCAGACCTGGCAAATACACCGTTGACCAGATTTTCACTCTGAGCCAAATCCTGGAAAAACCCACGAAAAATACATCGACAGTCCTATCCGATCAGAGGTGTTTAAAGCCTGCGTTTGGAATTCCTGGGTTTGGCATTCCTGCAAAATTAATTCGCGCCTGGAAATTTTTCTAAGATCGGTTTATGGAACGAAAGTTCTGTCACTAGCCAGCTAAGGAATGACTTTTTCCGTATTTTGGGGTTGTCCCGATATTGACGTATTTTACTACAGTATGGATATTGTGCAGGCTTGGAGTGACCGCGTTGGAGTGGAGGTAGCTACCGAGAAGACGGTGCTGTACTGCTGAAAGGGAGATTGGCACGCAGTCGTCCTCCCTGCATTCGAGCTGGTGAACGCGGCATAAGGTATTCGTGTACTGTAAAATATCTCGGAATAACGGTTTCAGAGCGTTTGAATTTTCTTCCACACTTCGATTGGTTGAAGGAGAAGCTGACAACGGTCTTTGAGACCATCAGGCGTGTTTTGCGGACTGATTGGGGCTTGAGTAGGCGTTCTGTGCGCTTCGTATATGGTGGGCTTTTTGTTGCCTGCGCAACTTATGGTGCATCTATATGGTACAGAATGGCATCTTCTGTCGTCATGTTAGCGTGCTTGCCAGTGTGTCGCACTGTTTCAACAGAGGCGTTGCAGGTGCTGCTTGGCGCCGCGTCGCTTGATCTTGAAGTGTGGTTTGCAGTTGGATGAGGATGATTGGCTCAGGCGTTTTGATTTAGTGGATGGGGAGAGTAGGCGGTACAGCACTATCCTTCGGGATTGTGTTGTTGATAGGTGGAGTACAAGGTGGACGAACAGTGACAAAGGGAGGGTGACGTACGAATTTATTCCTGACGCAACGTTCATTATGGACCGGCCAGACTTTCGCTTCGGCTTAAGTACTGGTTTCTTACTGACGGGGCATGGTTCTCTCAATGCTTTTCTGCATAAGAGAGGCCTGTCCCAGATGGATTTATGTGGGTGCGGGATGACTGAGGACTGGAAGCATATACTGACGGAATGTTGTTACTATGATGACATTAGAGATTTAGCATGTATGGGTATATCGAATGGAGGGGCGGGTGGGATTTCAGTAGGGCTCTTGGAGACGATCGGACCTTTAGTTGTTTAGAGGTGGTCCTCTTAGTAGAGGTGGTCCTCGTGCATAGCCCCCTTGCAGTTGGATTTGGTCGGTTGCAACGGGTGGTGGTGGGTTGGTGCGCCGGTTGGCGGTGGTGCGGTTGTTGGTGGAGAGCTGCAGTTGTCTACTGTCGTTCCGCATCGTGGGATGTTCGCGCTCTCTTTACTTTGGGGGATTCACTTCCGCATTTGTGGGTGTCGTGAAGGCTGCCCGTGAGGGCAGTTTCGTTGATTGTTTGTGTTGTGATGTCCGATGCCGCGGTCCTTTGGGCCCTTTGTGCAGTCCGTGAGGGCAGCATGTTAATTGTTTGTGTTATGTGTATTTGTTCGACGTCACCACTGCTTGGGGCAAGGTTTTCCTTGTCGCCTGCGGTTTTTGATTGCTGTCGTATTTTTGCTTTGGGATACCAGCCCCGAACTGGGAGAGGCTTCAGTCTCGAGCCTGAGCGGAGGTTTTTCCGTACCAGGGTGTCAGGTGCCCCTGGATCTGTTGATCCAGCCTGACAGTTGGTGTGGCCCCCTGGGGAGCTTCGCGGGGTTGTTGTTTCGCCCCTCACCAAGGGGAGAGTATGCCTTCTGCGTGCTCTCCAATTGGTACATCACTTCGGTGATGGTGCGCTGGTGGGCGCATATCCGCCTGTGGCTCAGCCACTTCGAGGTTGGCCTATGGGCAGGTACACGCATAAAACACCTTAATATACAGTATGAAGGATAACCATTACTCAAAATAGTCAGTTTTTACACTACAAGTATAGAATTCTAAGGCGATTTAGCCAACTGTTATAATGTTGAGTTCGAAATTGACATATATCGGTCAATAATTAGGCATAGCCCTCATATAATGATAACCCCAAATATTCGCAAATTCCTACACTATGTAATCAATATTGGTCCGCCCTCAGGTATAGCCTCATATAAATTTGCTCTCTAAATTGTAGTAGTTTGGGGATTTTATATTCTACTATGCGTTATCAGTATCAGTTTTCATGGGTTTTCAGATTTTAGGGGGAAATCCCCATTAAAAATTGCTAGCATTTGTATATGGTGTATTTAAATTAATTTGGTGTGTTAAAATTTGTTCTTATAGTAATCGGTAGATGGGTATGAGTACCAAAACCCGTCGGATCGAATCGATCTTATATTTTCTGTTCATTAATCCGCCTCTCTATTATTGGCACGTCGGAATTGTTTAGACTTTCCTTACCAATTTTCCATCTCAGGGTATTTAGGGCAACATATTTGTCGAATTTAATAACTAAAATATTTTAACCCCCTGTTTCACAAAATTTTCGTAAATATTTTTGACAACAGTTGTTTATTTTTTGTTCTAGTAGCACTTGTATTGAAATTCATTTCATTTGAAAATTAATATTCATAATGCATACGATGAGCATTTGCATTTGTTGTAGGAGTTGAATTTTATTTTCCCCTAATTTTTTCTCTTCGAAAACCAACTGCAGTCACTCAATATGTATGTTTTGTGTTCATCATTTGTGGTGTTTTAATCATCGTTGATGAACCGAACAGAAAAACAAAAAGAACTAACCAAAAATTATTAATTTATGAAAAATTCATGAATGTTCGTACGTAGGTAACCCAAGTATTGATTGTGTCTGTATGTATGTATTTACGTTTATTTGTTGCTTTTGTTTGTTTACTTGTTTCGTTTCGTCAAAACGTTTTTGAAAAATTTTATTTATTTATTTATGCACACATGTAGCATGTTTCATTGTGGCCATTTATTGGTGTTGTTGTTGTGGTTGCTATCGTTCTTGTTGTTGTTTTTGTTTAATTCTATACGAAAATGGCTTCATTTAATTTATGTTTATTTTCCACTTAACTATTCAAACACTTGACTTGACCATAACGAGTAAAAGAACACAACACAAATAATTCAAAAACAAAAAACTCCTTTTCTCCTCGAAGTCGTCATTGTCGACGATGTCTTCTTCTTCTTATTCGTCTTCTGCGTCGTCATTTGTTGGCCTTGTCGTTAGTTGCCAGTTAAGTTGATTTGGGCCAGCAAACTAATTAGAAATTCCCAAGCATTGAAATGCAACTGTTAACTGTTATCTAGTTAGAACTCTCATAATACTCATCGGTCCAATTGGATTGAAGATGTAACTGAAATAAGCATAATTTTGAAATGAATAAAACAAATCAACAACGACAACTACAACAACAGACTCTGAAGAGAACAGTCCAACTTGAATAAGATGTACGCTTGTAGGGTGAGAGAGTAGCAAAAGGGCACTTAGGTGATTTTCAATGAGTTGACATACATCCACACAGGAAAAAAATTGCGTTCTTTTTTTCTACTTCTGACAAGAATAATGGATAAAAATATGAATTGATGTTAATGAATATTAAGATGGGTAAGGATTTTTGAAAATAATAATAATAATTGGAATATGTATAAACTTAGAACAAAACTCATGAGAGAGTATAACGAAATCCAGTGTGGAAATGACCAAAGTAGGACCTGGCCTGCTATGGAATATCCTACGCCAATTTCGTGTATACAAAGGGTGATACTAAAATCTAACAATAATATATGTAAATAATAGTACATCGATCGAACAGAACCGACTTCAGTCAATCCATACACATGTCATTCACGATCCAATTCGGTACGCTACGCACAATTTCGTGGTAAAAGGAAAAGATTCTGGTTTTTGGTGCTACATTTAGATGAAATCGGTTGCAAATATAAATAATTGCAAACTAAAAATAAATAATCTCAATCAAAACAGATGCACTGTGAAAAAATTGGGTAAAACGAACAAACATGTCGTACCTTTAACATAAAGTCGGACGAAAATAGATGTGGGAGCTATATATATAAGCTCAATCTAGAGTTAATTCTGTACTCTATGCAAAATTTCATCAATTGGGCAAAAGTCGGTTGGTATGAGGATTTTAACATTTTGAAAATAAGTAAAACGTTAAGTGCAGTTTTGCCGACATCAGGTGTACACTCAAAACCTCCAAAAACCGAAAATTTGTGGTACTGTTTTATTGGGACTATACCTGATCATGGACCTATATTGGTAGATTGTAGCAAGGAATATTACGCACCCACTGAGAACCATATTACGGGCAAAACGGTTGAAAACTCATATGAAAAACGTCGTTAAGTTCGGCCGGACCGAACATTTTATACCCTTCACCATCAGGTGAGGATTTAAATTACCAGAAATCGTTCATAAATGGTACCCAAAATACAGAATGTTATATTGGAGCTATCCAAAAAGTAAACCAATATCGATAATTGTTGTAGTGAGATGGCACCAAATTAGGTTAAACATTGTGCCAATTGGGTTAAACATTGTGTCCAAACTCCAAAAATACCATATAGTGGGGGTACTCTTATATGGGCGCTATCCTAAAAAATTAGACCGATATCGATCACCACACTGTAGTATTGGGTACTATGTTTTTGTGCATATGATTGTATCCGGCAAAAGGAAACGAGTTAAGCACATGGTTCCTTTTGAGAATATACATAGAATCACTTTCTGAGTTGATCGTCTGTCCGTCCGTCTGCCCATGTAATCTTGTGAACAAAGTACAGGCCGCATGTATTATCCGATGTCGATGAAATTTGGCAAAAGTCTCTTATTTATCCGAAGTATGAACCCAATTGATATTGGAGAAAATCGGTTCAGATTTAAATAAATCTCCCATATATAGTTTCGACTGATTTTATGTAATGATGCACCAAACTCCTAATATTTGTCCCATTGAGACAAACTTTTGCGCAACGTGAGCAAGGTCCAGATTGATGTATGTGCAGTATTGTTGAAATCGGTTTAGATTTAGACATAGCACCCATATATAGCTTCGTCCGTTTTTATAAAAATGGTGCGCCAAACTCCCAATATTTGTCCGATTGTGCCCAGCATACATAGCTATGTCCAGATTGATGTATGTGAAGTTTTGTGGTAATCGGTTCAGATATAGATATAGCTCCCATGTATAGTTTGGTCCGATTTTAGGTAAATGGTACACCAACCTCCTAAGATTTGTTCGATTGCGACAAAATTTTGACACAGCGTACTGAAATTAGTGCAGTATGACTTTCCAGAAGTTTTGTTGAAATTGGTTCAGATTTAGATATAGCTCCCATATATAGATTCGTCCGATTTTACCAAACTACAAATATTTGTCCAATGAGACAACAATTTGCGCAGCGTACTGAGTTAGGTCCACATAGACGTATGCGACGTTTTAAGTAAATCGGTTCAGATTTAAATATAGCACTCATATATATTATCGTCCGATTTTATATAAATGGCGCACCGAGGAGTCTATGTAATTTCGATTTGCACGAAGTTGACAGAGGGTATTGAATTGAGGTTGATGTGTATTAAAGTTACAAAAATAAATGGGGCACAAAGGAGGCTATGTCTGTTCCATATACACGGGATAAAATTGTGGACAACGCACTGTGCTGCATCATACCAAATGGTGTATCCCACGTTTGCTTAAATAAGTCCAGATTTACATATAGCTCCCATACATAATTTAGCTCGCCTTCATACAAATGGTGCACAAAAAAATCCAATTGTCATTAAATGTTTCATAGGTTTCATAATGGTATGGGTTTTTTAATTGGTTCAAATATCTACATATATCAAAAATTTAATTTCTCCCGATTCCATTTCATGGTCCATGGTCCTGTAAAGATGCTATGCCTGTTCAATCTACAGTATAGGAAGGTAGGAAAATAACGCAGTTACAGCAAAAATACCTCTGTGAATTGCATACTCTCTATAAGTAAACATCTACCCCACAATTTTTTCTCTTTCAATCGAATAAAATATAATTATACAACTCTATCGTAAGGTTCCATTTTAATTTTTAAACACGAAATTTTGCATGTAGGACTAGTTCTGGCCAAAGTCCAATATTAGTACATACATAGCCTGCGAGTGGCCTGTTGTGCGCTATATAGAAGGAAGAAATTTAGAAGAAATTATTTTTGGATTTGGTTTTCCAAAACTTCGAGTCAATTATCTGTAATAGATCTTTATCGGATCGGTTAGTTTTAGCGGAACAAATGAACCAAGACTGCTGTGTGAAAAGTGACATCATTTCCAACTTATGGCGTAAATGTTCACTCTGGGAAAACATGATAAGAAAAGAAGCCAGAAAGAGGAGCTGTTGACCTGTAATAGGCGAAGAGATGCAAATATCGGAATATAGATCCGGAGAAAGTTAGAGCTCAGTGTTGGTTGTGTTGAGTATCGCAGAGTCGGTTCTGTCACTCGTCTACAAGAAGACATCCAGTTCTTCTATAAAAAGACCTCCAACTCTTCTGTAAGAAGACCTCAAGCACTTCTGTACGAAGATCTCTAGCTCTTCTGTAAGAAGACATCCAGGCATTCTGTAAGAAGACCTCCACCTCTTATATAGGAAGACCTGTGTTAGTGTTGATGATCACACCATCATTCGACGAAAGTTTTCGAATCTGAGAACAGAAAAATATTGCAGGTAGTTCTGTTTTGAAACATCAGCTCGTCTTTTTATTCCCTTCAACACAAGGTCAAATGAATATTAGCGTTGTCTATTCGTTTGAAACCCTTAGAAGTTTAACTAAGTTTAACTACTTGTCTCAAATTTTTGCATATTCCGAACGACTTTAGTCCAATATACTTGAAAGGGATTCGTATTTAAATTTTACTTCTACATTATATATTGAAGGCTCCAATGTTTTTCCGATTGACAGAAAATGCTAAATTTCCGAATTTAAAATGCAATTTGGTTTGTATGGTATATTTGCAATCAATTTTTAACACCCATATATCGATTCTCATCCATTTCAAATGTCTGGAATATTTTAGCCTCATTTAAGATTTCGTGTTCTTCGTAGCAGAAGCCCCGACCAATTTTTTGATGTAGTCCATAATTAATAGCCAGTTCTACGTATTGTTATGGTTCTAGCCACATTCTCCAACTGATTTGACTATTATTAGTCATTTCAGGTTTTCCGAGAAGGTAAACCCATATTAGATACCGTCCAATTATCGGTATTTTGAAAATCCTAGTTGCAGTTACCAATATTTGAACTATATGGCGGAAAGTACGACTATGGTTGACTGAACATCTACTTGTCATTTAATTTGGTAAAGTAAATTAAGATCTGTGTAAATCTGTAAATATCCAGCCCAGCATACGGTATGTCAATTAATCAGTTAATTAAATTTTCAATTTGGTAAACTTGCATTCATTTTTTTATAAAACAATATCACCAATCTGTCATGATTATCGAAAGGGAAAAGTGTATGCGATGCAACCATACGTTGTAATATTATTGATTTCCTTAATTACATATGCGAATATTAGAGTGGGTAAGTATACATATTGGGTTTGCTTTTAAAATAAATTTTGTAAAAATAATGAAATATAAAAATTGTAAAATCATGCCCTGTTTTTTGTGTGTATGTAAAGAATTACATTCCAATTTTTTGTTGTTGTTGGTTGTTGAAGTGTTTCTGTTATTTTTCTCATTATGGACATTCTTATAAATAGCCATACAAAATATATTATGCAAATTCCGTTTTTTTGTCTTCTCTGTATATTCCAGCCAAGAACTCTTTACAAAAACACTCGAATCTTGAATATAGTAGCCGAGCTGGAGGCTCCTCAGAGGTTATATACACTACATCATCTATGGAGCTATTTTTTTCTGTTGCCTGTATTTTGGTCTTACAGGCACGTTGGCGACGATGGCTTCTGTTTGTTATGCTGGTGCCGCCGCCAATGTTGTTGTTGTTGCCACTGCTGTTGATGATAACGACAACAACGACCACGATGACGATGCAGAGATGAGGATGCCACTGTTATTATTTTGCCGTTGAGTAGCTCGTTCGGGGCAGATTTTTTTTTAATTCAATTTTTTTGTTGGTTCAAACATTTCTTCAATTATGAATGCGAAAAAATATAATTAAGTTCATGATTATTACTACAAATAAACGAAAATAAGAGGGGCAAAAAAAAAAAACGCAGTGAAGAATCTACTTCAAGTGAGAAAAAATAAACAAAAAATTGAGGGTGAATGAAAAAAAAAATATATCCCACTGGCAGCTTGATTTTTTTGTTTAAAGAGTGCTAATAAAAAAGCGACCGTATGATTTCCTCCTCTACAAATTCAAATAGTTTTAATAGAGAGATCTCTGGCAATGGATACGACCACAGTTGGCGGTTTGTTGGTTGGTCGGTTGCGGGTTCATTTAATTAACTAATAACGAATGCTACTGTTTAAATTTTAAGATAGTGGTTTTTAAATTAAAATTCGAATTTATTTTAAATTGAAACAATATGAGATATTGACATTTGAATGTGGTAGTAGAAAATATTAAGCCTACGTCCATAAGCTACTGTAGGGAAATATAATTATATTCTTCATCATAGGTGGAGTGTACATTAAATTTGTAGTACAAATATTCTTCATCAGAATAAAATTGTAGGTGAAGCACTTAGCACTGCGACTTTGGCTACGTTTTTCACCCGAATGACTGTAATTTGATATTTTGAGATTTTATTGTGTAGAAAATTTTCGTACCAAAAATGATCGATTATGGGTAGTGGCAAGTTCGGAGGGTTTGGACATGTCTTTGTACATGTTTCGGAATAGTCCCCCTATAACGGTACCTATTAAATTTCGGTAACTTTGAACATTGGTAACGATTTTCTAATTCAGCATAGGCCACATAGGCTGTCGGTGTGTACCAAATTACTCACACATAAAATTATAAACCAGTAAGGAAAGAAGGTAAAATCGGACTGGGCCGACTATATGATACCCTTCACCACTTTGGGTATATTGTACATATGTATCCTTACAATTACATGTCACTGTTCCCTCGAAGGAACATGCTCCTGTCTTTCTGCAACCTATGACAATTTCATTCGGGCAGATTTAGAGTCGTCTGCGTACCATGGGACAAATTTATGGAAAATGATTCATGGCAAAATTGATACACGGTATTCGCTACGGCATTACGCCAATGTTATAAATGTAGTTTCAATCAGACACCCGCTCGAAATACATATGGAAGCTATGGCTGCATCTGCACCAATTTCAACAAAACGTAATGACGTCATTCAAGGCTCAATTTGATATGTTGTTCTAACTCTTTTGTTAATCGGACAACCATAAGGAGTTTGGTGTACCATTTAGGTAAAATCGGACTATATATGTATATGTGGGAGCTATACCGAAATTTGAACCGATTTTTCCGAAACTTACCACACATCATTCTAGACGCTATGCACCATTTACATTAAATCGGACGAAAATATATATGGGAGCTGTTTAAAAATTTGAACCGATTATCTCGAAACTTAACACGCATCATTCCAAACATAATTAAGTACACTATGCCGAATTTCGTACAAATCTAAGGATATATAGGGACTTTGGCGAACCATTTTCACTAAATCGGACGAAAATATATAGGAGCTATATCTAAATCTGAAGCGATTTTTAGGTAACTTAACACACATTATTCTAGACCTAATTCATTACGCTGTGCCAAATTTCGTGCAAATCGCAAGATATATGGGGACTTTGGTGCACCATTTACATAAAAGCGGAAAAAATATATATGGGAGCGTTATCTAAATCTTTCACGAAATTTAACACACATCATTTTATACCCTCCACCATAGTATGGAGGATATATTAGTTTTGTTTTTCCGTTTGTAACGCATCGAAATAATCTTTTCCGACAGTATAAAGTATATACATTCTTGATCAGCGAAAAATTCTATGACGATCTAAGCATGTCCGTCTGTCTGTTGTAATCACTCTAGCGTCTAAACGAATTGAGATAGAACGCCAAACTTTTGCATAGAGTCGTCTTTTGTCTGCAGGCAGGTCAAGTTAGAAGATGGGCTATATCGGTCCACGTTTAGGTATACCTCCCATATAAAGGTACCCCCAAATTTTCAATATTTGGGGTTCTTGAGCGCGTTTTTCAACCAAATTCGCTGAAATTTGGTAAAATGGGTTCTTTTTGGATACCAAATTTCTCAACTAAAAATTATAAATATTGGTCAATTTATTCTGGTAGCCCCCATATAACGATACCTCCCAATTTTCAGTTTTTTTTTTCAGGGTTTTGACCGCATTTTTTCCACCGAATTGGCTGTAATGTAGTACTTTGAGTTCTTATTGGGTATCAAATCTCTCCACAAAAAATTATAAATATAGATTCATTTTTTCGGGTAGCCCTCATATAAGGGTACCCCCAATTTTCGGTATTTTGGGGTTCTTGAGCGCGTTTTTCAACCGAATTCGCGGCAATTTGGTATTTTGTAGTCGTATATGGTAACAACTCTCCCTACCAAAAATGTTTAATATTCGCCCCCCTTTTTGTATTAAAATAGTTATCTGATTTTTTCCGAATTTTGGGTTTTGTTCTAAGACTCTGTTGTAATCATCTCACCTGTGGAGGATGTCGAGATAAAAAACTAGAACGTAACCAATATGTTGTAGTCTGCTCAGCCCGACTTCAAAATTTTCCTAATGGGACTTTTCTTGATAAAACCGAATTCTTTATTGGATGTGTTAATGAAGCCTTTGACGGTATGCCGATTCAGTTCTTACTTCTTTGACACCCGTTGTAGACGGAAGAATCGGTAATGGGAGCATTTGGCTTGGAAGCAGTCTCACCCGTATCGAGATCGACCCAGGATCACATTCTGAGTCGATTTATGCATATCCGTCCGTCTGTCTGTTGGTATATAAGTGAAACCCGGTTGAGATTTAGATATAGCACCCATATATATTTTCGTCCAATTTAATGTGAAATTATGTTAATATTGACAAGATTTATAAATGTAGTTCCATGTATATCAGGTTTTATGTAAAATTTTCACCGCAGCCTTATACTGAATTGAGTATATTAGGTTGGTGCGTATGAATTATCGTTATACTTTGTCTTTGACATAACCTCATTCATAGTCGTATTGTACATTTGCTAGAGACTCATTTCAGCACAATAGGTTTTCTCGAAGGTCTTCCTTTTTAATTTCTTTTGAGTTTATTGCCAATATAAATTTTGCCGACATTCGAGTCATTTTCTTATATGAGTACAAACTTGGTAATAATGCTGCAAAGTCTGCACGCAACATAAACCAAGCTTTTGTGGAGAATACGGTTAACGATCTAAAAGTGCTGCGTTGGCTCGACAAAATTTCGGACTGGCGATTTTTCACTGCAAAAGAAGCCGCGCGGAAGACCCAAAACGTCTTTGAAGAATGATGACCTGAAGGCTCTAGTGGAAGCGGATCTAGTCGTATCCACGAGGGAACTTGTTATCAGGATGAAAGTACTGTCAGTACATTGATGAGATGCACGATAAGTTAAAAATTGTACGCCCATCGCTTGTGAATCGGCATGGCCCGCTACTGCTCCATGACAACGCTCGGCCACATACATCGCACAAAACAATTGCGAAACTGAACGAACTGGAATATGAAGTTTTGCAGCATCCACCTTATTCACCGGATCTCTCGCCCATTGGCTTTTTTCCTTCAGACCTCAGATTTTTAAGAAAAAAGCTGATTTATTTTTTTTTGCCTGGATCAATGAGGTATGACATATCGGTCTTTTCTTGTACCTCAAACACTAAGGATCATACATTTTGAAAATTCGTTTTAATGGATATACATATCACAAAAGATTTCTCGATCGGTCCATAGCGTCTAGTTCCTCCCCCAAAATTGTTAACAAATCTTCCTAAAGGATTTGATGCAGCTTGAAAAGAAAACATCAAACCTGTAGGAAAAAAATCTTTTGCTGATTATATCTCACATTTACTATCTAATATTCAACCGCACATAGGTACACAACAGCGGTATCTGCATACACCACCTCCAATTTAATTTATTTGACTTGGACTTCGCAGCCTTTTTAGACCTTGCAACCTCCATGTATGTGCCTTAACAAATAGTGGGGGTATGTTTACTATTATACAAGTCAGAACGTGCATTTTACACATTTTTAGACATGACAAACCGACAGATAGACAGACAAACACACTCTCGCACACTCATATTGAGCAGTGCAACAACTTGTGTTTGGCTAACGATAAAACGGCAAATACCGCGGCAATGGAAAGTGGATGAGTGTGACTGGCATTGGTTCATAGTTTTTTTTTTTTTGTTGTTATTTTTTATTGCAGCTCAATGTTTTCAATATCGGAGAGAAATGGGTAGAAAACCTGCAACCTTCTTTCTCATGCCAATAATATAAATATTTAAACATTTTATAAGTATGTGAATTGATAGTTGGTTCGGCTAGGTTCGGTTTGTTCCTTGCGACTCTATCTTGTCTATGGGCTGCTCTTCATTGGCCGGGGCAATGGCAAAATATCACAAGTAAACCTAAAATAACATAAAATTCAACGATATACATATGTATGTTTCATACTCCGTGGTATGGGCAACATAGCCCAGGCAAGGCAAAACCCAACCATTCGTCTGGTTCGAAGTGAAGTGCAATTTAGATAAAAATCCAAGTTTGTTTATGTGCCCGAGACAACAACACACACACAGAGAGAACGAAAAATATTAAAGGTGCTCTTTTAACGTGGTGTGAATTGGAGCAGGAATACTCTCACTCATCAGTCTGTCTGTCGGTCCGTCAGTCACTCACTCGCCTGCCCCACGATATATGACATGCTAAAAATGACAGTCTGTACTTGATTATTAAACAAACAGGCCCAGTGCAGTGACGACCCTAAATCAACGAACCGGCGAGCTAGCGAACGAACGAAAACATTGGTGATATCAACTTAATTCATACAATAATCGATACTGCAACACCACTGCCACCACCATCATCCTCCAATCTATACACCAATCCTAGAACAAAAAGTGTCATGGCTCCATGGTTGGATAAAAAAAACTGACACCATTGATGGCGGCCACTTTGTTGTCGAATGTCATTTTATGACTAGAAAACTTTCCCGCGGGGAATTATTGCAAAAAGCCATAAAACTCAAATTATATAGATATATAGCATATTTTATAGAAAGGAATGTAAACGAAAAGCAACAAAAACAACAACATCGACGTTCAACAACAACGGAAAAATCAATGTTTATGCAATTAAATGTTGTAATAAAACAATAAATGCCAATTGCAGTGGTCGGTAAAGTGGGAGTGTTTAGAATTAAAAAAATAAATAAAATAAAAAGGAATGGCTGTAGTAGAGGGATTGCCGTAGATAGTAAGATGGAAAGCAATAGGAATACGTGGAATAGCTTTGTTGGAGTTACGCGACAAAAGGCTGAATATTTTTGCAAAGACATAATAAGTCATTTAGAAATGTAACATCAATAGCGATAACTTACGACTGAGTATTTGGCTGAGGTTCTTTTAAAGTATAGGACTCACCTTCTAGAATCTCACAAAAAGTAAATTTGGGTCAGCAATTTGACAATGAAGCTGGTTCTTGTCCAATTTTCTACATACTCCACCAGAAGGTACAGAAAACCAGCAAAAAAGGCCAAAAGTCGGACGGTACAGATAATAAGAAAGTCCGGATAACATGCTGGCTAGGTGGACAGCACCAACTAGGGATTATATCTGAATAAAATATGAAGAGGAGCAGCATACCGGTTCATAATCGTTTTATCCTGGACAAAAGTGTATACCTATTGAAGAGGTATAGAATATTTTTATAACGGGCCAGCACTAGAGTCTTTTTGGCTTGAAAGAGGACAATCTCATTCGTCTTTCTGCGAATTTCCACATTGTTCCCTAAAATATCTAGTCCAGTTAAGTTCAATGGGGACAATTAATTGTTTTAAGTGGTTTGTCACTACCACACCTTTCAATATTGTGGTATAATTTTTATACGCTCAGCCTTATGGCTAATGAGGGTATATACACGTTAATACGATTAAAATGTGCCTCAACGAAATATTGGTTTTAGAACCCATGTTTATTTGAACCAAATCCGTTTCAAATCCGTTGATTTACAAATGTTCGTTCGAAGAGGGTAACCGATTTTATACAAACTATGCACAAAGTAATATTTCTTCCAAACTTTGTTGAAGTTCAAAGATGGGGAATATCGGTCCACTCCTTTTGGTACCTCCCCCACAAAATGGTCAACATTTTGCTAACAAAGAATTTTATAATGTCATGCAAATGGACTATCCAATTTGAACCAACCACCGAGCGTCATAGCTCTAAGACTTAAGGCCATGACCAAGTGGATCACTGCAATAAAATCCTCATTCAACATTTCTGAGTCAAATCAAATCCCTCTGAGCATATATAAGTTTGGGGAAAAATAAATCCATTATGGAGGTCGTTGAAAATGTCTATAAAATCGGAAAAATGATCGAAGTTGACTGGCATGTTAGCAGTCGTAACATCGCCCAGAAGCTAAAAATCGAATACAAAACTGTTCTAAACCATGTACATAAAGCTGGATTCAAAAAGAAACTCGGTGTTTGGATGCCACACCAATTAACAGAAAAATAGGATAGATCGAATTTCCATCTGCGAAGCCTTGGCCAAACGGAATGAGGTAGACCCATTTCTTAAACGGATGGTGACTGGAGATGAGAAATAGGTCACATACGATAACCCTGTGCGAAAACGATCATGGTCAACGAGCGTTGAAGCACCTCAAAAGGTGGCCAAGGGTTCTGCCATACATTTGGGGCGCTGGAAGGTTATTATTTATTATGAGTTGCTTCCATATGACCAAAGGCTAAATTCTGATCTCTACTGTCAACAACTGGACCGTTTGAAGGTAGCAATTGACCAGAAACTGCCAGAAAATGACCAACAGGAGAGGTGTTGTGTTTCACGAGGACAACGCTACGCCACACACATCTACAGTAACACGCCAGAAACTTCGGGAGCTTGATTGGAAAGTTTTAATGAATCCGCCATAAAGTCAAGTACGGACTTTATGGCATTGCAGAATTTCTTTAATGATAAAAAAATAGGTTTCTAGGGAGGCTTGTGAAAATCGACTCCTAGAGTTTTTTGCAAATAGAGAGCAGGACTTCTATGGGAGAGGCATTTTGAAGTTACCTTTAAAATGGCTACAAATCATACAAAAAACCGGTGCATATTTTCCCAAATTCCGAACATTTATAAGTATGTGAAATAAAGTCCTATAGTTCATATAAAAATTTGTTTTCACCAACCAATACCGGTAATGATACAAATGCCCTTTGGTGACCGCTGCTTCAATGAAGGATTTCGGCTAGTAAAAATGGGCGTAAGCGAGACTTTTTTTTAAAGAACCGGAGACTGATATTACTGTGATACAAAATCGAAGTCGTCGTTGTTGTTGTAGCAACAGAATATATGTAGTTTGTCATTCATCGTCTGGTTCTGCTTCCTCTACCTCCAAAATCAAGAATGCTGCAACTTCAGCGGGTTGGGTCCAAAGTGACTTCGGCGATAGATGAGTCGGCTTAGCTGGGCAGTTGAAGAGGTGCAAGGTGTCGTGTGGTCCTAGTCCACATGCAGGACATGTGTTAGGTATCGAGCCGTCAATTCTTGCCCAATATGAATTGAGGCGGTTGCACCATCCTGACCTTAGTTGAGCTAAGACTACTCGTGTTTGTCTTGACAGCTGCTTCTCCTCTGCTGCGATGGATGGGGGTGGTCTCTAATTATGGTATTCACACGATATTGCTCTACTGCCTGAGCGACTGCGTCCGTGTGAATACCATTCACACCTGCTTTATAGGCTTCTTGATCTAGGGGTTCACGCTTGTACATTTGGACCTCTCTCTCTAGATCATGAAGATCTTTCTCGGGCGGGGGAGTCCTGTCCATAAGACTATGGCAGGGATGTTCCCGACGATACTGCATCGACAACATATAATTGTGACGATGGACGGGTAAGATCTTCGTCTCCTCATCTTCATGAGTAGCGCCTCAAGTGTCTTCGCTACCGGCGACAGGAGTGAAATCGGCCTGTACGATACACCCCTGCTGGCATCCTTGCCAGGCTTCAGTAGCTTGACCACCCTGCTTATTTTCCAGGCTTTAGGAACTATGTGGGTGGTTAACGACAAGTTGAGGGCTGATGTTAAGTACTCAACTCAGGGTTCATCCAGCTGCTTAAGCATTACCATGGAAATTCCGTCCGGGCCCAACGCTTTCGATGACTTAGAGTTATTAATGACATGTGCAACATCCTCCTTCGTAAATTGTGGTGGTTCCTCCTCAGCTCGGAGTGCCCTTATGCGACGTAGCACACTCCTTTTCGTCCTGTCACTCTCGGAGTGCTTTATCAATTGCCGGTTAAAATAACTCGCGCACCTCTTCGGGTCTGTTACAGTTGCGTCGTTAAATGTAACAGCCGTCCTGTCATCCTTCCTTCCAGGATTCGAGAGTCACTTAACCGTTGCCCACAATTTACTTGTTCCGGTGGCAATGCTGCATTGCTTCAGGTGGCCTAGTCACTTTTTCCTTTTGTGCTCGCATACTACTCTGTTGACTTCAAGGGTAAGCTCTCGCACCCTTGAGTCTTCAGGAGTAGTACGACGGAGCTCATAACGCTCATTAGCCAATACCGTTGCTTCTGCTGGGAAGTTAGGTTCTACTTCGGGTATTCGACCGGAAATTCCTCTCAGCTACCCGTGGATCTGAAGGAGTGGACAGCTCTCTGAAGCGGTGATTGGTAAACTCTCTGAAGCCAGGCCAATCAATTTTCCCATGTTTCAGGAAAGTACGGCTTTCAGAGGTTATGAAGTCTGGTGGTCTGTTGGCGGAGACGATGATAGGAAGGTGTTGAGCTTTCAATTTGCTCAGCCAGCGCTGTACCCCTCTGGTCATTACATAGGACGGAAAAACTTCCCTATAGCTCTTAACAAATCACCATTTATAGGAAAGAATAATTTGTCTACAGCACTAATATTTAACATATGTAGGTATACCAAGTCAGATCTTTTAAATTAAAGAGAATACTCTTCAAAAAATGTATAAAAACCATTTTCTTCAAATTAGATATCTTTACTTTTAGTAACCTACCAATTTTATATTTATTCCATGATCGATTTTGAAAAAAGAAATAAAAAATAATTTATTATTTTTTGTGGGTGTTCTAACTCCACTATAAATGTAGTTCATGTACTTCTCTTTCTCCCTTCTTCTTAGTAAGCAATTGTGTATTAGTCATCGTATTTTATGATTTTTTAAATATAAAACATTTTATTTTTCATATTATCAACATAGAATTTTGTAATATAATATTGAAAGAAGACAATCTAAAAATGCATTGACAAGCAATAATAAATTGTATTGATTTATATTACCAACCATCTCTGTATAACATAAATCAAATAACAGATACTCTGATAATCTTGAATAAATCTATTTTTGAGTTGGTTATTTGAATGTCTTATCTGGTTATGATTAGTTTTTCCACAAAAAAACTGAAACCCAACAAAAATATTTAAATGTAAATCAAGGAATATTTAATTGGACACATAACGAGTATTGCACCTGTCTGTCTGTCTTTCATGTGCACAGACACACACACAACAATAATTTTGAAAATTCTTAAGGGAACAAAATGACAAACCTACACACACATAGATACGTTCTTACACACATAGATAGATATGATCACGTCTGTATTACAGTAACTGAGTGCCATCAAAATAATAATCAATTCGATTTGTAACGCAACAGAAAAGCAGCAACTACAAACAAATCCAAAGGGAAAATCAATTGAATTTCAATCATCCAATAAATGTTTGAGGGCATGTTTTGAAAACATTGTCACATAACTTATGAATGTTTCAATAGTTTTTACCAAAAGTAACAACAACAAATACATATAAATTTAATTTATTGTTAATAATTCATTCAACACAGATCTGGGCACAAAGTGTTGGAAAAATATATTTTGGTTTGTATTATTGAGTGTGTGTGAAAGGGTGTCCCACTCATCCAAAATAGGGAGCACTGTGGAATGAAAGTGAAAACTATTTTTTTGTAAACAAAATAAAAATGTGACGTCACTCAAAACAACTGTGAATATTGTAGACGTATTTTTGAAGCACCATTATTAACATGAAAATGGATCCATAAACATGTAATTCTGCAACCTATATTATATTTTTCATTTGGTCAGATACGGGGTTGCTTCAAGCTATGTTATATCTACTTCAGTACGCTGTGTCAAAATTTTTGTCAATCGGCCTACCTTGGGGTCTTTAATGAACCATTTATATATCGGACTAAAATATATATGGGAGCTATATATAAATCAGGACCGATTTTTAGGAAACTTAACACACATCATTCTAGACCTAATTCATTACGCTATGCCAAATTTCGTGCAAATCGAAAGATATTGAGGGTCTTTGGTACACCATTTACATAAAATCGGACGAAAATATATATGGGAGCTGTATCTGAATCTGGACCGATTTTCAGGAAACTTAGCACCCATCATTCTAGACCTAATTCAGTACGCTATGCCAAATTCCGTGCAAATCGAAAGATATATAGGGACTTTGGTACACTATTTACCTTAAATCGGACGAAAATATATATGGGAGCTATATCTAAATCTGAACCGATTTTCAGGAAACTTAACACACATCATTCTAGACCTAGTTCATTACGCTATGCCAAATTTCGTGCAAATCGAAAGATATATAGAGACTTTGGTACACCATTTACATAAAATCGGACGAAACTATATATGGGAGCTATATCTAAATCTGGACCGATTTTCAGGAAACTTAACACACATCATTCTAGACCTAATTTATTACGCTATGCCAAATTTCGTGCAAATCGAAAGATATATAGGGACATTGGTACACTATTTACCTTAAATCGGACGAAAATATATATGGGAGCTATATCTAAATCTGAACCAGAGAATGACATCCATTCAACGCAACTAGTAGTACACCGGCTAACGCAATAGAAAAATCATTCATATTCACCAACGCAAATTCTCCTAAGCATAACATAAACACAAAAGTAAGTCAAATACAAATGAATCCCACCGGACTACAATTGTTTCCACAAACAACGCAAATGATCGTTCATAGCAGAGTTTGCACTACCGAGTGTGTGGAGAGCGTAGGTTGAAATAAATCATCCACCAAATGAATAACGTGTTATACGATCAAATGACTTATTGTGTGAAAGAGTAAATACAAAACTGGTGTTGAGAATAACATTGAGAGTAACATTAAGAGCAATTTTCTATACACAGGGGTTGGCTTGCGGTATTTTATTTTTGACTTGCGTTTTGCATAAAATAAAATAACGCAAATACAATTAATGGCAAATTAGAAATTAATAGTGCAAAAACGTTTTTAAACAAAAAATTAATTCATTTTTTTATTATAAAAAAAAATTATAAAAATTCTACATATAAATAAGTCAGTATAGTTATTAGGGGAAATAAAAAATGTATTTAAAAATTTAAAGAATAGTTCGTGTTTTATGAGAAATTTTAAAATATTATGTATAACATAACAGAAATAAAAATAAATTAAAAACTGGATTGTCATAGTTCATTCTAAAATTAAGTGATCATAAAAACAAACTTCACTCATAGAGTAGTACTGTTATGATGCGGTGCACCGCATTGATTCGATTGACTTTGTTTCTTTTGCGTTGTTTGCATTGTTTATGTTCTCCCGCACTCACATGCATAAAAACACTCTGAAAGAAGCCGGCGATAGCAGAGAGTGTTTATACGAAGATATGATGTGAATTGAAAACAATCGGTAAAGTGAGAGTCAACAATGGCAGTATTTTCACGAATGGCCGAGTGTTGACTGTACTATACCGCATCATTTGTAGTTGCGTTAAGTATTACTATCGCTTTATTTTATGCATAACGCAAGTCAAAAAAAAAAAAGCTACCGCATGTCCATCTCTGATCTGAACCGATTTTCCCAATTTCAATAGGGTTCGTCCTTGGGCCAATTAAGTGACCTGTGCCAAATTTCATCCAAATCGGATCATAAATGCGACCTGTACTTTGTTAACAAAAATACATGGACGGACGGACAGACGGACATGCATAAATCGACTCAGAAAGTGATTCTATGCATATTCTCAAACGGAACCATGGGTCTATCTCGATTATTTTTGCCTGTTACAAACATATGCACAAAGACATAATACCCTGCACCACAGTGCCGGAAATCTTCAATCTTCTGATCTATGTGAGCCAATCTAAACAGAGGTTCAATATTGAAAATTACAACCAATTTGGTTGAAAATCATGACCAAAGTTCTCAAAATACAGAGTATTCAGTGTATTATTATGATGGTGGTTATCGAAAATATATTTCCCCTTTTCAACCCACAGTGCAACCTTACTTGCAGTTGTCATATCTTAAAGGCAGACAAATTCAACAATTATTTTTCAAATTTCTGAACTATTGAATACATTTTGATTTAATATTGATTACAGAAAGGGTAGACCGTGGTTGTTGTTGTGCTGGATATTTTTGGAAATCTATGCAGCAAGCTGACTTGCTGCTCGTTGGCCTGTTGCCCGATTTGATTTGAAGACAATAATTTATATTGTTATATTGTCATTGTCGTCATGATCGTCATCATCGTCACAAACGCATTAACACAATTAAACGTCAATGCCCAATGATGGGTGTTTGTTGCGGAGGGGGTTGAGGGGTTAGTTCTTCGATAGATAGAACATAGAAATTATTGACGACTTTTTTTATTTATTTTCAAATCTAAGCACGTGTCTCCCACCAAGATATGCCATAAAGCCTATTGAATTATTAATAAAAATAAACTGAAATTCTGGTCTTCCAAGAACAACTTCAACATTGTTTCTTAGGGTTACCTGGTTGAAATAATTTAAACGATTATGTTTGGAGGGGTTTCAATAACTATATGCACTTGTTATTTATTTGAATAATTTATTTATTTATTTTTGTTTTTTATTTACCAAGCAAGTTTTCATGGGGACATGACCATATAATTTTATGTTGTCTTCTATAGACAAATAAAATTTAAAATTATTTAATTCTGCAGAATACTATTGTGGTAGCACCCATCATAGTTAAGCGCCCTCTAAGAATTTTTGATGGGGGAACAGAAAAAAAGTTTCAATAACATTTCATCACGTTTTTCTAAGAAGCTTACTTACTCTATATTAGAAGGTGCAGCATTTTATAGCTGAAAGAAGTTATGAATTTCTCATAACCTCTATCTCGTTACATAGTGCTTCAATTTGTGGCACCATCGAAATATGGTTTTAGGGAAACTAACCATTGAAGTATTTAACTTGAATCCATAGTGATAAATTAATGATTTAAAATATCGGTAGGGTACGACTATTGATACCCAACACTACGTTGGGTATATACAAAAGCAGATTTTAATGTTCGTATTATACCCTCCATCACAAGGGGGAGATTACTTATTGCAACATATCGCAATATTCGCTGGAGACACAATGTCTGTCTGCTGAAATTATGATAGAGATCGCCATAATTAAGATAGAGCTTTGCAATTTTGCATATTCATTGTTATGACTCCTCGGACGTTTGGTATTGAAAATCGGTCCACTTTTTAGGGTATCCCCCAATTAAGGAGAACCACTATACGGTATTTTAAAAATTTTCGTCTCGTTTTTCAAACTAATCAGATGTAATCTGTGTTTCATCCCGATTGGAACTATTTTGATTTTTCATGTTCTCTTGGTACTGACCTATTTTCGGTATTCTGAAGGCTTTACCAACATATTTCATTCCGTTTGCCACTCCTCGAAATATTCACCAGAGACACCACAAAGTGTATATGTTCTTGATCAGAATGAAATTCTATGTCAATTTACGCAGGTAAGTCTGTCTGTTGAAATCAGAGATCGCAATATTTAAAATAGAACTCTGAATTTGCTGGTACTCCTAGGATGTTTGGTATTGCAAATCAGAACCCGTAAGGAAAGTAGTAAAGTCGGGCTGGGCCAACTATATGATACCCTTCACCACTTTGGGTATATTCTTCATATGTATCCTAACAGACGACGCGTTTTTGTTATATATCTATGTCTATATATCTATATAACCGATTTCAGGGAAACTTGCCAGAGACTAATTTATATTCAATCAGTACGTTGTGTCAATCGGCCTAGCTATGGATCTTTTCACGAAGCTTAGGAACATCATTTTAGACTTAATTCAGTACCCTATACCAAAATTCGTGCAAATCGAAGGATATATAGGGACATTGGTGCACCAATTACATAAAATCGAACGAAAATATGTATGGGAGCTATATCTAAATTTGAACCGATTTTCACGAAACTTAGCACAGTCATTCTAGATTTTATTCAGTACGTTATGCCAAAATTCTGAACCAATATTCATGGAATTTTGCACACATCATTCTAGACTTTATTAAGTACGCTGTGCCAAATTTCGTGCAAATCGAAAGATATATAGGGATTTTGGTACACAATTTACCTTGGATCGGACAAAAATATATATATGGGAGCTATATCTAAATCTAAAACGATTTTTCCCAATTTCAATAGGGTTCGTCCTTGGGCCAAACAAATGAGCTGTACAAAATTTCATCCAATTCGGATAATAAATGCGACCTGTACTTTGTTTACAATTTAACGCCAATAGACGGACAGACGGACGGACATGCATAAGTCGACTCAGAAAGTGATTCTATGCATATTCTCAAAAGGAACCATGTGTCTATCTCGATTATTTTTGCCTGTAACAAACATATGCACAAAGACATAATACCCTGTACCACAGTGTGGTGAAGGGTATAAATATCGTTCACGTGTTGGTGTAGCCTCCATATACATGTCCCACAATATCTGGTATTATGGAGGTTTTGAATACGTGCTAATTTGGTTTATCATTGTATAACAAATCTCCGTACCAAAAATTATTAATATTACCATGTTTCAGGGTAGCCCCCGTATAACGGTACCCCCCAAAATTCGATATTTTGCGATTTTGGACACGTTTTTCAACTATATTGGTTGTAATTTGTGACTTGGGTATTTGTACAGAACATCTGCGTCCTAAAAACCAGTAATCAGCCGACAATATGATACCCTTCACTACTTTGAGCTCATGTTTGAGGGTAGCCCTCATATAATGATACCCCCCAATATTCGGTATTCTGGATATGTATTTCTGCCGAACGGGCTTTAATTTTTTATTTTGTTCCCTCAATGGTTGTCCAATCTCACTGCCGAAATTTATTAATATCGATCACCGTTTTGGTATAGCCCCATATAACGGTAGCCATACTATTCTATATTTTAAAATTTTTAAACCTATTTTTCTCGCTTCTCTTTCTGTATATTCAATCTCTATCATAACATCGTTTTTTTTTCCTAGGAGACCTAGGAGGAGGGTATAAAAATCTTTTCCCGACCGAATTTGTCATCGGTTTTACTAGTTATATTTTGGATTTTCATTGCGTAGAAATTCTCCCTACAAAAAATTATCAATATTGACCCGATAACCCATACAATGGTACCCCTTATTTGTCATCCGAATTTTTATACCCTTCACCAGACTGTGGTGCAGGGTATTATGTCTTTGTGCATATGCTTGTAACAGGCAAAAGGAAATAAGATAGACACATGGTTCCTTTTGAGAATATGCATAGAATCACTTTCTAAGTCGATTTATGAATGTCCGTCCATCCGTCCGTCTGTCCGTCCATCCGTCCGTCCGTCTGTAGATGTTAAATTGTAAACGAAGTACAGGTCACATTTATGATCCGATTTGGATGAAATTTGGCACAGTTCACTTATTTGGCCCAATGACGAACCCTATTGAAATTGGGAAAAATCGGTTCAGATTTAGATATAGCTCCCATATATATTTTTGTCCAATATAGGCACCAATGTACCTATATAGCTCTCGATTTGCACGAAATTTGGCACAACGTACTGAATTGAGCCTAGGGTAACCTTTGCCAAGTTTCGTGAAAATCGGTCCAGATCTAGATATAGCTCATATATAGTTTCGTCCGATTTTATGTTAAAGATTCACTAAAGTCCCTATAAATCTTTCGATTTGCACGAAATTTGGTATAGCATACAGGATTGAGCCTGGAATGATGTGTGCTGAGTTTCGTGAAAATCGGTTCAGATTAAGATATATATATATATATATATATGTATATATATATATATATTTCCGTCAGATTTAATGTAAATAAAGTACCAAAGTTCTAATATTGCACAGATCGATTGATTTTAAGTAATTGACGAACCAAGGAACTAATATATGGTTGATAGGAGCAAAACGTACTGAAATTAGTATAACCCAACCTATGACAAGTTTCGTTGAAATCGGTTCATATTTGGATATAGATTTCACATATATTTTCGTCCGATTTTAAGTAAACGGTGCAAATGGTGTTTGTCAAATTGACATGAAATTTTGCACAACGTACAAAATTGAGCATAGAATAACGTAGTTTGGTTTTCTAGAAGTACAGACATAGCCCAACGGCCCAACATTTGTCCCATTGTAACAAACAAATGACATGCTTATAGATTGATCTAAGTTGATTCACATTAAATATAAATATCACATATTTTAGTTCATCCTATTTCATGTTAATTGTTCAGTTTAATATACCCATAGTGGTGAAGGGTATCATAGAGTCGGGCCCGTCCGACTTTACTACTTTCCTTACGGTTTTTTAGGTTTAAGTCGCATTCCCCACCGATATGGCTGTAATTTAGAATATAGGGTTGTTGCAGGCTGAAATACTTCCCAGATATGGTTCAAATAGGTTAATGTTTTTAAATGGCCCTCGTCGAAATGTCCTGTCAATTGTTTGTTATGTTGAAGTTGCTACGCCAATTCAAAACTGAACATTATTTTCTCAGAGCTTGAAGAACTTTATTCCATAATAACAACTTAATATCATAAAGGTCCCGACCGATTAAAGGAATTTTGAATTTACACCACGTGGTGGAAGGTATGCAAAGTTCGAACGGGCCGAAACAAAACATGTGTTCTTTTAGACTTTTTGTAAATAAAAATCTTTCGTTTTTTACAAAAAGCCTAAAGCCGAACGATTCCAAACGGAACCCCAAATTAAGCAAACAATATATAAAACTGTTCTAATATTTTTTGTTCAGTGACTTGTACTAAAATTTATTAGAAAATATTTTTGTCATTCATACAATCCTTCTAAAACGACATCTAGTGGGAAAAGTTGGTACAAAATAGGAATAAGATCGGTTTTAAACCTTAAATGGGTTTTCATATTTTTAAATTTTTTTTCGTTTAGGCTAATTTTCAACGTTTAGTCTATTCTGAGAACATTTTTGTAGAATATTCTGTAGAATATTCTAGTTTTATATGAGTTTTCAATCATTTTTCGAAAAGGGACCCAAAAGACCCCTTCAGAGAATCGGTTGAGGGTTAATGTATTAGACAAAAATATTCCACATGGTTACATCAGTAATATAGCCAAAGACACCATATACCTAAATCGCAAAGTCTTCGCGAAATCTTAATTAGAATATTTTCAAATTTCTTTTAAATTCAATGAGTTAACCCATTAAGTGGCAAAGTTTTTCGTATTTGAAAAAAGTGCGGAATTGTGGAAATTTGGTTTTTTGGGGTTCTCATAAGCTGAAAGTCATCTTCGTAGAACATCTTCCATATAATTCCATGGTATGGGATATTTAATACTCCGTGATTACCTTACAACAATTGGGCTACCTGTATTCATGATATAATCTTGTATGAATTACACAATATGTCATATGCCAATGAACCTCTTTGGAAAGTTCATTAAACTCTCCGCTAGCTTACCGGGCTACAGAGACATTTATAACATTATAAATGCAGATTTTATTCTGAAACAGAATTGCTTCAACCCAAATCTTTTAAACAAAACATATTCACTCAAAATGCAGCATCATCTTCCTCTGATTTGATTATAACATTTCTCTATTTCCTGTTTGCGTATTTTTTATGGCGCTTTTTTGAATGATTCACGTTCACGGGGTCTCCGTTAAATCCATTAAAATGTAATTTCGTTTTTTTGTAGCTCTCTTCTCTCGCTACGTTTAAACACATTTTATTAACAGAATAATTGAATGAAATCGTTTTGATTTCATGCACATTTGTGTCAGATATAAACATTCAAGTCAATGAGAAATCGTTACTAATTAAAACATCAACCGGAGGAGGAGGAGAAGGTGAGAGCAAGAGACGAGCGATGATAGCAAATGAATGAATGAACGACCGACTGTTCGACCGAGTTAGCATATATCAGGTATTGGCATTAACTAAACATTGCCGTTGTATGACGAGCCAGCCAGCCAGCAAGTCAGTCAGCCACCCAACCAAATGACCACAGAAAAAAATGAAAGGCGCGCACAGAGAGACATACAATCAAGCGGAAAAGGGAATTTGAATTCACTGATGTTATTCAAATACACCGGACAAATTTGTTGATGATGGTCAGGATTGTGGTCATTGATATCGACATGTCAGCAGCATCCATACATATTTACCTTACCTTGCCAGTGTGATGACGTCCGCTATGTCTCCGTTACGCCATACGGAATGTATCAGATAAACAAAGTAAAGCTAAAACAACATTGACTGCTACATACATATAAATGTGACTTGACGCTACGCTAAAAGATCGATAGATGACTGTGTGTGTGTTTGTATGAAATACGCAAAAGAATTCATTTGACTGCAAATAGTTCAAATATTTTCCCAGGTTTCTTATGTGTGCATGTTTTTTCAATACCAATAAATGGAGTCTATTTTGAGTTTTTCGTTCCATTTGCAACACCGCGAAATATTTACCGGAGACCTCAAATATATTCATCTGTTTCGTCTTAGCCATGTCAATCTGCATGTTCTTCAGTCAGTCGAAGTAAAGATGAAGCTTGCAATATTTTTGAAAGAGTGAAGTAGAATGAGGACTTGGGAAATGGCATAATTTGGTGAGGGTTTAAAAATTGCCTCTATATATTTGTTAGGACCAGCTGCATTCGAAATTTTACATTTTGGGGTCTCAGAAGATAAAGTTATTGGGTAGTATTTATCCTCTGTATTCTCAGAGGATACACTACATCATCGTAGAATATTTTTAATATAATTTCCCATATAGCGATACGGTCTTTTTTAAAGTCTAAGCCGCATTTCTCAACCGAAGCGACTGCAATTTTGGATTCACAGAAGATAGATTGATTTAGAATGAGTCCAAATTTTGGTATACATCGCAAATGGAAATATATTATTTATAATATACAGGTCGCATTTATGATCCGATTTGGATGAAATTTGGCATAGGTCACTTATTTGGCCCAAGGACAAACCCTATCGAAATTGAGAAAAAATTGGTTCAGATTTAGATATAGCTCCCATATATATTTTCGTCCGATTTAATGTAAATGGTCCACTAATGTCCCTATATATCTTTCAATTTGCACAAAATTTTGCACAGCTTAATGAATTAGGTTTAAAATGATGTGTGTTAAGTTTCATGAAAATCGGTTCAGATTTAGATATAGCTCTCATATATATTTTCGCCCGATTTAATGTAAATGGGGTACCAAAGTCCCTATATATCTTTCGATTTGCACAAAATTTGGCCCAGCGTAATGAATTAGGTCTAGAATGATGTGTGTTAAGTTTCATGAAAATCGGTTCAGATTTAGATATAGCTCCCATATATATTTTCGTCCGATTTAAGGTAAATGGTGTACCAAAGTCCATTAATATCTTTCGGTTTGCACGAAATTTGGCACTGCGTAATGAATTAGGTCTAGATTGATGTGTCTTAAGTTTCCTGAAATCGGTTTAGATATTAGATATAGCTTCTATATCTGACCAAATTAAAAATTTAGTATCGGTTGCAGAAATAAAAATCCGACGTCTGTAAGGATTAAACTGTTGAATATACCCAAAGTGGTTAAGGGTATCATATAGTCGGCCCCGTCTGGCTTTACTACTTTCCTTACTGGTTTATTTATAGATCTCAGCCGCATTTTGAACAGAAGTGGCTGTAATTCGATGTTTGGGTTTATCAGAGTGTAAAAGTCATCTTCCTTTCCGTTAGACCTGCAATCGATGTCAAGCAAAAACCTTTATCAAAGAATATTTTAAATACAATTCCATGTTTTGGAATAGCATAGCGGCCCAATTTTTTTCAATTATAGAATTTTTTAATGTCACAGCCTAGTTTTAAAACGAAAATGAACGTATTTTCGGAGGTAAAATACATCCTCGTACAATATATTTTTACGGACTTTGTCCCATTTTCCGAAAATGGATTCTCAATATAGATGCAAATTGTAACATTGCGGTCCTGTTGTTTTTTTTTTCTTTTTGAAGAATTATAGGTCCATGTTTTGAATTTTTTATGCGGATGGTAAAGAACTTCCTAAAGGAAATGTTCCCATCTACGGATTCTCAGATGACTAGCTGAATTCTCGTAAAATATGTACATATGGGTTCCGTTCGGCCCATATGTACATATTTTACGAGAATGCCCCAGCTCAACGAGCCTACTGATGGTTCCCGTAGAAGGGGAAGGCCAAGAATTAGATGGAAAGACCAAGTAGAAAACAATATCTTGGAACGTGGTCTTCCAAATTGGTGGACTATGTAAGTAAGTAAGGGTTCCGTTCGGCAATAGAATTTTCTAGGTATTTCCAGCCTATTTCAATCAAAGTGGCTTTAATATGCCATTTCGCATTCGAAGAAGAAGAAAATACCACTTCGTAGAAAATGTTCTGGTAGGTCCATATTTTAGTACCTAATTTGTTGTAATTCGATAGTTGAGGTTCCCATTAACAGATAAAAATCGATGCCAAAAGTTGTCATTTTTTTTAAGCAGGGATGTGTTCCCTATTCCGTTTAGACCAAAAATCCCATTTTCGGTATTTGGAGGATTGTAGAATACATTTTCCGATCGAAATTTTATATTTCGAGTTTGCATTAGTTAGAAAAGCTTCTTCTTCTTAGCTGGCTTGTTACAGAACGGTTGTTCCATAAGCTGAGCTTAAAAAAGATTTCCAAGCGCGTCGGTCTTGTGCGCAAGTCCAGTTAGAAAAGCTCTCTATAAAAAATGGGGCTCCTTTCAGTATTGGGCGCTTTTTTGGGGTAACCTCAACATGAAGGTCCCCATTGAGCGATATTGAGGAGAATACAGACATTTTGCAACCAAATCAGCTATAGGTTGATATTATGGGTTCTGAGTGGGTAGCAAATCTCCATACAAACATTGTCTATCCTCCTTTAGGTATATCTCCTTTAGGTATATTTCCCGTACAGCAGCACATTCAATTTTCAGAATTTTGAAATTTAAAGAAAAAGTTCTCTCAATAGGGGAAGTAATAATGATGCCCACTGGCTTACAAAATCTGTTTTGGAATATAACGATACCGCCCGTTTTACATTAGTTTTAAGTGACAACTTTATTGCAAATAAATGCCAGCATCTCTACGATGTAGTGTTATTAAGAGTTCGGCTGTACTTTTATTACTCCTTTTTAAAATTTTTCCTGGTTTCTTTTCACATTCATTTCATTCCAGCTTGTTGAACTTCTCGCCATTTGAGTATTGTTTAAAATTGGTGTCAGTGGACACTTTGGGTTCCAGTGTTCGATGTTGTGATCCATCCACACACACGGAACATATGCAGTGAGTCGTTTCGAAACTATATATATTTGTGTTGAAGTAATACTTCACATATGCCACACACCATGCACCCACCCGAGAATACTGAAGGAATCTATAAAAAAAAACAACATTGTGTGTATAGCGGATCACAGTGTTCGGAATGGGCTATACGGGATAACCTTCTACAAAAAACTCAATAGGTATTCTGAAACCACCATTTAAGTCTAATGCAATAAAAATTCCTACCAAATCCCCTCACTGTGCCATTGTGGCTATCAATGAATTGCCTCAATGGCTTTTAGGCCCTAACATGTTTGCGTACCCTGTTGACTTTTTCTATTAACACAAGTTTTTCTTCGCTTACAAAGTTTTTTGTTTTGTATTGCCGCTTAAATGTTTGTGCCATGATTCGATTCGATGGGATCGGATTGTTACAAATATTTGATTTTCCCAAAAAAGCACATACACACACCACACACACACACACTTCATTCCCATCTTCTCAACCACTGCTAACTCTTATTTTACCAAAAACAACAACAACACGTGATAATAACAACAAAAATCTTATCTTAGTGAGCCATATAATCTACAGTTTCTTTTTCGGAAATGAAAAAAAACCCCTTTTCGAAAAAAGAGGTTCCAAACGTTGTTAATTGATTTCGGTTTCAATTATCTTCATTTCGGGAGTTGTACGATTTTCATTTGTCGGGGGTCGGTTGTTGTTATTGTTATTGCATAGTGCAGGTGTAATCGGTTAAGTAACCAAAGAAAACTCAACAACAAAAATTCAAAACCTGATAATTGAAACCAAATGCCGGTGTTTACATTAATTGAAATGTGTTTCAATGCATTTTTGGTTTGATATGATTGTAATGCAACCAAGCCACTTGTATGATGACAATGATTGTTCTATGTTTTTGTGGTATTAATATCTAAAGGTGTGTTTTGGTGAAGAAAAATTATCTATTTAATAATTGTTTATGTTGCTGATTGAGAAATCAGTGAAAATTATTACCAAAGCTACTGCAGTGACATTCTTAAATTGTTGGGTAATGTTGTAAAGGAGATGAAGTTTTGTGTAATTAAATTGGAAATGTGGTTGTAGTTGCAGTAATACACGATTGAACTTGTGGTGTAAGCATAATTCTTGTAACTATATGTTACGACATTCTTCGTGACTCCTTCCCATGTTCCGACTTATATCCACATTTTTATTAGAATACAGACAACTAACACCTCTGAACAGAGTATTGCAAAGTTAAATTTTTAGGGTTCTCAGAGGGTAAATATCTAATTTTCAATAATAAGTCCATGATATGACATTTATCACATAGCGATCCCACACGATTGTAGGTATTCGGAAGACAAAAAACCTTTTCATTGGGAATTTTTATACAAATCCATGCTTTGTCTTAGCACAAATATTGCGGTTATGTTCGAACTTAGGAACGATTTTGTGGCTATTTGCTTCGCACTGGGCCATAGAATATTTTCAATATGGATTCGTGTTTTTAGTACAGACCCCAGACACATATTTCATACCGCAGTTTGAGTATTTTTTAAACGTAAGTGGTTTCAGGTTCCAAGCCATATTTTTCACTCGAAGTGCTTATAATATGGAATGTCAGGTTTCAGAAGGTTAACGGCATATCCCCATATCATAGTCATATTATCAAACCGATGCTGATAAAATTTACTCTCAGTGAGTAGAAGACTTCCTAGAAGAAAATATTTTGAATTGACTACATAAACCGTTCTAGCCCATTTTAAGTGCTTCCATGGTTTTTGGTGTATTTCTAAACCGATATATCTGTAATTTGGCATTCTGGGTTCTTGAAGACTGAAAACATATATTTTGAGAGCATCTACGATAGCGGTATATTTTCGGTCTGTCTGTTGAAATCACTCGCATTTTAAAATATAACTTTGAAATTTTGCACATACATTGCTACTACTCTAGGACGTTTGGTATTGAAAAAGGGATAAATCGATTCACTTCTTAGGGTAGCCCCCATATAACAGTGTCCCTGAATATTTGATATATTGAAATTTTTGGACACGTTTTACTACAGAAATGGTTCTAATTTCATATTAGGAATTCTCATTGAGCAGAAAATCTCCCCACTAAAACTGATTAATATTATCCCATGTTTCGCGTCAGCCCCTATATAACGGTATCCACCAATTTTCGGAATTTTGAAGCTTCTGGACACGATTTTCCGACTATATATTAGGTTGGGGAAAAATAAATCCATTATGAACATGTAGATAAAATCTGAGAAATGATCAAAGCTGACTGGCATGTTACCAGTTGTAACATCGCCCAGCAGCTACAAATCGACAATAAAACTGTTTAAGGGAACCCCCCCCCATTCTCAATTTTTTTTATTTTTAAGATTTTAAATGGGCTGGTAAATGAATACCAATGCTTGTTAAGGTTTGTAACTTGGCACATATATATTTGAAGATTTAAAAATGAAGAAAAATAATTTACCAAAATTTTTTGTTGTTGTTTTGTTGTTGTTTTTTGGGTTCAAAGAAAATTCCTTATTTTCGATGGCGGAATCCTCACTGGAACATCGGAATCCGAAAATTCCAACTGTGTTAGAAAGAGGACATGTCTGGCTCTCGTTTGAACTAGGATTATTGACTTCGCACAACAATTAACAAAATGGCGGAACTTTGAAAATTTTTTTATGGAAAATCGCCTATTTTTTACCACAAACTAAGTTAAAAAATAAGGAAGATCTTCACCGATTGGCTCTATCCTAGTTCATACGAGAGCTACACACTCCCAGAGAAACGTGTCAAAATTTGAAACCGATTGGATTACTAGTTTTTGAGTTATCGTGCCCGCCATTCGTTTTGAGAAAAACGCGTTTAAAGTTTGAGAAGCCCTTTAGCCGTCACTTGATGCTGATACAATAAATCGGCTATATCTTCAAGAGTTCTTGAGATTTTTACTTGAAATTTTGTAGGAACATTCTAGAATTAGAGTAGATTCGAATTAAATAAAAAAAAATTTTGACACCGAGAATGGGGGGGGGGGGGGGTCTCTTAAAACCATTAAGCGCGATGTTTGGGTGCCACACCAATTATCAAAAAAAAAAAAAAAAAAAAACAGTAAGGAGAGTAGTAAAGTCGGACTGGGCCGACTATATTGAAATTGAGCGAACTTAAAAATGCGATCTTTATCTATAAGGAAACCAACTAACATCAATCCTCACAAAGCCATTCTGTAATCTATTCCAAACATTGTAACTAATGTAATATCAATCAAGCGCCCATTGATTATATGCTTTAAATCAACATGAATAGGTCTTAATTATATATGGAAGCTACGCTATATCCAAATCTGAACCAATTTAAGGAAACTTGCCCGAGATTAATGTATATTAATTTCAGTACGTTTATCTAAAATCGGACGAAAGTATATATAGGAGCTATATGCAAATCTGAACCAATTTCAATAAAACTTGACACACGAAAGGTTATAGTAACTTCAGTACATTCTTCAAAATTGTGAGCGGCTCGGCCAATCTTTGGTTCTTTAGTGCACAATTTACATGAAATCGGAAGAAAATATATATTGGAGCTATATCTAAATCTGAACCGATTTTCACGAAACTGAGCACACATCATTCTGGACCAAATTCAGTATATAGGGACTATGGAGACCCATTTACCTTAAATCGGACGAAAATATATATGGAAGCTATATATAAACATGACCCAATTTCTTGGAAACTTGGCACTCGTCATTCTTTAAATAATTCAGTACTTTATGCCAAATTTCGTGCAAATCGAAAGATATATAGGGACTTTGGTGCCCCATTTACCTTAAATCGGACGAAAATATACATGGGAGCTATATCTAAATCTGAACCGATTTTCACGAAACTTAGCACACACCATTCTAGACTTAATTCAGTACGCTGTGCGAAAATTCATGCAAATCGAAAGGTACATAAGGACTTTGGTGCACCATTTACATTAAATCGGACGAAACTATATATGAGAGCTATATCTAAATCTGAACCGATTTTCACGAAACTTTGCACACATCATTCTGGACCTAATTCAGTATTCGGTGCCAAATTTCATGCAAATCGAATGATATATAGGGACTTTGGTGCACCATTTACCTTAAATCGGACGAACATATATATGGGAGCTAAATCTAAATCTATATACTATATTTGGGAGGTAAATCTAAATCTGAACCGATTTTTTCTAATTTCCATTGGGTTCGTCCTTGGGCCAAATAAGTGACTTGTGCTAAATTTCATCCCAATCGGATCATAAATGCGACGTTTACTTTGTTTACTATTTAACATCTACAGACGGACGGACATGCATAAATCGACTCAGAAAGTGATTCTATGCATATTCTCAAAAGGAACATATGCAGAATGACATAATACCCTGTACCACAGTGTGGTGAAGGGTATAAAAATGCATCACATACGATAACCCTGTGTTAAAACGATCGTGGTCAAAGAGCGGTGAAGCACCTCAAACTGTGGCAAAACCAGGACTAACGGCCAGGAAGGTTCTGCTATGAATTTTGTGGGACTGGAAGGGGATTATTTATTATGAGTTGCTTCCACATGGATAAACGCTAAATTCTATGGGAGAGATATTAAAATGGCAACAAATCACTTATCAAAGCCCACTTTAAGGTAGCCTCCTTAATTCTGCATTCTGAGGGGTATTGGACATTTTTTTTTTACCAAATTAGCTCTATTTTGATTTTTCAGATTCTCATGGGGTGTCAAATCTTTAAGTTGTTTGATTTCATACAAATAGTGAAACTTTGTTATATGAACCAATACCTACGTAGGTCAAATATTTAATTATGCTTGGTTTAAATCCGTAATTAATAAATTTAATTAAGTTGTTAGTTTTCGTCAATATTTAGTGACTCTCCAGAACCGATATATCCGCCCCTGTTCTATTCATAGAATTAAGATTTAATTTTCGCCAAGAAAACGGAAGGCATTTACAAAAGTATTTCCTTCGGTATAGGTTGGCAATGTGTGGTCAACATCTGACTTTTCCTTAGAAATATATTATAAAATATTCTTTATATTTTATATAAAAAATTGTCATTTATATAAAAATTATTAATAATTACATTATTCGCGTATTGATATGGCGATTTGTCATCAAGTCTGTGTTTAAAAACATACCAGCTAATATTATTTCGTTCACAGAAATGATATTCAATACACACTCCTTCTCCATATGCTGACAATACAGTCTGGAGCAGAAGACACATAACTACCTACAATTACCCAGCAACAACAAAAACAGCAACAGTTTACTTTAACGAAAAAGCAATTAATTGTCGCATGTTGTTTTTGTTTTTTGTTTCTTTCGTTTATTTTCGGTCGAGCGTTTACAATTGTTTACGTGCGTGCTGCACCAAAAGGTCGCCGTCATGCATTGCATTTTACGGCACTTCATCATAGCAATGAAAGGTGAGCAATGATATGCTCTGTACAAACCTTATGTAGATTTGGGGTGGTGGGCCACAAGTGTTTACAGAAACGACATGGCATAGTCGTGGCATGTGTAAATTCATTCCCACATTCCACATCTTCAATTGGAGCCGTTGAAAACTCCACTCATAGTTACAGCGCTCGCTAATCATTCATCTTTGCATGAAAAGTGTTTCAAATCTGCTGTCGATTTTCATTGTAGCTGTTGTTGTTGTTTGGGGTATATTTTTCTTGACTTTCGTTTGGTTGTTTTGTTTATTTAACGTAAATATTTATTTTATAATTTGTATTTTTGTATTTCAACGGAAATACATAAAATTTGCCATGAGATGGACGGGTTTTGAGCCCAAAGGGTATAAGGTCATGAAAAACATATAATTCCGAATTGTAAAACAGATTTTTGTTTTTGTTATTTTAATTTGTCATAAAGGACGAAGAGAAGGAATTGAATGTGGATGTGTGTGTGTGTTTTGTGTTTACACTCCACAGTGTGCCAGAGAGCGTTGACATGAACATTAACAGTAGCCCAGCATGTGTTTGTCATCGCATCGCTTCGCATCAAGGAAATGTGAGAGGCATCAACAAAAATAAATCGGCAAGGAGTTTGGGTGGCAAGTTGTGAATGGGAAAATTGTTATGTAAACAAATAGAGGTTTTCCTCAAAAAAAAAAAAAAAAAAAAAAATAATTTATATGTATGCACCACTATATACGTCTGTGTATACTAATTTTAATAATTACAGTTTAGAACATGCAACTGTATTCATGTTCACGATATTGTAATCCAAAATGTATAACAAAAAGAAGGAATGCTTACATCATTCATCGGAGTTCAAATGTCGTTGTCAAAGGGGATTGATGGTTGTAAAATGCTTCTGTGTATTTGTAGTTATAAATAGGCAATAATATATATTTTATGCTACTTTAAAAGTATGTATATTGTAAGAAAAAATAAAAAGAAGTAAAAACATCATTTAGTTCGGCAGGGAAGACACTTTTATACTCATCTCCTTGAAATGGATATACAAATTGCGAAAAATAAATATTTTCTTTCATATAGCCATCATTCCATGCGTTGGAACATTTGAACATGTAGAAAATGACACGTGAAAATGCTCTGTAAAGATTTTGTTTCCTCACAAGGTCCCGGAATACCTAATTACAGTCATTTCCTAATACTAACCCACCACTTTGGGTACATTCAAGAGATGCTAATATGTACAATATCCTCTATATAGAACAAAAGTAACATCTTTGGAGGACCATTGAAATTTGTGATCGACATAGATATTTGAAAAAAAACACACACACACTTCCATACATGTCAAATGTCAGACTTGGATTCTTTGGTGTACCATTTGTATGAAATTGAGGAAAATTATGTATGGGAGCTATATGTAAATCTGGACATATAGCTCCAACCGTGGCATACATCATTTAGTATGCTGCAGGACAGTGCGCTGTTCACAATTTTAACTCGCTAGAAGAAGCCTTTATTATTTGGTGCTCAAATTGCATTAAGTTAGACGAACATATAAAGGTGTTATATCCACATCGTCCCAATCGGAACAACTTTAGTTATTTGGTACACCATTTCTACGAAATCGGATGGAAAAATATATAGAAGCTATATCTAAACCTGAACCTATTTAAATCCAATACTCTCTGCAATATTTCATGAAAACCGAACAAACATAAGCTCCTCAGTGCACCATTTCCATGAATTTGGACAAAAATATATATTTTGGAGCTATATTTAAATCTGAGCCAATTTCAACCAAACTTCGCATACTTCTATCTGGACCTAAATCAGTACGCGCGCAAAATTTTGTCTCAATCGGCCAAAACATGGAATTTTGATGCACCATTTACATAATATCGGACGAAACTATATATGGAAGCTATTTCTAAATCTGAACCGATTTCAACAAAACTTCGCAGACATCAAGCTGGACTTCATTCAGCACGCTGTGCAAAATTTTGTCTCAATCGGACCAATATTGGGAGTTTGGTGTACATTTTTCAAAAAATCTTATGGAAATATATGTGGGACCTGTATCATAATCTGAAGCGATTTGTTTGACACGTTATTCTAGACTCAATTCGATACGATATGCAAAATTTCGTCTCAATCGGACAAACTTTGGGAGATTGGTGCACCATTTACATAAAACCGGACATATTTTCGTCTGGTTTTATGTAAATGGTGCACCAATCATGTGAGCTACATCTGAATCTGATCCGAGTTCAATGAAACTTAAGACACAGTAAAATGAACCCAATACGGTATAGTATTCCATATTTTGCCTTAATCGGACAAACTACGGGAGTTTGGTGCACTGTTTACATAAAATCGGACGAAAATATATAGGAGAGCTATATTCTAATCGGATCCGAAAGTTAAAGTTTGTCTTTGGCCAAATAAGCGGGCTGTGCCAATTCGAATCATAAATGCGACCTGTATTTTGTTTACAATTTAACATTGACAGTATGACTGACGGTCGGATATGTATAAATCGACTCAGCTTCCAGGTAGTCAACGATTTTATATTCCTTGGTACCGCCATAAACAAAATGAATGACATCAGTTTTGAAATTCGGAGAAGGATAGGGATGGCCAACAAATGCTACTATGGTCTGATCAAAAAACTCAAAAGCAAGGCCACCTTCCGCCAGACCAAACTCAAACTCTACAAGACACTGATACTACCCGTGGTGTTATATAGATCTGAAGCATGGGTACTTGCGCAAGCAGATGAGGCAGCTCTTGGGGTGTTTGAAAGAAAAATACTCCGAAAAATCTATGGGCCGATCTGCGTCGACGGTGAATATCGGCGTCGAATGAAACACGAGCTTTACGATTTATTCGCGGACATCGAGATAGTCAGTCGTATTGAGCTGCAGCGACTACGATGGCTACGCCATGTGAGCGAATGCATGAGAATGCCCCAGCTCAAAGAGCATATAAAATCGAGCCTTCTGATGGTTCCCGTAGAAGAGGAAGGTCTCGAATCAGATGGAAAGACCAAGTAGAAAACAACATCTAGGAACGTGGTCTTTCAAATTGGAGGAGATACGCACAAGACCGACGCGCTTAGAAATGAGAAATGGATCACATACGAAAACCCTGTGCGAAAACGATCGTGGTCAACGAGCGTTGAAGCACCTCAAACGGTGGCCAAACCAGGACAAACGTTCAACAAGGTTCTGCTATACATTTAGTGGGACTGGAAGGGGATTATTTATTATGAGTTGCTTCTATATGGTCAAACGCTAAAATCTGATCTCTACCAACAGGAGAGGACAACACTAGGCCCCACACAGCTACAATGACTCGCCAGAAACGTCGGGAGCTTGGTTGGTAAGTTTTAGTGAATTCACCATACAGTCCGGACTTGACACCAAGCAATTATCATATTATTCTTGCATTGCAAAATTTCTTTAATGATAAAAAATTGGTATCTATGGAGGATTGTGAAAATCGATCCTTTGCAATCAAAGAGCAGGACTTCTATGAGAGAGACATTATGAAGTTACCTTTAAAATGGCAACAAATCATGCAACAAAACGGTGCATACTTGGCCCAAATCGGACATTACGAAGCATGTTAAATAAAGTCCTATAGTTCATATAAAAACCAGTAAGGAAAGTAGTAAAGTCGAACGGGACCGACTATATGATACCCTTCACCACTTTGAGTATATTTAACAGATAAATCCTAACAGACGTCGCATTTTTAAAGGACCAGTAAAATGAAATTGGAACCATAAACACATCATTCTGCTACCGATACTAAATTTTTCATTTTGTCAGATATAGAAGCTATATCTAAATCTGAACAGATTTCATTACGCTGTGCCAAATTTCGTGCTTAAATCGACTCAAAAAGTGATTCTATGCATATTCTCAAAAGGAGCCATGTGTCTGTCTCGTTTCCTTTTGCATTTTACAAACATATGCACAAAGACATAATACCCTGTACCAGAAAAAAAGAATTTGGTTCAAGAACTTCAAAATACCGAAAATTGGGGGGTACCCTTATATGGGGGCTACCAGAAAAAATTGACCAATATTTATAATTTACAGTGGAGAGATGTGCTACCCAATAAGAACACGACGTACTAAATTACATTCAATTTGGTCGAAAAATACGATCAGAACCCCCAAGATACCAACAATTTGGGGGCACCGTTATATGGGGACTACCAGAGAAACTGAACCTATATTTATAAATTTTAGTGGAGTAATTTGGTACCCAATAAGAACCCAATGTACAAAATTTCAGAGAATTCAGTTATAAAACGAGCCCAAGAACCCGATAATACCGAAAATGGGGGCTTTCCAAAAAATGGACCTTTATTTGTAATGTTTGGTAGGGAGACTTGCTACCCAATAAGAACACAAAGTACCAAATTTTAGCGAATTCGGTCGAAACATGCGTTCAACACTCCCAAAATACCGAAAATTTGGGGTAATCTTATATGGGGGCTATCCGAAAAAATGGACCTTTATTTATAATTTTTGGTAGGGAGATTTGCTACCCAATAAGAACTCAAAGTACCAAATTTCAGCGAATTCAGTTAAAAAAACGCGCTCAAGAACCTCAAAATACCGAAAATTTTGGGGTACCCTTATATGGGAGCTATGACTAAACGTGAACCGATTTTCTCCAATTTCAATAGGATTCGTCCTTGGGCCAATTAAGTCACCTGTGCCAAATTTCATCCAAATCGGATCATAAATGTGACCTGTACTTTGTTAACAAAAATACATGGACGGACAGACGGACTGACGGACATGCGTAAATCGACTTAGAAAGTGATTCTATGCATATTCTCAAAAGGAACCATGGGTCTATCTCGATTATTTTTGCCTGTTACAAACATATGCACAAAGACATAATACCCTGTACCACAGTGTGGTGAAGGGTATAATAATAGATTTCTTTTTCCCTAACTAAAAAGTTCACCGAATACAAATATTGAACTTTGTAGTATCTTTTAGTACTTTTTGTATCGAAATACTGCTTCCTTATCCTTAAATCCAGCAGTGTTTCCCATAGTTAATTTTAATATTCTGGATCATACCTATCTCACTGAATTTTGAACCTTTTACTACAATTCGTACATAGTAGTGATAATTTTCATGTACATCTCCTTATCACGTAAAATACCTATAAAAACTATTTTGACTTCAGTAAACATATAAAATAATTTCTGGCTTCACAAGGCCTATAGGTCAAATTACAGTTTGTGTTTGAAAGACCCATTGATGAGTTTCTCGACCTATAGACGGCTGAGTTTCGAAGACCTATAGACGGCTATTTGTTTGTCATAAGTTGCTCTGTATTTAGAAGGCTTAGATAAGAAATACTGTCCATATCTGAGATTTTGTAACCAGAAGTTTTATAGGTTTAACGACTTTCTGTATCCAGAGTATCATTAGCAACAATTCTGTTCGCAAAAGGCCTATAGAAGGTATTCTGTATATAAAATACCTGTATGAGTTTCAGGCCAATATAACCAATTTGAAAACTAGCTTTTTCCTTGTTTCTTAGAAATGAGGGTGTAAATATTATCAAAACAATTTCGGTTTATTCCAATTTTAGTTATAATTCATATAATTGTTTCTTTACTAAAAAAAGTTGGATTTTATAACAAATTTCCAAAACAAACACCGAAGTCTAACGAGACATATTGGCTACTTTAAATAATTTGTTTATAATTTGTAATACACAAACGTTTCTATAATCCGTAGCGAGTTGGTTGGTGAAAGTTTTCTTGTAATTGTACCTAATCGAATGTTCAAATAGGCGTTAAATTAGCCATTATAGCTGTTCGGAAACATTGTAATATGGTATTACAATTCAATTTAAACAATTTTAATATTCACAAGAAATATTAATAATAAAATGACAGAAAAAGGAAAACAAAACTATAGAAATTAATGTCTTCATTACTTGTTACAGGTTGTAGTAGTTCCTCAACAAAAATTTACATATGTTTATAGCCGAAGACACCGTGTGTGCAAATCTTTTTTTGAGGCTCCGCTTGTTTACATTCACGGAAATAGCAATAAAAATCCCATTAAATTGAAATCGCCGTTTGGTTCTGTTTTTTCGTTGTATACAAACACAATTTACATATGATTAGTAGTGGAACAAAATCGAATCGTCATCAAATTGTAATGGCGGTATTTGCCTTTTATGTTGACTTGTACCCCTAGCCGCCCAAATGTCTGGCATAGATTTTTTCTTGTTTCTTAGATTTCGTCATATGTACATATGTATTTATTTATATATTTATAAAACAATAAAATCGACCATAAATATGTTAACGGCAATATTGTATATTTTTCTTACATTTTACACACAAATGCCGTTACTTTTCCCCCATATGGCGGAGGTGGTGGGTGATTTTCAATCACAGGCCCTAACATTTTACAATTGATAAATAGTAAGTATAGTTTTTTTTCCAAAATTAAATACAATTTTTCTTTATTGAAGAGGAATAAAACGACAATGTTTTTTTTAATGAAAATTACCGACACAAAAAAGTCATAAAATAATCCAACAATTATAAAACAATTACAATTCAACGAAATGTTTATTGCATTGCTTTATAGGAAAGGTGTAAAAAAGAAAATACTAAATGAAAAAAAAATGAAATTATTTTTAAATGGGCATAGATGAATGTTTAAATATGGGTAGAAAATTCAATACCTATCAAGGGGAATATGAACGTAGGTAATATCTGATTAAGGTTGCAATATTATATTCTACAACAATTTGGTGTATCACCGTATGCAACTCCTGTGGAGAATGCAATCACATATTCTTATTACATTGGCCAAAAAGGAAGCATATTTCCTGGTTTTAAAAATATATGAATATTGCGGAATATATATATATATATATATATATTGTTTTTTTAATTTTTTTTATTCCAGCACAAACCATAGTTTTGGATTTTTTTAATTATACCCTTCACCACACTGTGGTACAAAAGGATACGAGATAGATCCATAGTTCCTTTTGGAAATATGAATAGAAACACTTTCTGAGTCGATTTATGCATGTCTGTTGGTGTTAAATTGTAAACAAAGTACAGGCCGCATTTATAATCCGATTTGCCACAGCTCATTTCTTTGGCCCAAGGACGAACCATATTGAAATTGGGCAAATCGGTTCAGATTTATATATATTCCGATTTGCACGAAATTTAGCATAACGTACTGAATTGAGCCTAGAATGATGTCTGCCAAGTTTCGGGAAATCGGCCCAGATATAGATATCGCTCCCATATATAGTTTCGTCAGATTTCAAGTAAATGGTGCAGCAAAGTCCCTTTATATCTTTCGATTTGCACGAAATTTGGCATAACTTACTGAATTGAGCCTAGAGTGATGTCTGTCAAGTTTCGTGAAAATCGGTTGAGCTTAAATATAGCTCCCTTGAATTATCAATTGATTTTAAGTAATTGAACCAATATATGGCTGATAGGAACAAAACGTACTGAAATTAGTATAACCTAACCCGTGACAAGTTTCGTTGAGATCGGTTCATAGTTGGATATAGCTTCCATATACATTTTCGTCCGATTTTAATAAATTTCCTCCGATTTAAAGTAAATCAAACTTCTCGTGTTAGTCATATTGACATCAAATTCTGCACAACGTATAAAATTGATAATAGAATAACGTAGCTGCGTTTTCTAGAAGTGCAGACATAGCCTATCGGATGACCTATTGATATTTGTTTGAAGTTGATTTACATACTTTTGTTCGATTGTAACAAACGAATGAGATGTTTATGGATAGATCTAGGTCAATTCACAGTTAAATAAATATCACATATTTTATTTTATCCAATTTCATGTTAATAGTGCTGTTTAATATACCAATAGTGGTGAAGGATATCATATAGTCGGCCCCGCCCAACTTTACTACTTTCCTTACTGGTTTTTTTTATTCCAGCACAAACCATAGTTTTAGAGCTTTTATGATAATTTTATTCTTATGTAAGTCGCGGGGCCTTAAAAAACTTTTTTTAACTATCATGTATGGGCATCGATTTTTAAAAAAATATTTTTTAGAATAATCCACAGATGTAGATTTTTTTAAATGGTTTTTTTCGGGCACCATCCATATGAATAAATTTTTAAAAAAAAATTTTCGAGCGTTATGTATATGGGCAATATTGCCAATTTTTTAATATTCCATTTTCAAAAAATCAGCTTTTTTGTTTTTGTGGCACATACATGATTTTTGGTACACATATAGAGAAAAATGTTCTGACTCCGAAACCGTTCGCGATCAAATTTTTGGTTGATGCGCGCAAAAGTTATCGAGGTTTTAATTTTGGGCATAAGAAAAAAATCTTTAAATTACGCCGTTTATTATATTGACCAAAAACGTTGATATATATCTTCCTCCGTAAAATAAGAATATGAATATATTATAATAATCACGATAAAGTTGCACATATTAGCGAAATATGAGAAAAATAAAAAATATATAGCAGATTACATCAATATTTTCAATATATTAATGACATACACACACCTAAAAAATAATTTAAAAATATCTACATAATCTAAACACCATGATGAATCAAATGATATCAAAATCACACAAGTCCGTGTAGCCGTTTCTAAATCAAAGCGACAACAAAACAAGATATTGAGGAAAAATATTTGTTTTTGGTTCGAAAAAATAATGTTATAATATTTATTCTTTTAATTGTATACAAGAAATTTCTGAAAAAAATGTTGGGCTTATTCTGCATTTTTACCCGAATTTCGCCGAAAAATTTACATATATAATAATAATTACTTTTTGTGTATAAGTATACGCCTTGCGGATTATATCAAGGCCCTTCCGATAAATCTTAGAATTCTATAAATAGGAATAAATCTTAAAAGAAAATACTATTATGAGATATACATTTTAAATTGCGTGTAAATCGCGTAATTATCAAAATCATTTGATGCGCATGCGGTTTCCAGGAAGTACTGAAGTTTATCTTCCAATCCATATATATTTTGCGAAATTTCATTTGACGGCTAAGATGTGCCACACGTTATATTGAAGTACCCAAAAAATCGTAAAACGCGAATAATTTCCGAAAACTCCATATGCCATTAACGCGCATCCAATTTCGGTGTGCACCCTAAAAAAATACATCGATCTATACCGATTTCAATGTGGTCCATTAAGAACCATGGATGTGCCAGCTCACACTATTTTTGAGATAAATTGCGTCTAAATCGCGTAATTCTCAAAATCAGTTGATGCGCATGCGGTTTCCAGGAAGTACTGAATTTTATCTTCCAATCCATATATATTTTGCGAAATTTCATTTGACGGCTAAGATGTGCCGCACGTTACATTGAAGTACCCAAAAAATCGTAAAACGCGAATAATTTCCGAAAACTCCATATGCCATTAACGCGCATCCGATTTCGGTGTGCACCCTAAAAAAATACATCGATCTATACCATTTCAATGTGGTCCATTAAGAACCATGGATGTGCCAGCACAATCTATTTTTGAGATAAATTGCGTACATCTCTCTTTCGGCTGAAGTTTTTAAAGTTCTCTTTTCGAAAAAGATCAAAATCCGTATGAGGTCATTTATTGAAACGGAAATGATACATAGAAAACGCAAATAAATCCGCGATATTTTCAAAAACATTTTTTGCCAAATTTCGTGTTTTTGGAAGGCCAGTTCCCGCCGTTCTAGTAGATGGATTTTCACGAAGAAGATTTTATATCATCCGAAACGTAACAAACCTTTTTGATCGCGGGTACCCATATCATTCAGTTGACAGATCTAAAAATTTGGCCCCAAAAATAGGTTTTTTAGAAATTTGATCGCACAAAATTCGCACCTTCGGATGAGTATTACTCTGAAGCTGTACATACTACATACACAAAATACATATCAATTACGCAGATTCGCGACTACAATCATCTTATAATCGATTTTTATAAATACCTGTTTGCGTATTTAAGCTAGAAGTAAAATTCAAAAAACACTCAAAATCGAGCTTCAAAATGTCAGCATCATTTAAAGGTAGATGCAGTGAAAATTTTGAAAAATGATACATAAGGGGCGTAGTCCCCATTTTGTTGGCTTCTAGTTTTATTTTGACACGAAGACCGTGCAATGAGTGGCTTAGTCACAAATCGATAGAGAACATAAAAAAACTGGTTCGCCTCAACGTGTTTTTACACATTTTTTTACATTAAAGTAGACACAGCTTCCACCAAAATAAAGTTTGGAGGTCAATATCATGAGCAGTTTGCAACGACAGATCAATTAACCCAATACTATTTACTTTTTGTCATATAATTAAGTAATTCCCGAGTTATAAAGGGGTGAACCTCCGCTTCAGCTATGTTAAAAAATTGGCAATATTGCCCATATATGTTGATTTTTATACCCTCACCACACTGTGGTACAGGGTATTATGTCTTTGTGCAAATGTTTGTAACAGGCAAAAGGAATCGAGATAGACACATGGTACCTTTTGGTTCAGATTTAGTATAGCTCCCAGACTACAGACTTTGGTCTAGACTGATGTATGCGAAGTTTTGTTGGAATCGGTTAAAATATAGATATAGCTCCCATATATAGTTTCGTCAGATTTTATGTAAATGGAGCACCATACTGTAAATTGAGATATTCGTCCCATTGGTCCGATTGAGACAAAATTTTGCACAGGGTACTGACTTAGCTTTAGATTGATGTATGCGAAGTTTTGTTGAAATTGGTTCAGATTTAGATATAGTTCCCATAGCCTATGTCTTTTCGCTTTACATGAAATATTGTCTAGCGTATTGGATTTGAGACGTTTCAGGTTTATATATAGCTTAGATATTTTGATTTCATCAAAATGATGTACCAAATAATAGAAGTTTGTCCGCTTACGACGAATTAGTGCACAACGTACCAAATCGAACCTAGAATAACATGTATTGGGTTTTTTTGTCGAGATAAATTTTGGATAGCTGCAGCATACCAAATTTATATATATATATATATATATATATATCTATGATTGACATTCAAATTTTCCCAAATTTCAGATTGGTATGTGTATGGGTTGTTTTAATTTAGTTCAAATAACTATGTAATTCACGCAGAAAATTTCGTCCGATTCCATTTCAATGGTCCAGAGATGCTATATAAAGGATCACATATCCTCTTGTATCTCTTGTATGCACCCAAAGTGGTGAAGGGTATCATATAGTCGGCCCCGTCCGACTTTGAACTTTACTTGCTGGTTTCAAATGTTTTTTTTCGAGCACCATGTATACACGTAGATTTTTTTCATAGGCGTAGATTTATATTTTATATTATATATTTTTTTCGACTTCAGTAGTGTTGGCGGGTTATTTGGGATACCATTTGTATTTTGTTTTTGCAAAATAGTCAGGCTTAATCCCAGTTTGTTGTTTTTATAAAAAACAACTATTTATTAGTGGGGAATGTATGGCATTGTCCGCCGAGGGGTAAGGCAGGGAAGACTATAGTTTCGGATCTCGCCACTGATCCTCATCAGTTCCCTTAGTTTTTTGTTGGGATATTCTCCCCAGAAGCTATTAATAGCTTCTTTACAAAAAACCTTTCAAACCCAAATGTCTCTTGTGACAATTCGAAGTTCTTACGTTACCAGCGATACGACCCCAATGAGAAGTTCGTTTCGTTGGCGCCTGACTTCGTGGTCAACAAGGCATTTACAGACAACTACAACACATTTCCCACTGCTATGTGTCGTCACTTTGTGACGAATGCACATAACGTTGTTGCTGGTATTGCTAGTTAAAGCAATAAACCAAACAGTATAACCGTGCCTCGTCTACAACTTCAGTAGTGTTGGCGGGTTATTTGGGATACCATTTGTATTTTGTTTTTGCAAAATAGTCAGGCTTAATCCCAGTTTGTTGTTTTTATAAAAAACAACTATTTATTAGTGGGGAATGTATGGCATTGTCCGCCGAGGGGTAAGGCAGGGAAGACTATAGTTTCGGATCTCGCCACTGATCCTCATCAGTTCCCTTAGTTTTTTGTTGGGATATTCTTCCCAGAAGCTATTAATAGCTTCTTTACAAAAAACCTTTCAAACCCAAATGTCTCTTGTGACAATTCGAAGTTCTTACGTTACCAGCGATACGACCCCAATGAGAAGTTCGTTTCGTTGGCGCCTGACTTCGTGGTCAACAAGGCATTTACAGACAACTACAACACATTTCCCACTGCTATGTGTCGTCACTTTGTGACGAATGCACATAACGTTGTTGCTGGTATTGCTAGTTAAAGCAATAAACCAAACAGTATAACCGTGCCTCGTCTACAACTTCAGTAGTGTTGGCGGGTTATTTGGGATACCATTTGTATTTTGTTTTTGCAAAATAGTCAGGCTTAATCCCAGTTTGTTGTTTTTATAAAAAACAACTATTTATTAGTGGGGAATGTATGGCATTGTCCGCCGAGGGGTAAGGCAGGGAAGACTATAGTTTCGGATCTCGCCACTGATCCTCATCAGTTCCCTTAGTTTTTTGTTGGGATATTCTCCCCAGAAGCTATTAATAGCTTCTTTACAAAAAACCTTTCAAACCCAAATGTCTCTTGTGACAATTCGAAGTTCTTACGTTACCAGCGACCATTAAAAAATATTTTTTCCACATTCTCCATAGTCGTAGATTTTTGAAGCATATTTTTCCCTATTCTCATAGGCCTGGATGTTTAAATAATATCTTTTTCTGATCATCCATCGATTTTTTAAATATTTTTTTTTCAAATCCTCCATATGAGTGAATGTTTATGAAATATTTTTTCCCGATAATAATATACAGAATTTTGTTGTCTAAACCAACACAAACATTTTTTTTCTAAAAACGCACACACTCACACACATCCAAAAAACGTTTATAGAATATTTAATTCGTACAATTTACTAAAATTGAAATTTCATTTCTTTTTCCAATATGTTATGTATTTTCGCTTTCATTTTATAAAAAAATATTAAATAAATTAACAAATTAAATTATTCATTTATTTAATATTGTTTTCGTTTGTATTTTTTCTTGTCATTTTTAACATGTCAATCATTGGAGAACACCATCAGTTCATTATAAAGATACAGCAAATAAGTTTTTTTTGCTGTTGTTGTTGCTAATTGGCTTGATTATCTTCGTCAAAATTGTATATGACATCTTAATTTTTTTTTGTAAGCGTTCGTTTTTATTTATTTGTGAAATCAAATCGATTTCCATATCTATACTTTTGATAAATTAACTCTTCCGCAAGATAAAAAAAAATTGGAAAATGAGGGTGGGAAAAAATATTTATCACATTTGTGAGAAATTAACAAACAATTTACAAAACAAAGCAAAAATAACAGAAAGCGGCTACATACGTAGTACGAGTCAAAAATCGTAGTAATGTTAATTCATCCGATTGATAAGAATATGGAAATGTAACGATAACAGAGAGGGAGACAAAAAAAAAACAAAATCACAGTTGACTTATACCCAGCAAACAATTTCAGAGATGTATTGTAATATATGGATTATTTTAAAGAAATTCAGAATAAAATTGTTTGTTTATATACTATTTGTTTAAGATACCATTCATATGTGTAGATTTTCTTTATATTTTTTTTGTAGTACAAAGCCATATATATATAAACCAGTAAGGAAAGTAGTAAAGTCGGACGGGGCCGACTATATGATACCCTTCACGACTATGGATATATTAAACAGGACTATTAACATGAAATTGGATGAAGTAAAATTTGTGATATTTATCTAAATGTGAATCTACCTAGATCTATCCATAAAGTATGTAAATCGACTTCAAACAAATATAAATATGTCATCCGTTTGGCTATGTCTGTACTTCTAGAAAACGCAAGTTCGTAATTCTATGCTCAATTTTGTAAGTTGTGCAAAAATTGATGTCAATCTGACTACATGAAGAGTGTGATGCCCAATTTACTTGAAATCGGGTGAAAATATATATATGGAAGCTCTATCCAAATATTAAGCGATTTCAAACAAACATGTCACAGGTTAGGTTATACTAATTTCAGAACGTTTTGTTCCTATCAGCCTATTGATTCCTTGGTGCGTCAATTACTTAAAATCAATATATAATAAATGGGAGCTATATCTAAATCTGGACCGATTTTCACAAAACAAGGCAGATATCACTCTAGGCTCAATTCAGTACGTTATGCCAAATTTCGTACAAATCGAAAGATATATAGCGACTTTGGTGCACCATTTACATGAGGTCGGACTAAACTATATATGGGAGCTATATAGAAATCTGGGCCGATTTTCTCGAAACTTTGCAGACATCTCTCTAGGCTCATTTCAGTACGTTATGCCAAATTTCGTGCAAATCGAAGGATATATAGGGACTTTGGTGCACCATTTATTTGAAATCGGACGAAACTATATATGGGAGCTATATCTAAATCAGGACTGATTTTCACGAAACTTGGCACACATCATGCTAGGCTCAATTGAGTACGTTATGCCAAATTTCGTGCAAATCGAAAGATATATAGCGAGTTTGGAGCACCATTTACATGAAATCGGACGAAACTATATATTGGAGCTTTATCTAAATCTGGACCGATTTTCACGAAACTTGGCAGACATCATTCTAGACCTAAATGATTAGGCTGTACAAAATTTCGTGCAAATCGAAAGATATATAGGGATCGTTTACATTAAATCAGTTAAATATATATATATATATATAAATATATATATGGGAGCTATATCTAAATCTGAACCGATTTTTCCCAATTTCTATAGGGTTCGTCCTTGGGCCGAATAAGTGACCTGTGCCAAATTTCATCCAATTCGGATCATAAATGCGTACTGTACTTTGTTTACAATTTAACATGCACAGACAGACAGACGGACGGACATACATACATCGACTTAGAAGGTGATTCTATGCATATTCTCAAAAGGAACCATGTGTCTATCTCGTTTCCTTTTGCCTGTACAGGTCGTATTTATGATGCGAATTGGATGAAAATTGGCATAGGTCACTTATTTGGTCCAAGGACGAACTCTATTGAAATTAGGAAAAATCGGTTCCGATTTATATATAGCTCCTATATATATTTTCGTTCGATTTAAGGTATATGGTGCACCAAAGTCCCTATATATCTTTAGATTTCCACGAAATTTGTGATAGCGACTAAATTAAGTCTAGAGTGATGTATGTAAAATTGCTACAAAATCGGTTCCGATTTAGATATACTTCCCATATATATAGTTTCGTCTGATTTAATGTAAATGATGTACCATATGTATCCATCGATTTGCATGACATTTGGTATAGTGTACTAAATTAGGTCTAGAATGATGTGTGTTAAGTTTCCTGAAATCGGTTCAGATTTAGATATAGCTCCCAAATATATGCTCGACCGATTTAATGGAAATGGTTCGCCAAGGTCCCTATATATCTTTCAATTTCCACGAAATTTGGTATAGCGTACTGACTTAAGGGGACCCCCCATTCTCGGGGTCAAAATTTTTGTTGATATAATTCGAATCTACACTGATCAAAGAATGTCTCTACAAAATTTCAAGTGAAAATCTCAAGAACTCTTGAAGATATAGCCGATTTATTGTGTCAGCATCAAGTGACGGCTGAAGGGCTTTTCAAACTTTAAACGAGTTTTTCTCTAAACATTTTTTTGCGAATGGCGGGTACGATAACTTAAAAACTAATAAACCAATCGGTTCCAAATTTTGCAACGTTTCTCTGGGAGTGTATAGCTCTCGTATGAACTAGGATAAAGCCAATCGGTGAAGATCTTCCTTATTTTTTGACTTGGTTTTTGTTAAAAAATAGGCGATTTTCCAAAAATATTTTTTCAAAGGTCCACCATTTTGTTAATTTTAGAGAGAAGTCAATAATCCTAGTTCATACGAGAGCCAGACATGTACTCTTTCTGACACCGTTGGAATTTTCGGATTCCGATGTTCCAGTGAGGAGTTATCATGCCCGCCATCAAAAATAAGGACTTTTCTTTAATTACAAAAAACAACAACAAAACAATAACAACAATTTTTTGTAAATTATTTTTCTTCTCTTTTAAATCTTCAATTATATATGTGCAAAGTTACAAACCTTAAAAAGCATTGGTATTGATTTACCAGCCCTTTGAAAATCTTGAAAAATTTAAATCGTGAATGGCGGGGGGGGGGGGGGGGTTCCCTTAAGTCTAAAATGATGTGTTTCTTGAAAATCTGTTCAGATTTAGATATAGCTCCCATATATATGTTCGACCGATTTAATGTATTGAATTAAGTCCAGAATGATGAGTGTTAAGTTTCGTGAAAATCGGTTAAGATTTACATATAGCTCCCATATATATTTTCTTCCTATTTTAAATAAATGGTGCACCAAAGATTCAATGTTAGGTCGATTAACACAAAATTTTTCGCAACGTACTTCAGATAGTATAGCCAAACGTATGTCAAATTTTGTTCGAATCCGTCCAGATATAGATATAGCTCCCATATAGTTTCGTCCGATTTTAAGTGAGACAGAAAGACCAAAAATATGTCCATTAGGGACAAACTGTGCTGGAATTAATCTAACCTAACCTGTGTTAAGTTTCGTTGAAATCGGTTCATATTTGTATATAGTTTCCATATCTATTTTCGTCCGATTTTAAGTAAATGGTGCACCAAACTATTCATGTTTTTTTTTCAGAATAGAATGGCATAATCGCGG